>NC_022011.1:52353836-52373602 GCF_000317375.1 Microtus ochrogaster | reverse complement strand
TTTCTCTCTCTCTCTCTCTCTCTCACACACACACACACACACACACACACATACTATTTAATATGCAGTTTGAAAGTTAATTCATAATTAAGACTGCAGTAAAAGAGCTTGGGAGAGCCAGCTATCTAGGGAAATCAGGGCTGCTTGATAAGTTGCAGCCAATGAAATCAAGGTAGCTTGTGAGTTTCTTGTTATTTATAAAGTAAATTCTGACATAGTGGAAAGACCAGCCTGCCTATATTCTGGAACAGTGCGCCCAGGATGCTGAGGAGGAAGGTGAATTTGAGGCCAGTACAGGATATAGTGTCTTCAAAAACAGACAAGAGCTGAAATTAAAGCATACATTAGAAAGTGTCAACAAAGCAAAAGTGTGGCCTTTGAAAGGACAGCTAAGGGAAGAGGAGAAAAGTGCAGGAGGCCCCGCTGTGCAAGGCCTCTGTCCTGCAGGTTGTCACAGCTGCTCTGATTTCAGGGGAGCAATATCTGAGTTCTGCTGGCAAGAGAAAGTTACACCGCATTGCTCTTCAGCTGTGTCTAGTCTTCTTCAAACTCATTTGTTGGTTGTTTCATCCCAGTTATGTGTTTCATGTCTGTAATCTCCACTTCATCCTGCTTATAGTTTCCCATTCTCTGTCAGTTATCAATCCTGTCTTTAATTTCTTCAACTCTTGTTTTTGGGGATTTTTTTTCCTTTTCTTTTTGTGAGACGGTCTCACTATATAACCCTGTTGGCCCGGAACTCTATATGTAGACTAGTCTGGCTTTGACCTCACAGAGATCCACCTGCCTCTGCCTCCAGAGTGCTAGGATTAAAGGCATGCACCACCACACCCAGCTCTCAACTCTGTTGTTTCTGTTGTTGTTTTGTTTACTTGTTTTTTGAGGAAATGGTCTCTCTGTGTCCTGGAACTCACTACGTAAACCAGGGCTGGAGAGAAGACTCAGTGTTCAAAAACACTGTCTACTCTCCTTGGTTCACTTCCCCGGACCCACATGGCAGCTCACAACTGCCTGTAACTCCAGTCCCAAGGGATCTGGACTCTGCAGACACTACATGCACAGGCTGTACAGACACACATGCAGGTAAAACATCCACACACCTAAAGTAAAAGTAAACCAGGCTGGCCTTGAGCGCACAGAGATCCACCTGCCTCTGTCTCTCAGGTGCTGGGATTAAAGGCTTGCACCACTATGCCAAGCTCAACTTTTGTTTTAAGAGTTCTACATATTTAATTTTTTTTCTGGCGATATTACATGTTATTCTTTTTATGTGCTAAATATATGTACAGTAAATGAATATTTTAACCGTTATAGTGCAACGAAATACGTTCTCACTGTCGTACAGCTGTCAGGCCTATCTATTTCTAGGCTGTTTCATCATCCTGAATAAACTGTACTCACTGCACATTCAGCCATGCTCTGCCCCCTCTGGTAACTCTTCCTCCTTCCATGTTCATAAGTTTGCCTGTTAGAGGACCCCTCCTGTAACCGGAGTCACACCTCTGTGCTGTGTGCTGCGCATCTGCCTCCTTTACTAAGCTCACTAGTATATTCCTGCGGGCGTACACCCAGCGCTTTGTTCTCCCACACAGACCGTTCGTGGCTTCTCTAAAGTGCACGGTAGTGGGATCAACCCAAGTGTGCATACGGTAGGCAAGTATTCTACCACCCCTAGTCCTCGGTCCATTCGTGGTGTTTGTTTTTAATCTTGTCTTGTAGTCATGAGGTCTTTTCTTCTTTTATGACTTGTTATGCTTGGTTTTGAGGCTTTAGGTCATAACTTCAGCCTGGTTTGAAAAAAAAAATGAGGACGTGGATTCTGGTCTTCATGGGGGCTGGCTCATTTCTGTTTTACTTTGATTCCTAGGGGCAGCCCTTGGTGTTCACCAGGACCCTTTTTTTCCTAGAGGGCTCTCATTTCCAGTTTTCCCCACCTGCAACCGTGGCAAAGTCTGTTCAGCTTCTCAGCCTCTGTGACACTCTGTTGGACTCAGCAGTCACCCACTGGCTTTCCTCAGTAAAACCATCCTCTCCTGTCTCAGCCCCTCGGTCATCTGTGCACCGCCAGAGAGAGGGATTTTAAATTATATCCGGAACCCTCTGGGAGCCTCTCCTCTCTTTGCCCCATTGTCTGTGGTCATGTAAACTTCTGGTTCTGAGGAGGGAAGATTAATCTGAGCATGTGACCCGCCTCTGAGGCACACACGGCATGGAGGGCAAGGGCTGGCCTGACTATGGTACTCATTTTCTCCCTCTCTTCTTGCTGGTGAAGAGGCTGTGCCCAGGTGGGTATCCTGAGGGCCCTAGCGGAGTGTGGCATCCCGGTGGACATGATCGGAGGGACATCCATTGGGGCTTTTATGAGTGCTCTGTTTGCTGAGGAGCGGAGCTACAGCCAGATGCGGATCCGTGCTAAGCAATGGGCAGAGGTAAGCAGGTGCCCTCCACCCTCAGGAAGGCTCGCAGGTCAGAGTGTGGCCTCTGTGGCAGGTGGAGAGCATAAAGCAGGAAAAGATTGGGCAGGTAGTGGGAGATGGCTGGGAGTAGGTGACGGGAGGTGGCCTGAGGTAGGCTGGGGCAGGAGGCCGTAAGGCAGGTGTGGAAGGTGGTCTTAATGCGTAGGTTTATCAGGTGACAACATGGAGGCCCAGTGCCAGTGAAGGGGGAGCTAGTGGACCCTAGGGTCTCAGGAAGCAAGAGGCACAGCTCAACCATGGGCTATAATGGGCAGGGAGGCAAGATGGAACTACAGTCAGTCAAGATCAGGAGACTACAGGTCTCAGGTTTTTTTTAAAAAAACATGTTTTTATTCTTTTTTTTTTTTTTTGGTTTTTCGAGACAGGGTTTCTCTGTGGCTTTAGAGTCTGTCCTGGCACTAGCTCTGTAGACCAGGCTGGTCTCGAACTCACAGAGATCCGCCTGCCTCTGCCTCCCGAGTGCTGGGATTAAAGGCGTGCGCCACCACCGCCCGGCATGTTTTTATTCTTGAGACTTTTATATGTGTATTATCATATCTACTTTCTACTTACCCTTTCCAACCCCCCATAATCTCCTCAACATGTCTTCTTCCCAACTTGGTGTCGTTTTTGCCTTTTTATTAATTAGTTGCTGGAGGATTTCATACAGTATATTCTGATTACATTCATCCCCTCCCCCAAATACTCCTAGAGTCTCCCATGCCCCAGCCATGCCTCAGGTTTCTGAGGCCAAGGCAAGGCAGGGTATGCAGCTTCAGTTTGGTTAGCATGGATCATTCCAGCATGCCTAGGAGACATTCCTTGTTGCCTGGTGCCTACCTAGCCCTGGATGGTTTGGGGGAAGGGAGTGTTGCCTTGGTGTGAGTCAGACCAGGAGGGGCTGAGTGTGGGCTCCAGGCTACACAAGAGCCGGCACTTCTCTGCTCTTAGTTCAGCCTTGTCAAAAATGGACACCAGAATCAGAATCAAAGCGTCAAGCAAAATCAAAGGAAGCAGAACCGGTTCCCTTAGTTCTGCCTTGCCAGCAGGCCGCTCATAGCCTTCTCGAGGCTGGGCTGCTCCTGTGGAACAAATGGAACCCTGCTGAAACCACATGCGTGGGATCAAAAGATTTTGTGCTCTCCTTTTCCAAAGAGGAGAAAATTGGTCATCCGTGTGCAGAGCTGAGGAGTGGGCTCCCTGCTGCATCCACAGAGCTGAGGGCACAGCTGAGGCCCTGTCCAGAAATCTGTCTCTCATGGAAAGAGAGCCTGCTGACACATCCTGTTCTTAGTGCTATGTCAGCGGTCACTGGGGGTGGCCTTTAAGAGCAGTTACCACAGGAAAATGTGTCCCCTTGGTGTACAACAGCTTAGATTGTAGTCATGGACTGGGAGGCCCAGCCCAGGGCCTGTGGGAAGTGTTTCTCCTTCTCTCCTCCTGCTCAGCTGTGCTAAGGATCAGCAGTGGGGAGAATCAGGGCCCTTTGGGCTGCTCCCCCCACTGAGGGTGAATTAAGCTGTGCTACCTTGCTGAAGTGGCTGCCCTGCAGGAGACGACTACAGGACATAATGGGGGTGGAGCCATGGGCATACGTACCCACCAGCCATGAAAGAGGGAGTTTGTCCAGCGGCCTCCCTGGCTCAGATCTTGGGTAGAATCTCAGGCTGTCTTATTCCTTGTTTTCCGTGCCACTCATCTGTCATATGGAAGGGTCCAGGGCTGGTGGCTCTGTCTAGCTGAGCGCTCCCTCTACTGTGTAGGAAACTTTGGATGCCCAGAGCACAGGTCTTCTGGAGTCCTGAAGGGCTCTCAGTGTATAGCTGCATGAGGAAGGGACAGGGGTGTGGAGCTATGGGAGGCTCTTAGCTTTTAAGCCCCAGGAGCTTCTGCTGGCCTCTTTGTCTACACTAAGGCTCAAGCCCACAGGGAGTGCTCTCCTGAGACTTCAGGCAGTTGGACCTGGGGGTTTTCTTGGTCGCCCCTATTCTTATGCAGAAATATGATTTCCTCACTAAAAGTCTCCCATGTCTCTAGGATATGACATCAGTGGTGAAGACTATACTAGATCTGACCTACCCAATCACATCTATGTTTTCTGGAACTGGCTTTAATAGCAGCATCAGCAGCATCTTCAGAGACCGGCAGATTGAGGTATGTCCCTGTCACACCTGGCTTGCACTAGATGCTCAGCGAACTTGACACCGTCCTGCTTTCTCCCCACGTTCCTCTGTCCCTAGATGGCCTTGCCAGTGTGGGGCAGGGAACAGTTGAAAGGAGGGTTCCTCTGATCCTTGTCCTCCTCACAGGACCTGTGGCTCCCCTATTTTGCCATCACCACCGACATCACAGCCTCTGCCATGCGGGTTCACACAGATGGTGAGAGCCTTCTCCAACCAAAACCACCATAGCGTCGTCTTAGTGGGGCCAGTAGCTCTAGGATCTTAGTCAGGTATGGGGGCATGGACACACAGCTCCATGAGGGCCCTGAGGGTCTTACAAAGGAAGGTCACAGCCACATTTGCATAGGGAGCAGAGAATGTCTCTGCCATAGGCACACTGTGTGAAGTGAGGCAGGGGCGAGGGTCTCAGGTGAGTAAAAGGGCCTCTGGGAAAGGAGCAGAATTAGGGATGTGCTCAGGCACAGAATTCTTCAGTTGGGCAAAGTGGGATATTTGGGGACCACAGAGGAATACTTCAATGCCATCTCTTTTCAAGGCAAAGCCCTTTGGGGATGAGAGGTCTGGTGGTGGTCTGTCAAGCTTAGTGTTCTCCCCAGAGGTTGGATCTGTGGGCTTTCAGACGACAGAGATACAGCTCTGAGACAGGGAGCACAGAGGGCAGAGAAAGGGAGGGTCTTCTTTAGCGCCTTTCCCACCATACCTTCCTGCTGCTCCAGGCTCCCTGTGGAGGTATGTCCGTGCAAGCATGTCCTTGTCGGGCTACATGCCCCCTCTCTGCGACCCCAAGGATGGACACCTGCTGATGGATGGGGGTTACATCAACAACCTTCCAGGTACTGCTGAGGGTGGGGGAGTGCCCCCCATGCTGGTACGTAGCTCTTTGGTCATTCTGCCCCGTGGCTGCCTGCCATAACCGCCTCCGCACCAGGAAGGCTGGGGTGGTACACGTTTTCCTTGGAGTATGCCAAGAGAAAATGTCAGGCTGGCATCAGCTCATAGAGAACTCATGCGCATGTGCCTATGCTTGCACATGCGCACAGCATGCTCCCAGCATATGGCTCTGCCTGTTAGCACAGCAGCAACAGAACAAAGGCCAAGGAGACAAACCAGGAGCAATTGATTTCCATCTGTGCCCACAGTTGGAAGCTAACAGTCTGCAGGTGTTGGGTGTACTGTGTGTGAGGCCGTACCTGCTACCTGTTGGCTACATACTCAGAAGGGCTCAGAACAGAGTTCTGTGCACATGGCTACACACAAGCTGGGACTTTTGATCCCCTGCTAGGCCCAGGAAGAATACTAGAGAGGGACCACATGGTCTGCCTCCCATTTGTTCTTCCCGTTCCTCCAGGAATGTTACCCCATACCCTGGTTTTGCATCTTTAACCTGGATGGTGACCAGGCTACCTTTTTCTCCATAGCGGATGTAGCGAGATCCATGGGGGCAAAGGTTGTGATTGCCATTGATGTTGGCAGCCGGGATGAGATGGACCTCACCAACTACGGTGATGCCTTGTCTGGATGGTGGCTACTTTGGAAACGCTGGAACCCCTTAGCCACAAAAGTCAAGGTACCAGACAGACTAGATAGCCTCTCTGGGGCTTGTGTTCTCATCCTCCCTGTGCCATCCCTGGCCATAGGGATGTAGAAGCACTTCCCAAGCTCAGAACCCAGCCCAGCTGGGACACTTGTTTGTACTACTTCCCAGACCCTGGGACCAACTGTGGAGGACGAGGGGCTCACTAGGTCACAACTTCAGGACTTTGGCTCAGAGCCCACCATGTGTCTGGGTTTGGAGGGAGGGCCAAGGTAGGAGACTCAAACATTCTTGGCAGGTGTTGAACATGGCAGAGATTCAGACACGCCTGGCCTATGTGTGCTGCGTCCGGCAGCTGGAGATGGTGAAGAACAGCGACTACTGCGAGTATCTGAGGCCTCCCATCGACAGCTACCGCACCCTGGACTTCGGCAAGTTTGACGAGATCTGTGTGAGTGTCAGCAGCTAAGGACGAGGGACTGGGGGTCAGTTCAGCCTCTTTTCTAAAAGCGCAAGAAGGGGCTCCCTCAAGTTCCTGTTGGGGCCTCCTATGTACACAGGAAGTCGGGTATCAACATGGGCGGACGGTGTTCGACATCTGGGTTCGGAGTGGCGTACTGGAGAAGATGCTGCAGGACCATCAGGGGACGAGCAAGAGGAAGGACTGTGGGGTGAGAAGCAGGATGGAGGCTCTAGCCGGGTGGGAGTCCAGGGCACTGGCAGCATCCTCTTGTCCACTCCGTCTGTGTGCAATCTGAGTCCCCGTGCTGCCTTCTGCCTCCTTCCAGGTGCTCACCTGCCCCAGTGCCTCCTTCACCGACCTTGCTGAGATTGTGTCACGGATTGAGCCGGCCAAGGTGACTGCAGTGGACGGTGAGTTAGATGTCCAGAAAGTAGACCTGTGTCACAAAGGTAGGGACAGGCTACTCTGGACCCTCACTCTTGCTCTTGAAGTCACTGGCACTTGAGCTGTGCTGACCAAGAAGCTTAACCACTGCTGCTCCCCTTTGTTGAGACCTCGAGACCATCTGTCCGCCCAAGAGTTCCCATAGCAATGAGATTGTCCCCTTGACCACTCAGGCTTCTCCCTCAGCACTCCACATAGCATCCTAACCACACTACGGACCTTCAGGGGAGCCTGAGGGCCAGGTCCCTGCAGTGGGGTCATCAACCACCATCCCCACCTCACCCCTGTTTTGCAACAGAACATGTTCTGCTGCATTCCCTGCTGCATGTTCCATCTTAAAAAGGAACTTGAGAGGTGCCCTGGGGGCTTCTCAGGGCAGGAGCCCAGCCACTGAGGTGAGTTTGTGCTGGCCATTCCTTATCCAGCCCTGACCGGGCCCCCGGGCATGCTTGGTAGGTAAGGAGGACCAGCTTCCTCCGTGGTTTTGTGAAAGTCGTATGGGACAGCTGGTGGATGAGGTGCGCAGAGGCAAGTGCGCTGTGTCGCTGGGTCTTGCGGCCCTGGGACTGCATAGAGGACTATGTTTGTGTTACCGTGGGATTAGGGACAGTGGGTCTACGGCCGTGTTCTGCCTTAGCTTTAGCGGTGCTGGACACAGCCACTGTCCTTGGGGAGGGGACCAGTGTAGCCCTTTCTTCTGCTCCAGACGAGTCTGACTATCAGACAGAGTTTGAGGAGGAGCTGCCAGACATCTCCAAGGAGACATACGCTGACTTCCAGAGCACTGGGATTGAGTCGGACTCTGACTCGGTGAGGTGCTGGGCCCTGTTCTGCCAGTGAGCCTCAGTTGGGCCCACTCTGAGGTCCCCAGACTGGGCCTGCCCCCAGTCTCTGATTCTGGGCTGGACACTCCTTCCCACTCCAGATGATGCAGCCTGGGACCTGGCAGCCCCTACTTGACATATCTTGACCATGTATGATTTGCTTGCAGGAGGATGAGTCTTCACTATGGCAAGGGCCCTCAGGCCTGACTTCCCCAGAACAGCCTCAGGATTCCTGCTGTTGGCTCCCTGGTCAAGATGAGCAGGGGCCAAAACTCTAATGCCTTTCCTGCCTGGACTAACACAGTACAGCACAGTCCTCCCCTGGGTCTGCCCACTAGGCTGAGGCTGCACCCACTCCTTGGAGGCTGCTTCAGTTGCCTGACAAGATCAAGCTGGGTGGTGTATCCATCTGGTTTCTTCTGTGGACATACGCTGTGTTAGAGGAGTCATGGGCCTCTCCTCTTCGTGGGCTCACCTTTTATTCCCACAGCAAGCAATACTGAGGGGCTCTGAAGCCTCTGTGAGGCATGGGAGCGTGGGATTGGTGTATTAATAAAGTTCGGTCTGATTGTGTGGTATTTCACTCCGGTGTGAAGGCTGCTATGGTAAAGAGCTAAGTGGGCCTGAGGAAGGTCCCAACAGGGTGGTCCTGTAACATCCAGGCAGCAACTGTAGGCTGGGCAGGCAGGATGCTCCGGGTTTGGATGGAGCTAAGGTTTCCCTTAAAACAAGGTGAGCTCTCGGCTTTGTTAAGTGTTCCTCACCTCTAGGCGTACAAGGGCCTGACCTGTTAGTCCAGGGAGGGTCGCCCCAGGAAGAAAGCCCGCGGGAGGAGCCGCCTTTTAGCCACGCCCGTATCTGTCATCATGGGGGTGGTGCCAGGCCTGGCGTCAGTCAGGAGGCGGAGCACCGCCCCCGGTCCAGCCGCGCTCTCCTACAGTGGCTGGACTTGCAGGGCGCTGGGTGCGGCCATGCGGGGCCCGGGCCTGAGTGTGACCCTGACCCTGAGGCCGAGACCTAGCGCGACCTTAGGCGCTGTACGGCTCCCCCGGCAGAGGCGGCGGGCGCGGGGCGCGCTCTGAAGCCCGGGGGATGCGCGGGCACCGTGACCATGGGTGCCGCCGCCTCCAGGAGGAGGGCGCTGAGGAGCGAGGCCATGTCCTCGGTAGCGGCCAAAGTAAGGTGAGTGCGGCGGGCTGACCGGAGGTCAGGTAGCCGCTGCCGGCTTCCGCTGTGCTGTGTGCTGCTGCCCCGGCCCCCTGCAGCTTTCCAGTTCCGACTAGAGTGGGCCTCGGGCCTTACAACCTGACGCCCACAGGCTGGACAGATCGGACAGAGAGCGGTCGGAGGTCCGTGGCCAGGATGTCCTGGTTCTCTGTGGTGGGTGGAAAAGAGCCCACCTCTTCTCATGTTGGTGTGGAGGGCTAGGGTGGGGGGAGGTCTGGTGGGGAGGGTCTTGCCGTTGTCGAAGGCGGGTGGCCAGCGTGCACTGATTGTGTTCCCTCTGCCTACCCTGCAGAGCAGCTCGAGCGTTTGGAGAGTACCTGTCCCAGAGTCACCCTGAGAACCGCAACGGTGCAGGTAGGGGCCCAGGAAACAAAAGGGCTGTGCAGGGTGAGTCCTCTGTCCCGGGCCAGGGCCAGGGGCAGCAGAGTGTGAGTGTGAGCCAACCTAGACGCCTCGCTTGCTTCTCCTCCTCACATCCCCTGCCCTCCAGAGCCCAGAACCCCAGGAGAAGCTCCAATCACCCATCTCCATGGCGCCCTCCCAGCCTGGGTTGTTGGCATGGCAACAGGCCTCTTGGCACCCCCAGGGCTGGCACCACTGTCTCGGGGGCCAGCTGGTCGGAAGGGGGGAGGGGAGAAGTTGGCATCAGGCAAATGGGTGTATCTGCAGGCTCGTGGGGGGTGGGGTGGACTGGCCTATCTGTTCTTACCCCTGATGATGACAGGTAGTAAGGCCTGTCTGTCACCCCAGTCCATACTCACACAAGGGCTTCAGGCCCAAATAAGAGGAACAGGGACACCTAGCAGAACCTTCTCTAGCACCCAGAACTCCCTCATCAAGCTTAGTGTTTGTTGCCCTCTGTGTGCCCGCGGAGGCTGGGAGGGTAGACCAGCAGGCTGAAGGCTCACCTGGTGTCTTTCCCTTAGACCACCTGCTGGCTGACGCCTACTCCGGCCACGACGGGTCCCCGGAGATGCAGCCTGCCCCCCAGAACAAGCGCCGCCTCTCCCTCGTCTCCAATGGCCGCTATGAGGGCAGCATCTCTGATGAGGTGGTCAGTGGGAAGCCGGCTACAGAGGGCCCCCAGCCCCGCGTGTACACCATCTCTAGAGAGCCAGCCCTGCTACCCAGCTCTGAAGCTGAAGCCATAGAGCTAGCAGTGGTAAAGGGGAGGAGGCAGCGGGAGCGGCACCCTCACCATCATAGCCAGCCCCTGCGTGCCAGCCCAGGCAGCAGCCGGGAGGACATCAACAGGCCCTGCCAAAGCTGGGCCGGCAGCCGCCAGGGCTCCAAAGAATGCCCAGGATGTGCCCAGCTGGTCCCTGGTCCCTCCCCTCGGGCCTTTGGGCTGGAACAGCCACCTCTACCTGAGGCTTCTGGCCGCAACAAGAAGCTGGAGAGGATGTATAGCGTTGACCGAGTGTCTGGTGAGAGGCCTTATCTGGACCTGGACGGGTGTGGGGGAAGCCTGCTGGCCTTTAGCAGCAGCAGACACTGCCGAGCTGGTGTGAAGGATGAAATCTCTTCACGCTGGGCTCACCCTTCTTCCCAAATCCTATGAGTTGTGGCCTCCCTCAGATCCCAACCAAATTTATTAGAGTTTATCAAGGATACTTCCTGGAGGAGGGGGCCTGGGAGGTTCTTGAAGAGGTAAAGAACAAGGCTTAATGGAAGATAAGCCTGTCTTCAGAAACTGCAAGGGAGGGGAAGTTATTGGAGCCCTGAGATTAGCATTGGTAAACTGGAGGGAGGAGTTTGAATACCGCAGGCATGCTGTGTTCTACCCTTCCCCACAAAACATGACTGTCCCCTTAGAACATTCCAGCAGCCTCAAGCCTAGACTTCAGAGGATAACTCTAGGGAACCCTGGGAAGTGGACAGCCCTCAGCAGGGTAGTCTCCACTCTCAGGACCTCTAGTTTAGTAAGAGGAGGGGAAGGTCTCACCAGGTAGTAGCTGAGAAGGGCTACCTTATGTCCAGGGGAGACAAAAAGGTGACGCCAGTGTTCGAGGAGACTCCTTACACTCCTAACAGCTAACGGGAAATTTAACAGAGAAAGCCTCAAGCCAGGGGCAGAGAGATGGATGGCTCAGTGGTTAAGAACACTAACTGCTCCTGCATAGAACCTGGGTTTGGTTCCTATCACCCACATTAGACCACTCACAACCATCTGTAATTCTAGCTCCAGCGGGATTGACACCTCTACCCTCTCCTCCCTTCCCTCTCCCTTCTCTCTCTCTCTCAAAAGAAAAAGTGGAGTTACATCTCAGACCCCTATCCCAAGCCGGCTTTTGCTTTCCTTGAGAAGACTCTGTCCTATTGCCTTGACTCTGCTACTGTTGCTGACCCAACTGGCCCAGAGTCTCCTCCCAAAAGGGAGGGATCAGGCTTTGGGACACCTGTCCTTGTTAGCCATAACCTCCTCTCTCTTCTAGATGATGTCCCCATCCGTACCTGGTTCCCCAAGGAAAATCTTTTCAGCTTCCAGACGGCAACCACAACTATGCAAGCGTGAGTCCACTGTCCACTGCAAGAGTCTAGGGCTTAGGAGATAGTGACAATTCTCTCCCGGCCCCCGGCCCAGCTGGGGTCTACTTGTGAGCAGCTGCATATGCCACACTGTGCTGATGGACCAATCTGGGGCTCTGAGTCCCAGCAGGTTCCCTCTGACCATTCTTTCACTGTTTTCTGCTTCTTTCCTTACTAACATCCCATCGGGTCATCCCCTGCGCTCAGCCTACCTACTTCCTCATGGCCTTTTATCTTCATTTTTGCTAGGGGACCTGACCCAGACAGAGTTACAGCTGAACACCAGCACTAAGTGCTTTGGGGGTGGGGAGGTCTGGTCCTCATGTATACCCCATACTCCAACCTCATTCTGCTTCATGTGACAGGTGACAGTTACCTCTTGGAGGTCTCTTCCTCTTTATCTGACATGTGTCTAAATTGTCCTCCCAAAGATATGCCTTAGAAGCAAGGTTCCCACACCAAAGCGGTCCTACTCTACCTTCAGTTGCTATGGCAAAGTGGGCAGGGCACAGGCAAGCTTCTGTAGAGCCAAACCCCATCCTTGCCTGGCCAGAACCCAGCACCTGGTGCTATGGGCCAGTGACTCAGTCTCTGGTGCCCTTTGACAGCTGGCCTTGAGTCCAGTAGACATCAGGAAACCACCTTTAGGGGACCTGGGGGGCTGAAGGGAGCCAGAGACCCACACTCACTTTGTCTTCTTTCTCTTGCCGCCTCTTCACCCCGTGACTTCAGCATCTCGTAAGTATGCCATGCATTGTGCACTTAGGGGCACAGCCTTTGTCCTGGGGGACCCTCCCACCCTTGGATAGATGTCTGCAGGTCAGGGACCCTGGGCCTGGGCAGTGATAGTACTGAGTTCCCATTAGTCCAGCTTCCTGTGGACATTTAGGCCTTGGCAGGGCCTGCTGGGAGCTGGGCCTCGGATGCCCCCTGGGCCCTGTGCTTGCACCTCTGTCTCCACGTCTGTGTCCCTCCTGCCTTCAGCCAAGGGCAGTGCTGACTTGCGGCGGTTTCTCAGGGTATTCAGGGGCTACGCGGAGAGGAAGCGTCGGAAACGGGAGAATGATTCCGCGTCTGTAATCCAGAGGTAGGGCCTGCCAGCCACTCGCCACCAGGGTCTGTCTCTGGTCTGCACTGGCCTGGCCAGGGCCCTCCTGGCCCTGGAAGACCTGATGGGGGAAGGGTGGTGGCGACCACTGGCCTGGCCCTGCTCTGGGGACGTGGCAGGCAGGAGAGGCCATGTGACCAGGCTGCATTTCAGCCCCTGGACTTAGATATACTTGAGGGTACATGATAGTCATACCGCAGCCAACTGGCCCGTCCATGTCCGTCTAGCCCTGAAGCCCAAAGCTGTTCATCCAATGGCACAACCCACCCTCTCCAACTCCCACCATCCTCAGAGGTGTGCCTAGGAAACCGTCTGTCTGTTTCAAACATGGGGTCTTGGCAGGGCACAAAATTTGCGGGAAGAGAGCATCTGTCTCCCTAGTAGGGAAGGGACAATTTGAAACCCCCAGACCAACTTGTGGGTGTGGGTTCAGGTAGAGGATATTAGGGTGTCTCTGCAACAGTGGAGATGACCATGAGAAGCCTCAGCAAAAAACAAAACTGGCAAGAGAGATACTCATGCCTGTGGTCTGGAGTTCTGGAAGGATCTCACGAGGAGGCAGGGCTTCTATATAAGCCTCAGGGAGACTGTTCTGTGTCCAGCCTCAGCGTGGTCAGGGACTAGGTGGGCAGGAGCCACCCCTCTATGGACCCTCATCACCCTGTGGTTTCTTCTTCAGGAACTTCCGCAAACACCTGCGCATGGTTGGAAGTCGGCGGGTGAAGGCCCAGAGTAAGATGGGTACTGGGGAAGTGGGCAGTGCTGTGCTTGGCAGGCTGGGGCTTTGTGGCAAGCTGGGGCTTTGCATGTTGGCAGTCCACCTCCCTCGGTCTGTTCTAGCCCCACACACCTACCGGCACCACCCGTTTGCCGTGCTCTGCCTTCCCTTCGGGCTTCCCATTTTCCCAGTGTTCTGCTCCTGTCCAGCCATGTCTCTGTGTTCTGTCTTGCTTCCCCAACAGTGTTCCGTCTCACCCAGGCCCTACTTGACCAGTATCCTAACCCAGTGCTCTGCCTAGCCTAGGCTCCACCCTAAGTGCAGTCGATGGTCCACAGTGTGCCTTTTGTCTCCACCCTAATGTCCTCCAGTTCAGACTCTACTCCTAGTGTCCTAACTAGGAGCACAATACTGGAAACTTAGCGTTGGTCTCTGTCCTCTATCTGTGACCTCAGGCCCCATCCTTGTCAGTGTCTGCCTCTCCTCAGCCCCCAGTCTGGGGCCTGAGTCTGCTCTGTTCTTGCCCCCTCTGGCTAATGGGGGTTTTGCTCTCACTACAGCGTTCGCTGAGCGGCGCGAACGGAGCTTCAGCCGGTCCTGGAGCGACCCCACCCCTATGAAAGCCGACACTTCCCACGACTCCCGAGACAGTAGGTGTCCAGTTGTAGGCTGGCCTGTTTCCCTGACAAGTTCTCTTAGGCCCATATCCCTGCCAAGGGTCCCATGCAGTACTGCTAGGCTTCTGCGCTTTTGCTCCCTGAGCCTCAGTTTACCTGTCTATGAGAGGGAGTACCCAGCATCTCCTATCTCGTAGGCGGGGTTAACTAATGGCTAAGCAGTGCTAACTGGGGCATCTGTAAGGTGGTACCCACTGTCTCTTAGGGCACATTTAGCCAAAGGTGACGTTTGTGCTGGGTCCCAACTTCACATGTCTCTACTCTTCCTCTGTGGGGCTGCTTCCCACTGGTGTCAGTGGCCCAGCCTTGCAGTTTGCCTGTGACTATAACCTTCTCAGCTACCCAAAGACCCTCCAGGACATGGTTGGGCTTTATGGGTAGTATGTCGCTGTCTTGGTGACTCCTCCTGCCTCCTAGGCAGTGACCTGCAGAGCTCACACTGCACCCTGGATGAGGCTTGTGAGGACCTGGACTGGGACACAGAGAAAGGCCTGGAGGCCATGGCCTGTGAAACTGAGGGCTTCTTGCCACCCAAGGTCATGGTGAGGCCTGCCCCTGGATGCACCCGCATGGCATTTGGGTGGAGTACAGCCTTGTCCTCTGATCCTCCCCACCATGCCCACACTGCATCCTTGGCTTGGGGAGGGAACCTCTAGGCTCCACCTTAGTTGTGAAGGTCCTTAGGGTCTCAGCCCTCTGCTTTCTGGGGGAAGTTTCAGAGGGTTCTACCCTTGGTTACAGCAGAGCAGGGGGGCCATCCCTAGGCTCTCCCCTCCTTGACTATGGGGTGCATCTCATAGGACTTTCCCTGTCCCCCACAGCTGATCTCCTCCAAGGTGCCAAAAGCAGAGTACATCCCTACCATCATCCGCAGGGATGACCCCTCCATCATCCCCATCCTCTACGTGAGTGCCCTTCCCACCTCTGTATCCAGACGGATTCTGAGTGTACCTCTTACCCTGGGCCCAGCTATTGGTGCCTGAATGCCTTGGGGGGCTAGCAAGGGCTCTGATGCGTGGCCTGTCTGTTCTCAGGACCACGAGCATGCAACATTCGAGGACATCCTGGGTATGTATCTTGCTCACGTCATCTGGTGGCTGGCAGGAAGGGTGGCCCTGCATGGGGAGGGGCAGCACTCATAGCCCTCTGTCCACAGAGGAGATAGAGAAGAAGCTGAACATCTATCACAAGGGGGCCAAGATCTGGAAGATGCTGATTTTCTGCCAGGTAGAACCAGCGATCAGTATGGTAGGGGTGGCGAGCCCGAGCTCCCACTGCATGTGTTCACGTGGTGGGGGCGTGTCTGTGCATCTGTGGGCTGGGTATGTGGATGGCTCCTCACAGCCGCTCTAGCACCCCTGAGGCCTGACCATGACCTCTTACAGGGCGGCCCTGGACACCTGTATTTGCTCAAGAACAAGGTGGCCACCTTTGCCAAAGTGGAGAAGGAAGAGGACATGATCCAGTGAGAGGGGAGGGGGCCGTGGGTTGCGGGAGGGAAGTCTTGAACCTGGTGTATTCCTTCCAACTCCCACCCTCCACCATGCTTCTGCTGAGGCTGTCTGTCCTTCCCTCCAGCTTCTGGAAGAGGTTGAGCCGCCTGATGAGCAAAGTCAACCCAGAGCCGAATGTCATCCATATCATGGGCTGCTACATTCTGGGGAATCCCAATGGGGAGAAGGTAGGGGCTCTAGGCTGGTGAGAGAGGTGGGCAAGGTCTTCTCCTTGTCCTGGTACCACCTCCCGCTTTAGCCCTCCTACAGAAATCTCTCTCGTGCCTAGGGTCCTAAGCAAGGAGGGTGGGTTCTGCTGCCCCTAGCCCCAGACTCATGACCTTGCCCTCCTTGAAGCTATTCCAGAACCTCAGGACCCTCATGACTCCTTACAAGGTTACCTTTGAGTCACCCCTGGAGCTGTCTGCCCAAGGTGAGTTGTCCCAGCTGACTGACTAGATTGTAGACGGCTGCTGTAGGTCTGGCCTGTCTGGGACCTGGTCAGGCCTGAGCCTCCTGGCTTTTCCCTCTCCTGCCTAGGGAAGCAGATGATTGAGACCTACTTTGACTTCCGGCTTTACCGCCTCTGGAAGAGCCGCCAGCACTCCAAACTGCTGGACTTTGATGACGTCCTGTGAGGAGCATGGGTCGTGCCCAGGCACCACCAGGCCATTTCCTCTGAACTGGGAACCTGGGGCTGGGCCACCTCTTGTACCTTAGCACCACGTGGCCCTGGTCTTGCCCACAGCTACTTCAGGGACCCTCAGACATTGCTCAGGTTCTCGTAGGGTCTGGTCCTCGCTGCACCAGTGGGCCACTGAGGCCATCGTCCTGTCACGCCTCGCCTGGAGACAGCAGCATTGGGAATCCCCTCCACGGGGTTCATAGAAATAAGTGCAATTTTTTTACACCCCTTGAAACAATTTGAAGGGAAGCAGCATTACTAGTTAACTAGTTAAGCACTCTGCTACTAGTTACAGTATAGACAACCGGCCCAGTGTGTGTTCAGGTCCTCCTGTCCCCCAGCCCCTCAGCCCTGCCGTATTTGATCACCAGCACCAGGATGGCCCATCTTTGTGGGGCCGGCACTGTCTGGCTGCCTAGCCTGGCCCGGTCTATACTGGCCACATCTGTCTGCTTTGACCCCTCTTGTCACCCCTTGCTTACTTTGACCTCATCTTGGCAAGGGGCAGCCTGGGCGGTAGGAGGGAAGAGCCTCACTTTCCCTTTTCTCAGAGGAGGCCTGGGTGGCCACCCGTTGCCCATCTCCTGCCTCCCAATTTCCCCTGCTGCTGTTGAGCTCAGCTTTTTCCAGCCTTGATCTGGAAGCCACATCCCAGCACAGAGGCTTAGGGGCTTGGTGGGGGCCAGCTGGGGCTGGGCCCTGGAAGGCAAGAACCTCACCAACACTGCAGTGGGGACCTGGGTCTGTCCCCCAGGCTGTGAAGTCAAGGAGCTGGTGAAGTGTGAAGTCCCCGCGATTCCCTTCACAGTCTTGCCCAGGGTCTAGCGGGGTGGGCTCTCTTGTACATAGTTGGAGCTTGGGGGCAGGCCCCCCTTTTGTAGAGCCTGGGGTCTGAGGGCACCTGGCTGTGTCCCTGACCAAGGGGAGTTAGGATTGGGCTCTGAACAATGTACGATATCCCTTAGAGTGACCATTAAACTTGACCCTCTGCTGCAGCTGCTGTGTGGGTCTTCTCATTTGGTACTCACGCTCCACGTGCATGCCAGCCGGAGCCACTGCTGCTTGGCTTCCCTCACACCTGGGCCTGGACAGAACATCCCCCTTGAGATACATCCCATGGGAAAATATGGTAGGGCTCGTCCCATCAGCTGGCATGGGAGAAAGTGGAGACAGCATCTTCTCCCTATAGATGAAAACAGTCCCTGTCCCGTCCATGGGAATGGGAGAGGGCTGCCCCCAGCTTCTTTTAGGTCACTCTGTTCATGTGACCAGAGCGAGAAGCCAGAGAGTGACTACAGCCTCAGTTGTGGGCCAGCTTCCCTCAGTGTCCAGGCTACAACCAGACTTAGCTACTTGACCATTACCTGTCCAGTGGAAGGGACCAGAGCAGCTGGGCAGTTGAAGGGCTGGAGGTGGGGTAGGGGTGCGGTATGCAGCATGACAAAGGCTGGCAGGCTTGAAGCTAGGTGCTGGGGACTGCCACCACACTCCAGAAAGGACCAAGAGGAAGGGAGCATGGGTGCCACCATGAACAGTTTGAGAAGGTCGGCTTAGATTAGTCTGCACCTTTACAGGATCACATGCAGTCCAACAGTGTGTGTGTATGTGTCCATGTGCGCATGTGTGCATGTCTGTGCGTGGGTGTGTGTTTCTAGTCACTGCTACGTGGAATCTACATAATACTGCTATACAGGTCAGTGGGTTAGTGTCCGTGGTTCCATCTACCAACACTTCTGTTTAGAAGGGACATTTAATCCTGTGTTCCTGACCTGAACCTTAGAGCAGGCAAACATTTGCTCTGAAGACCCTGCAGGCTCAGCCTGGGGTCTGGCCTGGGTAGCAGAGGTGTCTGCCCATAGCTCTGAAGGTTAACTAGAGCAGTGATCGGAGCATGCTCATGCTTCTAGCCTCCAGAAAGAGACAAAATCCAGAAAGCACCCAGGGCTGAACGTGGGGAAAGTGTAGGACAGCAAGGAAGTGGCTGGACTGGATTTGGGAAGACAAGAGCATGGGAACGGGAATCCAAGGTGTCCTTGAACCTTTCTGAAGCACCTACCTACCGGCTTTCCTCCAGCAACATTAGTAGGCAGCCACCAAAAACAGTCAGGCAGAAATATTTGGAAAAAATATGCAAAGTGTTAAGAATATATGTATTTTTAAAATTCCCAAATAGAGTCTCACTATGTAGCCTGGATGGTCTGGAACTGGCTGTGTAGATCAGGCTGGCCTCAAACTCATAAAGACCCTCCTCCCCCGCCCCACAGTACTGGTATTAAAGGTGCTCACTCCTACGCCCAGCAAGAATGGTTTAGTCAGGATGTGGCTGTGAGGGTGTGGTACCAAGGGGCTCAACTTTAGGCTTCAGGCATGCTAATACATAGCATCCCACCACTAAGATACAACTCTAATTCCCATCCCCCTTTAAATTTTATTTTGATCCATGTTGGCCTTGAACCCATTTATTCTATATAGCACAGGCTGACTTTGAACTTGCAGTCCTACTGTCCAGCCTCTCCAGTAGCTGTCAAGTTCAGCTTATTAGCCTTAATATATAACAAGCTTTTTCAATTAAAAATATCATGAATTATGGCTCTGTGTGTATGTGTGGGTACCTGCATGTGAGTGCAGGCAGTTATAGAAGTCAGAAGCCTTTGAAAAGAGTGCCAAGCAATTTTGAGTTTCCTAACTTAGATGCTGTCCTGGCTAGTTTTACATGAACTTGACACAGGCCGGAGTCATATGAAAGGAAGGAGCCTCAATTGAGAGAATGCCTCCATAAGATCTAGCTAGAAGGCATTTTCTTAATTAGCGAATGATGAAGGAGGGCCCTGTCCATGGTGGGTGGTGCCCTCCCTGGGCTTGTGGTCCTGTGTTCTGTAAGAAGGCAGGCTGAACTCTGCATCTGTGTTACACTCATGTTGCTGGTCCTCTTGTGGGACTCCTAACTGGGAGCAGGGGCTGTCTCTAACTCTTACTGACTTTGGGGGTCCCACTCCTCATACTGGGTCACCCTGCCCAGCATTCATGCATGGAGAGGTGCTTAGTCTTAACTGCAGCTTGATACGCCATGTGTTTTGTTGATTCTCACGGGAGACCTGCCCTTTCCTAAACAGACAGAGCGGGGACGGGGTAGAGACTAGAGAGGGAGAGGAAACTGCCCCTGGAATGTAAAATCAAAAAAATAAAAGCTGAAAGCCGGGTGGTGGTGGCATACCTCTTTAGTCCCAGCACTCGAATGGCAGGAGCAGGAGGATCCCTGAGTTCGAGGCCAGCCTGGTCTACAGAGTGAGTTCCAGGACAGCCAAGGGCACACAGAGACACCCTATCTTGAAAACAACTTAGGAAGGAAGGAAGGAAGGAGGGAGGGAGGAAGTATGGAAGGGAGAGAGAGAGAGAGAGAGAGAGAGAGAGAGAGAGAGAGAGAG
>NC_022011.1:52351912-52353736 GCF_000317375.1 Microtus ochrogaster | reverse complement strand
GAGAGAGAGAGAGAGAGAGAGAGAGGAGAGAGAGAGAGAGAGAGGAGAGAGTAGCAGGCTGAGCAAAGCCATTGGGAACAACCAGTAAGCAGCACACCTTCATGGCCTCTGCACCAGCTCTTGCCTCCCGATTGCTGCCCTGTTTGAGTTCCTTTCCTGACTGCCTTTGATGATAATAGCAATTTGGAAGTGTAAGCCAAGTGAACCCTCTCCTCCCCAGCCTGCCTTCTGGTCCCCGTGTTGTGTCACAGCGATAGGAGCTAAGGTCCTCTGCAGGAGCTGAGCTGTCTCTAGACCCCTTAAAAAGCCCATGTAGAATAATACAGAGGCCAATAAGAAGGAGCAAGGCCGGAAGAGACAGTACAAGGAAATCCATGAGGGAAGTCACCACAAGTAGTAGTGAGGGGCTCCTCGTCACCTTGACTTGGCATGAGTAAGACACCAGCCCGAGACGATGTTATCTCCTAACAGCTGTGCAGACTCAGGTGACAAGCTCGCCACTCTCCAGCCAGAAGGCTCCCTGTGGCACCTTCTCTGAAGAAGCTACTCTCCCAATGTCCATGCTGTGCCCATAAGCAGGGCATTGCCAGGTCATCCAGGTAGTGTCTTGAAGAAAGGAAGGACAGACAGTCAGACAGTTGTTGTTTTCTTGCTTTGTTTTTTGAGATGGTTTCTCTGTGTAACCTTGGCTGGCCTGGAATTCACTCTGTAGACCAAGCTGGCCTGGAACTCCGAGAGCTGCCTGCCTCTGCCTCCCCAGTGCTGGGACTAAAGGCGTGCACCACCACGCAGATATTCAAAGTCCTAAACACTCCAGAGGAAGCATGGCTCTGGCTGCCAGAGCTCTGAATACCACCTGTTTGAAGTGATTAGATAATGTTCCAGGCTGATGACGCCTTCTGTCTACTGTCTTGACGCACATACTCCCTAATTGTCCAAAGGGCTTTGGAACAACAGCACAGAGGTCATTCAGCCTTCTGGGCCTCCTGTGGTGCTGTTCTGTGAAGGCCCTGTGCTCTCAAGTGGGGACACTCTGACCTGCACGTTCAGGTTTAGCCACACAACTCCAAATGGATACGGCTGGGCAGCCCTGCTGTGTGCCCCCGCAGAGTACCAGCCTCGAGCATGGGAGCCATCCCACCCAGGTTAGAGCATTAAGGGCATACAGAGGTGTGGTTCCTTTGCCACTCACACTGAGAATAAATGTTTAGATGGAGGCTTTGGAGCTGTCACTTCCTCTGCTGGGTGTTTTGCTTGGTGGGGTGGGAGAAGGCATAAGACCTATTTCTGCAGGTGGCCCCACCACCCACAGGAAGCTAGGCCAGCTCTTCCCCTTGCGGAATCTCCTACTTCTATGGCATTTCAGCAGCTACCCTGTCCCATTTCCCGGCGTACTTGCGCACAACTTGCATGAAGTCAAAACTGACCCCAATTACCCATCCGACCCATCCCCAGGTCCCTACTGTGGAACCTGATGCTGCCAGATGAGACAGTGCCCCAAAGGCTAGGGAAAGGGACCGATCTTGAGCTCACAGACCACTGAGGGCTGAAACTCTACCTCAGAAATAAGATTCAAGATAGTACAAACCAGAATTACACTGCTACTAAAGAACCACGAAAGACAGCCACCAAGGACGAGAAGACAGGCAGGGGCAGGTTGTAAAACAGTGCTCAAAATACTAGGAAGTTCCAGCCGGGCGATGGTGGCGCACGCCTTTAATCCCAGCATTCGGGAGGCAGAGGCAGGCGGATCTCTGGGAGTTCGAGGCCAGCCTGGTCTACAAGAGCTAGTTCCGGGACAGGCACCAAAGCTACAGAGAAACC
>NC_022011.1:52347507-52351812 GCF_000317375.1 Microtus ochrogaster | reverse complement strand
AAAAAAAAAAAAAATACTAGGAAGTTCCAGCAAGGAAAAAAAGAAGAGGACAGGACTGGAGAGTTAAGAGCCCTGGCTTTTCTTCAGCTTCAATTCCCAGTGCTCTCCTGCCAGCTAACAACCTTCTGTAACTCCAGTCTCAGGGGATTTGATGGCCTCTTCTGACTTCCACAGACACCAGGGACTTGCGTAGTACGCAGACCTACATGTAGGCAAAACCCTCATCTGCATAAAATAATGAAATAAAACCACTAACGTCTCATGGCAGGGACCCAGGGCCTGGTTCTTCTGGGCTCTCTCCTCTGCTTGAAGATGCCATCCGTCCCTATGTTTTCACATGCCAACCCTTCATGCCTGTCAAGGGTACACACAACAGTCACATCACCTACAGTGGAGGGCAAAGTCCCCAAGGCTGCCCTCATCCAGCTCCAGCTTTGGATTCTAGTTTCATGTCCTGAGTCATATTAATTGGCTATAAACCCAGGTTCTCCAAACCCTCCACTGTCTGAAGAGAGAGAGTGTGTGTGTGTGTGTGTGTGTGTGTGTGTCGCACGCTCGTGCGCACGTGCACATGCCATGGTGTGCATGTGACAGAGGAGAGCTGGCAGGAGTCTCCTCTCCATCATGTGGAATCCGGGGACTGAACTCAGGTCATCAGGCTTGTTGGCAAGGCCCTTGTCCCCTGAGTCATCATCTCCCCAGTCCCTCATCCTCAGCATTGTGAATTCACTAGAGAGGCTCACAGAACTCAGACTTTCTGGTTTATTACAAAGAATGTGACAACAATACAGAAGAAGAGATGCGCAGGACAAAGGTCAAGGAAGGGCATAGAAGCATCATGTGTTCTCTGGATGGAGACTGACCTCCCGGACCCTCCACGGGTTCAACTTCTCTGAAGTTCTGCACTTGTCATGCCATGTTTTTAGCCAGGGATTCTAATGTCCACGGCTTGTGTAGGAATAAGAGATGGAAAGCAAAACTCCATCTAATATCCTAGGCCACTCCTGGCTTTTGAGCACAAAATCCTCGAATCAAAGCAATTTACAGCTCCAAAGATACCAGGACATCAGTAGAATTACCATCCAGTTGAGAATTAGTTACTAAATATGTCTCCCGAGGCAAGGCCTCTCGTGTTTGCGGGCTTCGTTTGATCTTGTTTGGTTCCAGGAACTGGAGCGGTCTTGGCAAACAGCCTCATCTTTCCAGTCATCTGACATAACTGAGCAAAGACAATGCTGTCCCCTGCTCCTGTGCCTCTGAAGATACTGACGCAGCCTTTGGTCCCCCACCCTCACTATCGATCTGTCCACTTCTTCACTGCCAGCTACTAGTCTCTTCGTCAAAGCAGAAACCACCTTTGGAAGGGGCAGGGGGAGGCCACTGCTGGGCCAGGCTGCGACAACAGTACTCACTAGGCAGATGCCTCTCCTCGGCTTCCTTCATCCAGGTAAGGTGGGCTACACAAGCTCAGGGCAAGTGGAGGATGTTCACTACCAGGTGTTACAGCTGCATCCCAGGCTGGCGAGCTTGCTGGGTGAGACAAGGGAGGCAGCCTGTGGGATGCTGACTCTGTAGCCACCTGCTTGGCTTACCACAGTCCTTCCTTTGTGGTCCCAAGGTCAGGATTTCAGAGGAAGAAGGAGGAAAGACATGGCAAGGGGAGGAAAGGAAGCTTGGACAGTCATGCTGGCGGCACGCCCCTGGGCAGGAGCTGCACTCAGACGGTGCCTGCTGCCTTGTCCCCAGTCTCTCAGGAAAGCGAGAGGACAGGGCCATGTCTACCAGGACAAACACAACTGCTCTGAGGACCATGTCTCCTATCACAGGCGTCGTGACTACACCGAGTATCTCTTGTCTGAAAACACGATGTTTGGTCATCTTAACCCGCAGTACCTTCTGTGTGTTTTCTGTAGCACCTGAGCACATACATTTCCCTGAGTAAACAAAGCTCAGTTAAGAAATGAGGTCTGAGCTGGACAGTGGTGGCGCACACCTTTAATCCCAGCACTTGGCAGCAGGCAGATTCCTACGAATCTAAGGCCAGCCTGGTCTACAGATTGAGTTCCAGAACAGCCAGGTTTGCACAAAGACACCCTATCTTTCAAAAACCCAAACCAAGGACAGCCCTGTTCCCATTGCCAGGAGTCCCATAAATAGACCAAGCCACACAACTGTCACAGATATGCAGAGGGCCCAGGTCAGTCCTGTGCAGGCTCCGTGGTTGTTGGCTAAGACTCTGTGATTTCCCATGAACCAGGTTAGCCATTTCTGTGGGCTTTCCTCTGACAGACTCCCACAATCCCTTCTCCTCCTCCTCAGCAGGGCTCCCTGGTGCTCTGGCTGGCTCTAGGGAACCTGCTCCTCCTCCTAGATGACCTTGCCCAGCCTGAAAACAGGGGGAGGAGCTTGGCCTTACAGCAGCTTGATATGCCACACTTTGCTGATGCCCATGGGAGGCCTGCCCCTTTCTGAACAAGATGGGGAGAGGGAGGAGAGGAGGGAGGGAAGGCTGTAGTCAGGATGTAAAATAAATGAATTAATAAACAATGAACCCGTGTCTGGTGGTGTCAGTATTCACCTGCAGCACCAGGGCAACCAATGTCTGTCTGTCCTGCTGTATGCAGCTCCCATCTAGCCGTACTGCCCCGCCGTGTGTCCTTCACAGTCTTGGTTTCCCTTCTGGCCAACGCGATAGTTCCTATTGGCAGTTTGTATCTGAGGCATGGGAAGAGCATGTCCCTCTTTACCCTGTTGCTATCCCTGTGTCTGCTAATGTCATGAACCCAGGTTCCATCAGTAGTGTGGAAAGTGTCTGCTTGTGCTGTGGGGCTCCTTCCGCTCCTTCAGTAATAGCCTTTAAGATACCAGCCCACTTGGGCGTGGTCTCACGCTATAAATGCAGCTGTAAAGCATGCGCTCTCTCTCTTGTTTCCGGCTTGCACGTCCAGCTGCTTGACTCTGTTCCTGGTCCCCGTTTGTGCAGAGGACTGTTATCTAGGACAGTGATCTGTAAGTCTCCCCTAAATAAATAACCCTTTATTATTTATAATTCTGAACTCGTGGGGGATTATTTTGTGACTTCGGCCATCATGCTTGTCAGCTGCAGTTACTTGGTCAACCAAGAAAGGAGTTTTCTGACGTGTTCACCTCACTGACCTGAGAACTTCCACAGTGCCGCGCTCCATACGAACATCCATTCAGTCGTCCAGGGTCTGTTGCCCTTCTGTGCGGCCACTGCCCAACACAGGTGCCAACCACTGTCTAGACCTTCCACAAGAGCAGAAACTTTCACAAACCTAGAAGCTTTCAGTGATGAGGGGAGAGCTGCTCAATAGGACACCATCTAAGGACAGACAGAGCCCAGTTACACACACACAACTCCAGGTGGTTCTGGGTGTGAATCGCTCTCCATGTCTTTCACCAGGCTGTAGTGCCCTGTGCCGATACTTCCCCTCTTCTGTGGAACCCTTTTGTACAGGGGTGTCCCCTCAGGGTTCCCCTGACAACCCTCAAGAAGTTTGGCTCAGGGGCTGGAGAGATGGCTCAGTGGTTAAGAGCTCTGCCTGCTCTTCCAAAGGTCCTGAGTTCAATTCCCAGCAACCACATGGTGGCTCACAACCATCTCTAATGAGGTCTGGTGCCCTCTTCTGGCCTGCAGACATACACACAGACAGAATATTGTATACATAATAAATAAATAAATATTAAAAAAATTAAAAAAAAAGTTTGGCTCATTTGACTTCAGATTCGGGTCTACCCATGACCTTCACTCATGCGTCTCCCTCAGTCCCAGAGCAAGGTCCCAATAATTGGTGCCGGCCACCACGGGCTCTTCATGAAGTCCCTGCAACTCTCCCACCAAGGGCCATCAGATGGAGCATCCAACCCTTGCAGCTTCCGCTCCACACTGTGGCCTCACAAGAATTCCCTGGGCCTGCAGAGCAAGTCCAGTGGGTTTTATTTGAAGGGCAGTTTACCCGCTCTCTGGTTTTCAGTACAAGGTAAGAAGACAGCCCAGTCAGAAGCTACCTCCCCCACCTGATGCAGTCGAGCAGGAGGGACGCCGCCACTCACAGGGCATGCGGCCAAGCCTCCCAGCCCATCTCCAGCTGTCACCTCAAGTCCTCCACTCTCGCTCTCCTAAGTGGTCTCATTAGGGCTCTCCAGTCACTGCCCATATTATTCACCAAATGTCTCAGTAAAGACCTGAGCTTTGGCCGGGCGGTGGTGGCGCACGCCTTTAATCCCAGCACTCGGGAGGCAGAGGCAGGCGGATCTCTGTGAGTTCGAGACCAGCCTGGTCTA
>NC_022011.1:52338313-52346932 GCF_000317375.1 Microtus ochrogaster | reverse complement strand
AAAAAGACCTGAGCTTTCCACCCTGGGGGCTCTACGACGCCCCCTTTTATCATTCCTTCCATTTTTTTTTTACTCTTCTTTCTGTGGTGCTAACACAGGGCTTCCCACTTGCCAGGCAAATGCTCTGCCACAGAGCACAGAGCCCTATCTCCAGCCTACCTCATCCTACTTTCTCTCTCTCTCTTTCTTTTTCTTTCTCTTTCCATTTTTAAAAATTCTCTCATATATTACAACCTGACTGCAGTTTTCCCCTCCATCCCCTCCCCGAAGCCTCTCTCCCCCACCTCTCCTTTCCTCCAGATCCATGCCTACTCTGTCTCCCCTCAAAAAAAAGAGCAGGCCTTCCAGGGACATCCACCAAACACAGCATGATATGCTACAGTAAGACCAGGTACATACCATCACATCAAGGCTGGACCAGGTGATACAGTAGGAGAAAAAGGGTCCCACAAGCAGGCAAAAGAGTCAGAGACAGCCCCGCTCCCACTGTCAGGAATTCATAAGAAAGAAGGCCCTGTAGCTAGGTGTGGTGGTGCATGCCTTTAGTACCCGTACTTGGAAGGCAGAGGCAGGCAGATCTCTGTGAGTTCGAGGCCAGCCCAGTCTACATCGTGAGTTTCAGGACAGCCAAGGCTACACAGAGAAACCCTGTCTTGAAAACTCAAAAACAAAGAAACAAACAAGGAATCCCATAAGAACACCAAACCACTCAGCCATAACATATATACAGGGGATCTGGTTCAGACCCCTGCAGGCTCCCTGATCGCTGTGAGCCCCCTTGAGTCCTGGTCAGTTGATTCTGTGGACTGTGTTCTCCTGATGTCCCTACTCCTCTGGCTCCTCCAATCCTTCCTCCTCTGCAGGTCTTCCTGTGCTCCACCTAAGGTTTGGCTATGGGAGTCTGCATCTGCTCCCATCAGCTGCTGGATGAAGTCTCTCTGGTCTCTTTATAGATGATTCTGCTAGGCTCTGGTTCCCGAATACTCTGAAGGCAGGACATGCTTTAGGTTGAAAGTTTTTTGGCTAGATTGGTGTTCCAATCGCTCCACTTGAAGCCTTGCCTGGTTACAGAAAATAGCTGGTCCAGGTGCCATGGTCCCCATCACTAGGAGTCTTCACTAGGGTTACTATCATAAATTTCATGGAGTTTCCATTGCACTACGTTTCCACCTGAACTACCTGAGTTTTTTGTTTTGTTTTGTTGTTTTTGTTTGTTTGTTTGGTCTTTCAAGGCAGGGTTCCTTGTGTAACAGCCCTGGCTGTCCTGGAACTCAGTCTGTAGGCCAGGATGGCCTTGAACTCACAGAGATGCGCCTGCCTCGCGAATCCTGAGATTAAAGGCTGTGCCACCACTGCCTAGCACACTACTTAAGTTCTTAATAATGACTTTTACGACGTCAACTCTGCTGAGGGCTCCCAGGACGATTCAGTCTTTATCCATCTCTTGTTAATTTAGCTGGTATTGCGTTAGCATTTCTAGGCCCCAGGGAAACGCAGACGAAAGGTTTAATAAGACTTGGTTAACTGTCTTCCTTTTGCAACAGAAAACCTTGCCATTGGGTCCTCAAGCTAAAGGGCCTTCCTTGTCCACAGCGTTGGCCATGATCTAAGGTCCCAGCTTTGCGGCAGACCAATCCTATCTGGCTTGCACACTGTTAAACCATCAAAGCAGGGATCTCTGAAAGAAATAATCTGTTGAGTCATTAGAGATGCTGGTCAGAAAAGGGCCAGGCTTAAACAGGTCTGCAGCTCCCAGGATCAGAGCAGGATCCCTGGGAGGGTTTATCTACAGGATCAGTGCCAGGTGGGAAAGGAAACCATAAATGGGTTAGATGGAGCCTATACTATCAACTAGAGGACAGGGTAGCAAGAAGGAAGGCCTGAAGAGATGGCTCGGTGGTTTAGAGCACTTGTTGCTCTTACAGAAGACCCAGTGTCTTACTTAGGGTTTCTTTTTTTAAAGATTGATTTATTTTTTGTTATTTATGAGTGCTGTATCTTGCATGTAAATCTTTATGCCAGGAGAGGGCGCCAGATCTCATTATAGATGGTTGTGAACCACCATTTATTTGGTTGCTGGGAATTGAATTTAGGATCTCTGAAAGAGCAGCCAGTGCTCCTAACCGCTGAGCCATCTCTCCAGCCACTAGTTAGGGTTTCTATTGCTCTGATGAAGCACCATGACCAAAGCAAGTTGGGGAGGAAAGGGTTTATTTGACTTAAACTTCCACATCACTGTTCATCATGGAAGGAAGTCAGGACAGAAACTCAAACAGGGTAGGAACTAGAGGCAGGAGCTGATGCAGGGGCCATGGAGGGGTGTTGCTAACTGGTTTGCTCCTCATGACTTTCTTAGTCTGCTTTTTTTTTTTTTGAGGCAGGGTTTCTCTGTATAACAATACTAGCTGTCCTGAAATTAGCTCTTGTAGAGCAGGCTGGCCTCAAACTCATAAATATCTACCTGCCCCTTCCTCTGCCTCCCAAGTGTTGGGATTAAAGGTGTGTGCCACCTCTGCTGGCTAGCCTGTTTTCGTAATAGAACCCAGGTCTACCAGCTCAGGGATGGGACTACCCACAATAGGCCCTTCCCCATCAATTACTAATGAAGAAAATGCCTTACAGGCTTGCCTGCCTGCAGCTGGATTTTATGGAGCCATTATTTTCTACTGAGGTTCCCTCCTTTCCTGCTTGTAACAAGCTGACATAAAACTAGCCAGCACACCCAGATTCTATGTCCACAAGTCCTTCCATTAACATATGGCTGTAGTGCCTTAGAACTGACATGGGCAATGATAGCCCCCTAGGCTCCCTCCTGCTCCCATTTTGCCCAGGGACCTTTTCCTTGCCTTCCCAGGAGACAGCATTAACAGCTACATACAAACTTGTTCTGTTTTTACCCTCAGAATGACTAATTTAGTTTCTTTATTAGCTTCGATTGAAAAGCATTATTTTTAAGGCTAAATCTGACAGAATGTAAAGTTCTAGTCTTATGAAAGCTGCTAACTTATTATAGACTGTAAGGAAATACAAGTTAATCGTCAGTCATCCTTAAAGCACTGACATAATTAATTATAGGGATAAACCTTATTTAGTCCCCTATGTATGTTTTCGAAGTCAAACTTAAAACAAGTAATTAGAAACAAAATTTGTCTAATCAGATATCCCTAGGCAGCCCTCAAATACTTCAGAGATATGCAGAATTTGACATTTAAAATAATGATTAAAAAGCTTATTATATTAGACAGAGACTCCGAGATCCCAGCCCTGACCCAAGGTCTCCAAAGAAGATTATGGGACACCACGATATTTCCACTGGATTATGATGACACTGACCACCAAGGCAGCACCTGCTGCCAGGACTCAGTCTGGACTGTGGACAAACAGCAGGACATTGGAGAATTGATTGTACCACTTTTGCCTAGACAAAATAAGATTGGTCTTTTTCATTTTCTTCTTCCACAGGAAATAATTCTGCTTATGGTCCTAGCTAAGACTGCTGATCTGGATACTCCGCCTCCAACCCAACATGGAGTATGGAGTCCTGGGTATGGCTAACTGTATATGGACTCTGGTCCCTGTCATTTTTTATACATTTTTTATTGATATTTATTGAGCTCTACATTTTTCTCTGCTCCCCTCCCTGCCTCTCCCCTCCCCCCTTCAACCCTCCCCCAAGGTCTCCATGTTCCCAATTTACTCAGGAGATCTTGTCTTTTTCTACTTTCTACTTCCCATGTAGATTAGATCTATGTAAGTCTCTCTTAGTGTCTGCATTGTTGTCTAAGTTCTCTGGGATTGTGGTTTGAGGGCTGGCTTTCTTTGCTTTATGTTTAAAACCCAGAAGTTCTTTTATTGTACAGGATAATGGGTGGTTATTGTGGGAAGTGGGAAGATAGGAATGCCAAGAGAAATATGGACAGCCAAGGGGTTTGTGAGGTTTCAGAGATGAACAGGATTCTATTAGGAACTAGGCTAGGGACCATTCATATAATATTCTGGCAAATAATATAGCTGAATTAGATCTGCGTACTAAGAATGAGAGTGAGGTTAAATGTAAAGGTAATGGCCCAATTTTTTGGGGGGTGGGGAATGGAGGAAATTCTGTTTTGTTTTGTTTTTTTCTAGACAGGGTTTCTCTATATAGCCCTGACTGTCCTGGAACTGCTCTGCCAGGCTGGCCTTGACCTCTCAAGAGATCCACCTGCGAACGCCGCCTAAGTGCTGGCGTTAAAGGCGTGCACCATCACCACCTGGCTTCCTCCTCTTATTTTTTTTTCCAACATAATTTTTTTTTGATTCTTTGGGAATTTCACATCTTGTACCTCAGCCACATTCATTTCCCAGTCCCTCTGTATCCATTCATTACCTTGTAGTGTCCCCTGCTAAAGGAAAACTTAAGAAGAAATAATAAAAAAATAAGAATATTAATTACAAAACCAAATTAAAACCCCACTTCAATCCTCCACCTTTCCCACCTCCCCATTGCCTCCGCATTCATCTTGGTGGCACTGGGAACTGTGGTCATTCCTCCTCCTTCTCAGACAGGATCTCACCAGATAGAGTTAGGTGTGTAGATCAGGTCTGCCTCTGTGCCTCTGTGCCTCCCCAGTGCTGGGACAACAGAAAGGCAAGAACCACCCTGCCTGGCCCCGGCTTCTATGGCTTGACTTACGATATGTGATTAGCTGCCTCCGGTCCTGCTACCATGGCTTCTCCAACATGCACTGTCAGTCTAAAGAAGCCAGGATCAAGACTGTACAGGATCCTCTAAGCTGACTCTTAAAGTAAGGGTTGTGATAAGTACAGGGAGCTACACCTGTGAACAAGATGGTCAACATCTCAGTCCCAAGGAAAACGCAATTAAAATCCACACTGATGCCTCATGTCGGCTTGGCCAGAAGGAAAACTGACAGGGTTTTGAAAACTGGGTCTCCTGGGATGAGTAACTTCACACCAGATTAAACAGATTTTTTTTTGCCAAGCATGCCAGTATCCCTTTCCTGGGTGTTATTATTATTATTGTTATTATTATTATTATTGAGACAGGATCTCTCTATGTAGCCCATAGCGATCTGGGACTCAGAGATCTGCCTGCTTCTGCCTCTCAAGTGCTGGGACTAAAGGTATGTGCCAACACGCCCAGCTTTGGGTGCCCTTGAATAAATGAAGCTGAAGCTCGAGAATCTTTCTGCAAGAATGTTGATGGCAGCTTCAGTCAATCAGAAAAGTAGAGACCTCCATCCTCTTCCATGGGACAGCAAACTGAACTTCCTCTTCACAGGGATCACAATGGGAGCACAAAGAAAGGGGCCTTGTGCAGCAAACATGAAACAAACTGGTGGGGGAGGGCAGCGTGGGAGACCCTGGCAAAGGTGGTAACAGACTCTAAACAACGTTTTTTTGTTTTTGTTTGTTTGTTTTTCGAGACAGGGTTTCCTGTAGTTTTAGAGCCTGTCGTAGAACTAGCTCTTGTAGACCAGGCTGGCCTTGAACTCACTGAGATCCGCCTGCCTCTGCCTCCCAAGTGCTGGGATTAAAGGTGTGCGCCACCACGGCCCGGCAATCTGTACCTTTTTAAGTTTCATTTTTACTCTATGTCTCTGTGTAGTTTGTGTTTGTATTTGTGTGTATAATGTGTGGGTATGCTTCAGTCAGAAATAGATACCAGATATCTCTTTCTCTAATGCTTTCTATCCTGTGTCTGTCTGTCTATCTATGATGGCTAGTTTTATGTCAACTTGATACAAGCTAGAGTCATTTTGGAAGAAGGAACCTCAATTGAGAAAACACCCTATTGGGGGATATTTTTGTTTGTTTCGGTCACACTGTACGACTTCAAGACTGTGTTAACAAAATTAACCTTGGATCAGGGGCAGAGCCAACAACTAGTTGACAAGAGTTAGCCATAGAGAGTATGGAGGACCTGGGAAGATGGATAGAGAGACACACAGTAAGGACTAGGGAGGTACTCAGAGATTCTCAGGCCTTTTTTGTTTGGGACAGATGAAGAGATGCTGTCTTGCTGAGTCTCTGGCCAAAAAGGAACTTCTGCTGGTTGCTTCTTGACTTCTCTGATTTAGCAGGTTTTCACCCCAACACTTGACTCCCAAGTCTATTGGTAAATGGAACAACTTAGATTAAAAGAAGAATGTCTCCACTAGATCGGCCTAGGACAAGCCTGTCCTTCACTTTTGTGACTGGTGATTGATGAGGGAGGGATCAGCTTACTGTGGGCAGCACCACCCCTGGGTGGCGTGGGAGGCAGGTTGAGTAGGCCATGAGGAGCAAGCTAGTAGGCAGCATTCCCCCACGGCTTTGCAGCAGGTTTTAGTCCTGCATGAGCTCCTGCCCTGCCTTCCTTTGACGACAGACAGTAGGAAGCATAAGTGAAATCAACTCTTTTCTCCCCAGATTGCTTTTGGTCATGGTGTTTTATCACAGCAATAGAAGCCCTCACTAAGCAGCCAGGTGGTGGTGGTGTACACCTTTTGCACTTGGGAGGCAAGTGGATCCCTGTGAGTTCAAGGCCAGCCTTGTCTGCAGAGTGAGTTCCAGGACAGGCTCCAAAGCCTGTCTCTGAAAAAAAAATAAAACAAGAAGCCCTCACTAAGAGAGAAAGTAGTACTAGGAGTGAGGTATTGACAGACTTGATCATGTGCTTTTGTGAGGTTTGTGGTAGCATTTACACTTTGGGGTGGAAAAGCTGATGCATACTCAGGGCTCATAGTGTAGTGCCCAGGTCGTGGAGATCCCAAGAAGACTACCAGAGACACAGACTCACCAAAATGCAAAAGCTTGGTTTAATCCTGTATTACAAATCGTGACTCATCTTGCACACCAACGCAGTGGGGACCAGAGGAAGTGCCCCACCATTCTTAGTCAAGGTGTTAAAGGCAAAAAATTACAAATCTATTGTTATGGACATAAGGGGTACCGGTGACTCTCTGGTTGGCTCCAGTCAGGGGACACTGCTGGTATCCACCTTCAGCAGCTGGGCTCCAGTCTAGGGAATGTCCCCTGAGACCTTATCAGGGTCATTCATGTGACATTTTGAATTAAGAGCCATTAAAGTTCTGGGAGATGGTGGCCTTTAATCCCAGCAAGTCAGGAGGCAGAGGCAGCAGATCTCTGTGAGTTCAAGGCCAGCTTGGTCTACAGAGTGAGTTTCACCTTAGCCGTGGCTACACAGAGAAACCTTTAAAAAAAAATCAACGAGACAAAAAATAAAACAAACAACAAACAAAACCCTAAGAAAACAAAAGAGATCAACACCAGTGAGGCAGAATCCTAGGGAAGTGTTTCCTCAGGGTCAGCACACAGCAGTTGTGGTGGAGAGGTGGCTAGCCTAGCAGAGGCTACTGATGAAGATACAGCCCAGCTGCAGAGACCTCAGTGTTTTTGGAGATGCCGGGACCACGGTGACTGCCGAGGCCAGCAGTAGCCATGCACTGGGGCTGATCTGAGCCCACCAGACAGGCTGGGTATGTTGCCGAGGGCAAGCCTGAAAACGAAGCTGGAAGCCAGATCCTGCAGAGGCTGGAGAGAGAGACCTTACGTCCTGGGTGGCAAGCACTGAAATTTTCAGGGTCTCTCTGTGTAGCCCTGACTGTCCTTGAACTCGCTCTTTAGACCACACTGGCCTCGAACTCACTTAGATCTGCCTGTCTCTGCCTCTTGAGTACTGGAATTAAAGGCACACACCACCACCACCATCTGGCTAATCACTTTTTAAACTGTTGAATTTTGGTTTTGATTTCATTTGACTATGACTGTGCTCTAACTTTTCTTTCTTCAAGTAAGCAAGTATGTAGTTATTTTTTATTTTACAAGACTTCATATATTTTAGAGAGACTGCACATTTTAGGGACTGGTTATTTTAAAGAAGCTGGGACTTTAAAAGAGACTTTATCTTTTTATTTTTATTTTTTTTTTTTGCTTTTTCGAGACAGGGTTTCTCTGTGGCTTTTTGGAGCCTGTCCTGGAACTAGCTCTGTAGAGAGACTTTATTTTTTTTATTTTATTTTATTTTTTTGGTTTTTCGAGACAGGGTTTCTCTGTGGCTTTTTGGAGCCTGTCCTGGAACTAGCTCTGTAGAGAGACTTTATTTTTTTTATTTTATTTTATTTTTTTGGTTTTTCGAGACAGGGTTTCTCTGTAGCTTTGGAGCCTGCCCTGGAACTCCCTTGGGAGACCAGGCTGGCCTTGAACTCACAGAGATCTGCCTGTCTCTGCCTCCCAAGTGCTGGGATTACAGGCGTGCGCCACCACTGAGACTTTATATTTTTAAAGAGACTATGTGGCCGAATATTTGTGTACACCGTGAAGATGTGTCTTTGCCAAGGCACCTTGTGATTGGTTTAATAAAGAGCTGGCTGGCCAATAGCTGGGCAGGAAGAGGTTAAGGGGGACAGAGCAGACTTGGAGAAGAAAGATGGAGTTGCCATTCTGATGTGGAGGAAGCAGGATGGTAGCATAGAGATGAGATAACCAACCTCATGGAGAACATAGATTTAAAAGTACGGGTTACTAGCCGGGCAGTGGTGGCGTACGCCTGTAATCCCAGCACTCGGGAGGCAGAGGCAGGCGGATCTCTGTGAGTTCGAGACCAGCCTGGTCTAC
>NC_022011.1:52336727-52337453 GCF_000317375.1 Microtus ochrogaster | reverse complement strand
ATCTATCTATCTATCTATCTATCTATCTATCTATCATCTATCTATCTATCTATCTATCTATCTATCATCTATCATCTATCATCTATCTACCCCCCCCATTTATCTAAGACTGGGTCTCTCACTGAACCTGAAGCTAGCTCATTAATTCAGCTAAACTGGTTAGCCCCTACTCCAATTTAATTCTCTAAACTGGAGATTCCTCTGCTTCTGCCCCGACCCCGTCCACGGATGTGTGCCACCACAGCTGGCTTTTATCTGTGTGCTGTGCCTCTGAATGCAGGTCCGCACGCTTCTACAGCAAGCCCTTTACCGACTGAGTCATCTCCCCAGCTCCAATTGGTTCTCATTATTTTTGAGCATGTTGCCCAAGCTGGCTTTGAACTCAGAGGATGACCGTAAACTTCTGATCCTCCTGCCTCCTGAGGACTAGGATTGTCACCAGGCACACATGTGGGTTCATGTGTTCTGGGGCTCAAACACAGGGCTCTGTGTCTGCTAGGTAAATAATTGGATTGACTGAGCTATATCCAGGCCCTGTACCTTATGTTTTTAAAAACTCAACAGATATAAAGAAGAAGGGCTTCATCTGGCCCTCTTACCTTTGCAGGTTTGTAGTACGCAGCCTCCAGTCCAGGATGCTCCGTCACCTGTTCCCTGACTCTGCTCTGGCCTGACCCAAGTGAGCAGGCAGAGGGCAAGGTCCACGGTAATGGGGCGGCGGGGGGG
>NC_022011.1:52320930-52336627 GCF_000317375.1 Microtus ochrogaster | reverse complement strand
GGGGATGGTCCCCAGGGGGGGGGATGGTCCCCAGTCCTACCTTCTCCGTCATTCCCGGGACAGTTCCAAAGTTCACCCCGAGCACTAGGAGCACTGCCCTTCCTCCTCTGCAGGAGCAAAACGAAAGCTTGGAATTAATGATACGGACCAGAAAACTGTAGCCGGCAGACCCTGAGCAACAGACAGAAAGCGGGCCGGCCCCTCCCACCACAGCCCCAGGCTCATGTGGGCGGAGACAGGGTGTGGAGGGCAACAGGTGTGCAGGTCAGTTGCACCCAGGAACACAACTTCCTCCAGAGCTACCCTTGAAGGTTGGCTTCCAGCTCAGGTGAGGGACCCAAGGGGCTGTCCTGGTCTGTGGGCTGGCTTGGTAGGAGAGGGGACTGCTTGTCCTGGGCGAGGGGAACCTATCTCATCCTCCTTTTATGACTACCTAGCCTCAGGGGCTACATTCCCTGAGGTGGGTTCTGTGTCTTCTTGGTTCCTCCCTGTGCCCCATTTATCTCTGGACTTGGGTGCTGTTTGGGTCTTTTGTCCGTTCTTTCCACAATCTCCCTTCTTTCAGATGGGCCTGTGCTTCACTTAGCCTGTTCCCAGGGGTCCTCTGTCTGTCACTCACAAAACACCGGGAATGTCTTCATTCTTGGGAGATATGCTACTGGATACGAAGTCACGGACTTTCAAACTGCTGGAGGCTCAGGGAACACTCTGGCTTTGACCAGTCCAGTGAGCAACAGCATCCCTTGTGCGGCTTGCCATGAAACAGGGTTGACCTTTCTTCACATTGGTGGGTTGGAGTGGGTAAGGGCTCCAGCGGAGATGAGGGTGTAGCTCTCTGGGGTACCAAGGATAATAACATTCCTTGGTCAGCTGCCCAGGTTCATCTGGGGTCAGCTAAACTCTCTCAGATCCCCATCAGAGAAACCCAAGTTTAGGATTTCCAGAAGAAACAGATGTCTTTGTTAAGAGCACAGACTGCTAGCTGGCCTTGTGAAGGGGCCACATCTGGTCCTTGGACTCCAAGTGGCATGGGTCTGGCCTTGAGGCTCCCAGAGAGAAGACCCTGGCATGAAGGCCTGAGTTCAGTTCAGAACTGGGGCTTCTCATGGGGAATCAAGAGAGCAGGGGCCCAGAAGGAGAGGGAAGGCAAGGCTTATTTAGGGGGTTCACCTGGCCCTCCATTAGCTCTTGATAGTGGCATCAGAAATGACTGTCCCGGCTCCACCAGGCTGTGTACTAGCCCCCAGGCTCTGTGACAATATTGGGCCTGCCCAGCTGGACTCTGGACACTGCTCTTGGCCTTTTTTTAACTGTGACTGTCCTGGCTACTAATCTGGCCAAGGGAGGCTGTCTGAATCTCAGATTTGACAACATCTAAGGAAAGTTGGGACTTCTTAAGACCCTGCCTCTAGAAGGCTGGGGCTGGGACAGCAGGTAGAGTCTGAGTGTCCACTGCTACCCACCTGACCCTTGCAGCTTGCCCCTCCTGCCATGGGACTCTCCCGGAAGGAACGGGTCTTCGTAGCCCTTTTGGGGATCGCAGCAGCCTCGGGCCTCACCATGCTCCTGCTCATCCTGGTGAAGGCCACCAATGTCTTCCTGCCTGCAGACACCAAGGTTTGGTTCAGGGACCTGCTGACAGGGTTGGGCTGGGTGACCAGAATGTTGGCCTCCACACCTGTCTGATCCCAGTGTTGTTCTTAGTTTGGAATCGTGTTTGATGCCGGCTCCTCCCACACATCCCTGTTTGTGTACCAGTGGCCAGCAAACAAGGAGAAGGACACGGGAGTGGTCAGTCAGACCCTGGCTTGCCAGATAGAAGGTCAGTGGGTAGTCCCATAGTAGGTCATTGCTTGGACTCCCAGGCAACGACAGGAAGATCACTTGACGGTGGAAGCTACGTTTCTAGTCCTCAGGAAGGCACCTCAACCGAGCGGTGAAGTGAGAAGCTGGGTCACTCGGTTGGGCTGTGTCCGATGGGAATACACACATGGATCTCTCAGACACTGCGCCTCCCCCAGGTCCTGTGGCTCTGGTGTCCTGGGGCATCCCTTTTAGGTTCCACACCCACATTGATGACAGAAGCCACCAAGTGCTGGGCCCTGAGTTCATTTCCTGGGCTTCCTCTCAGTTCTAGAGTCAAACGACTGAGGCCTGGGGGTGGCAGAGCCATACTCTAGAAGCCCCAAAGTGGGAGAAACTCAGGGCTTCCCACCTTTCCCTGTAGGGACAGTAGTCATGAGGCTTGGAGCCCACTATACAAACACACTAGCCTTATCTGTAGGTTTCCTTTGTTGTTATTTGAGACAGAGTCTTGCTGTGTAGCCCAGACTGACTTTGAACCCTCTATCCCCCTGCCTCAGCCTCCTGAGTCTTACGATGATAGACAAGCACCATCCAGCTCCATTCAAATATCCTTAACTAAGCCTGAGAACCCTTCCTTCTTCCATAAAAGGTCACATTCACGGGTCCCAAGCACTAGGTTGTGATGACGTCCTTGGGGGCCACCCCTGAGTCCCAACCTTCAGATCTGGAGCCTTTTCCTAGGGTACTGTGTTTCAGGACCTGGGATCTCTTCCTACGCCTCTGACCCAACACAGGCTGGGGAAAGCCTGAAGAGCTGCCTGGAGGAGGCGCTGGCACTGATCCCACGGACCCAGCATCAAGAGACGCCCACATTCTTGGGGGCCACAGCAGGAATGAGGCTGCTCAGGTGAGGTAGTACCAGGTTACATCTGTTAGGGTCACTCCCAAAAGCCAGGCTTGAATACCCTGGGGTGAGGTGCAGTGGAGGGAGGTTGGGGTGAGGCTTTCCTCCAGCATGGTCCCCTCTACCCAGTCAGAAGAACAGCTCTCAGGCAAGAGACATCCTAGCTGCAGTCTCCCTGACACTAAGCAAGTCTCCTGTGGATTTTTGGGGTGCCGAGATCCTGGCTGGGCAGGATGAAGGTGCCTTTGGTTGGATCACTATCAACTATGTCCTGGGGATGCTCCTCAAGGTGCAGGGGCAGCCCAAGGGTGGGGGGTGGGTCTGAGAGACCAGTGCCTGCAGCTGGCTGCCGGCAGCTGGCACCAGCAGCTGCCCACAGCTAAGCGTCTCTTCTGTGGTCAGTATTCCTCTGGACAGTGGATTCTGCCTGAAGACAGGATGCTGGTTGGTGCTCTGGACCTGGGTGGAGCCTCCACACAGATCAGCTTCGTGCCTCAGGGCCCCATCCTGAACCAGAGCAGCCAGGTTACCTTCCGTCTGTACGGGGCCAACTACAGCATCTATACTCACAGCTACCTCTGTTTTGGGCGGGACCAGGTCCTGATAAGGCTCCTGGCTGAGCTGGCACAGGTTAGACTGGTATTTAAAGGGTGGAGAAGTGGGATGGCATGGGGGTAGAGTCGGGGAGTGTACCAGAGCCTAGAGTTCATGGCGTTTCCTCTCTCAGCAGAACAGCTCAGAACCCCGGGTCCAACACCCATGCTACCATAATGGCTACCAGGCCACATTGTCACTGGCCCCGGTGTATGAGTCGCCCTGTGTCCACACTACAGATTCCCTGAACTTCACTCAGAACCTCACAGTTGAAGGGACAGGCAACCCCAGGGACTGTGTGGCAGCCCTCCGAAATCTCTTCAATTTCTCCAGCTGTAAGGACCAAGACTGTGCTTTCAATGGAGTCTACCAGCCTCCTGTATATGGCCAGTTCTATGTAAGCATGTTCTCCTCCCTCCCAGCCCTGGCTTCCTTCTGGGGCCCCAGGTATCCTTCTGAGGTGCCCCAGCTGGCTCTTAGGGATTCTGAAACTGGGGAAATACTTGACTGAAGTGTCCTGGGCCTCCCTCAGGCTGACACGGCCTTCTCTACACCCCCCAGGCCTTTTCCAACTTCTACTATACTTTCCACTTCCTGAACCTTACCTCCAGGCAGCCGCTGAACATTGTCAATGACACTGTCTGGAAGTTCTGTCAGACACCCTGGAAACTGGTAGGTGACCTGACCCTGGATGCGGCTCTAGCACCCTCTCCATACCACACCATGGTCAAGCAGGGCCTCTGGGGTCTTACTGGGTTTTCCTGGACAGAGATTCATGGCAAAGCCATGTTTAGGTACCAGGATTGGGGAGGAAAATGCCGTGGTAGGGTGAGTGGCTTGTTTTGGGTAGAAACAAGTCCAGAGCCCTGATGAGATCAGCTTCTGGTTGTCATGAGGTTGGCCACCCCACCCAGTCCTAGCTAGAGGATGGTCTCCATGGGGACTTAGAGAAGGACTTTTTAAAAAAAAAAAACATTTAACACTTTCCTGCTGTCTGGAAACTGTTTGGATGTATGGTGGTCCCACTATCGCTGGGGAGGGGAAAATCCTAGGAAGTATTGGGGACTCACTTTTACATCCGCTTTTGGAACTCGAGGTGGAAGCCAGCTACCCTGGGCAGGAGCGCTGGCTACGGGACTACTGTGCATCAGGCCTGTACATCCTCGTATTGCTGCTGGAGGGCTACAAATTCAGCGAGGAGACCTGGCCCAACATCCAGTTCCAGAAGCAGGTGACTGGCACCCAGAGCCTCAGCATGTCTGGTTCGGGGTGAGAAGGGGATGTGGCCTAGGGCAGACACCCAGCAGCCCTGAGCAGCCGTGTGTCTCGCAGGCAGGTGGCATGGACATTGGCTGGACACTGGGCTACATGCTGAACCTCACGGGCATGATTCCAGCAGAGGCACCCACCCAGTGGCGGGCGCAGAGCTACAGCATCTGGACGGCAGGAGTGGTGTTTGCAGTGCTGACCCTCGTGGCCATTATAGGAGCAGCTGCAGTCCAGCTCTTCTGGACCCAGGACTAGGGGAAACCAAGCGGAAATAGATCACAGGCTGTTCCTCATCTAAAGCAGGAACAGCGTTCGGATTCAGCAGCAACGGCATAAAAGTCTGTGTTGTCTACCTTGTGAGCCACCATTGACCGTCCTCAGGAAAGAAAGCCTTTAGCACACAGGACCCACGGTGCACATCCTGGATGCCTGCCCTCATGAACCCCTGACCTTTCAGGGCTCTAGTCCTTCAAGCAGACCAAGTGGGCCAATTCCTGATAGTATTGACTCCCCTCTGCCCTCAGGGTGGCACTGACTATGGGGTCTGTAGTTTTCCAAGGGATGGAAACAGGAGGCTCTGGGAAGGGGCAGTTATGGAACAGGGATACCTCCGAAGGTTATGGCTAGCCCAGCAGGACTAGGGCTACCTCTGAAGGCGTGGCCAGCCCAGCAGGATTAGGGCTACCTCTGAAGGCGTGGCCAGCCCAGCAGAAGCCCCTGCTTCCTGGCTATAATCAAAGTAGACCAGACAGTCAGAATCCAGGTCTGTGGTCCAGCCCAGCTTCCCTCTGCCAAGAACTTTTGGTTGGATCCTCTTTATCATCAACCCAGAAGATAGACCACACAGGGATGAGGGGGAAAGTTTGATCCTCTTTATCATCAACCCCGGAAGGCAGACCACACAGGGATGAGGGGGAAAGTTTTTTGTTTGTTTAAATTAAAACTGATCTTGTCACAATGTTGCTAGTGCTGGTCTCCTGGCTTGGGTCCTGGAACAGCTCCGGCTTCCACACAGGCACCAGCTGGGACCACAAAGCACTTGGGGAAAATGCCGATGCAGCCATCTCGGTGTCCCTCCAACCATGCTTCGTCCACTGTGGAGACATGCTGGATGCTGTGTCTGTTTACAGCCAAAACCCAACCCTATAGAAAAGAGCCCCCACCAGGCCTGGACAAGCCAGCAGCTTTGGGGAAGGCCGGTCTTGTTTTACCTTCACACAGAACATCCACTGTGTCCCCCTGGCGGAAGTCCAAATCCTCAGGCCTTCGGGCTGTGTAACTGTGCCGAGCCACTACCTGGTAGAGGACTGGTCGGCCCCAGGCCCCCTGTGGCAGAAGGGTGGGCTGCAGGGGTGGCACAAGAGAGGGGCTTTCCCCTCCACCTGCTGGGGCTGGTGGGCATCACGGCCTCTCCCCCTGCCTCACCCGGCACTGGAGATGCAACCCTCGTGAGCCCACGGCCACATTCCTCCATGCACTCTGCAGTGAGTCCTCCGTGGAGATCGGGGTCCAGAACTTCTCTTGTGGGGCCTGGTAACTATGAAGGGGGTCCTGAGTGTGCGCTACAGTATGTAGGGGAGTTCCTGTGTCTCCCCGGAAAGGAAGTTAACCTCGGGGTTACTTCCAGTGACTGCCTAGGATCTTAGGCATAGAGCTAAGAAGGCCTTAGCTTTGGTCCCTTCCTGGGCCAGAAAACTGACCAGTTCAGAACAGAACAACAGCAGCAAAAACCCCCTTTGTCAGCTCTGGACAGCTCACTTCCTTGTAGCTGGGATCCACCCTTTTCTCCTGCAGCCTAGGGTCCCCTTCCCCTCAGTTTTCTGACTCACCTGAGCTGCCCCCTCTGGGCCTGGTGAAGGAGGGCTTGAGCCAGCAGTGTTCGAAGGCTGGACAGGTCAGTGCCTCTTGGGGCCTTCAGGGGCACAGTAAGGTGGCACTGTACAGTGACAGTCACCAGGGATTCAGGGTCCTCAGTAGCTGCTCCCTGAGGACAGAAACAGGGTTGCATAGCCTTTGAAGGCAGGGTGGTCCTTGTACCCAAGGGGTCAGAGTAGGGACCGGGCTACAAGGAGGAAAATAGAATCTGAGCGAGGGCTGCCCTTGCCTCAAGTGGCTGGTGAGGAGGGACTGGAGAGGATAGCTCTTACCCCAGCTTCTGAGGAGTCTTCAGGGGGGCCGGATGCCAGCAAGCTGTAGCATTGAGCAGGGCTCATGTGACCACCTTTCCACAAAGAAGATACTTTGAAGTGATGAATGACTGGCAGGCAGCTTTCTCTGCCCCAAACTTTAAGGGACAAGTGCCCATATCCCAGCTCTCCTGAGGTGGCCCCCCCTCCCCTATTGCTCGGGATCCTCTTACCCATAGACGCAGAAGACTGATAGCCAACTTGCTCCATCTGGGACCCCTGCAAAAGAAGACAGGGGTAGCAGGACCTCAACAGAGGGGGCGGAGCTCAGGTGAGTCAGAAAGCTGTAGGGGAGGGGACCCTAGGCTGCAGGAGAAAAGGGTGGATCTGAGCCAAAAGGAAGTGAGCGTTGTCCTGAGCTGAGAAAGGGCTTTTTGTTGCTGCTGTTCTGTTCTGTTCTGTTCTGAACTGGCCCTCACACACCCCACCTGCAGCTGTCTTGACACAGTTTGTTTAGTTGGTTTTGTTACATCTCACATTATACAGAACTGTTTTTGTATAAATTGCCTAAAATTTATTTTTGCACTATCTGAATGCCTGCCAGTGTTTTTATTGTTTAGCTTGCCAACTTTCCTTCAGGTGGGAGGGAATTTAATCAACACGAGGAGCCTGTCTACAGATGTGCCCAGGTTGGGGTGTGGGGCTACCACCTTCCACTTAAAAGCATGTTTAACTGGATGTTGAGAGCCTACTTTGTATGTCAAGAAGTTACACAAGCATCTTAAGGCTAAGCATAAAGTACAGTCCAGGCCAAACGTTTTGCCAAGTTTCAGTAGAGAGGTCACCTTTTCCTCAAAATTCTACAATTCAGACTTCAGTCCTCAGGAAGGTTTTGCTCCAAGCATGGGTTCTTGTTTTTTATTTACATAGATCTAATTCTGCCATGAGTCAAGGAGAATAAATATATCCACAGCCTCCTTTCCCCCCCTCCCTTTGAAATGTTCAGTTCTCACTGAAGCTGGTAACCTGGCTACTTCCTAGTTATCAGCTCTGCACCCATAAGAGCCACTTTGTGGTGGCTTTTCCTAGACTTCCCCTGACGTGGCTTTACCTCTGTTGGATATTATAAACACTTGCACCCCCCCCCCCAGAAGAGTGTGGTCCTGGGTTTGGGACCTAAAGTACAGGGTCTTGAGGTGATGGGTCTAGACTCAAGGGAGAAACTCCTTGGGCTTTATCCTGGCACCGCTGGCGGTTAAAGATGTGGTCTGGGAGCTTGGCCAGCAGTTGGCAGGAAGTTTGGAAGTAAATGCATGGTGGTCCCAAACTCTAGGCACATCTGGGGACAGGGTTGGGTCTCTATAGGTCTAGAGTCCACAAACAGGTTGCCAATGGGGGGGGGGGGTCAGCCTGCTTGCTCCCCAGGCCTTCTACTGATCCCTGACTCCAGTTTGGTGGCTTCTCCATGGACCTTGAGAAACCCAGGACAGACTCAAAGGAGGTGCCCAGCCTCGGGTATCCCGAGTTGGCGCAGAGGTGGAAATCTCTAGCCTCTGTTGGGCACTCATTGACGTGGCCTGTGAACTAGGTTTAAAAGGAGACTATGGAAAAGCGACATTTGACCCTTGTGAGGTTTACAGCCCAGGGCAGGAGCTCGGAGATGCAGGTTTAAGGACCTGGGGATTTTGAGCACAGCTGTAAAGGACATTGAACTGCTGGACTGGGGTGAACTGAATACTGGAGAGAAAAGAGGTGGAGGTGACTAAACCACTCACCAGGCTCTTAGGGCTGCACTAGGGCAGCAGGGGTTTCTGCCTAACCACTCCTTACCCAGGCACAAGGGGCTCTGAGCACTTACAATGGCCAGGAAGGAGGTTGGCATTGTTTGGGCCTTCTGACCTGTCTTGCCCCAGGCTGTCTTGTGATCACTGTATGTCCAACAGAGGCTCCATCCTTCTGTTGACAATCCCTGTCAGGTCCCTGTGGTGGGTTTGAGTATGTGCCAGTGAACTGGCCCTGCTAGCCCATCCCCTGGTGTCAGGCCACGATGGCTGACTGAGCATACCCCTAGCCTGGCTGTCAAGGAGCTGCCTGCCCTCCCAGAAGCTTATGCTTGCTCTGGCTCATGACAGAAGAATGAACCGAAGTGACCAGCCATCCCTCCCAGGTCAGAGCTGTTCCGCAGGAAGAGTGTGAGTGTGGCGGATGCCAGCTCTTTGAAGGCCTAATTCTAAGACCATAAAAGGAGGGGGCCCTCATTCTCAAGGCTTTCCCAGCAGCGACTCATGCCCTGGACACAGCCTGCCTAAGCTTTGTTCCTTATCAGCCCACAAACCAGGCAGAGATCTGCTCAACGCCTACCCACCTACCTTCTGAGGCCAGCCGTCTGAGGTGCGGTTGTCAGGGATAACAGAAGTCACCACCTGGTGGGGGCAGGAATACAACCGGGTTAGGGCCCCATTGAGGCTGCTCCTCCAGGTCCCCAATTCCTGGTCTCTCTGTAGCTGTAATCTGCAGGGTGTGGGCTGCCTACACCTAGCTCAAGACTGCTGGACCACTACAGCTTAAAAAAAAAAAAAGCCTGGCAGTGGTGATGGCGCATGCCTTTAACCCCAACACTCGGGAGTTCAAGACCAGCCTGGTCTACAACAGCCAGTTCCAGAACAGGCTCTAAAGCTACAGAGAAACCCTGTCTTGAAAAACAAAACAAAACAAAAAAAAGATGACCAAGAGAAACCTGTACTAATAATAGCAACTTAATTTTAGTTCAACTTTTTAAGTATTCTTGTTTCTTGTAACAGCCATCTAAGTGAACTCTGATGGATGCACAGATAGTGTTCTTTTCACCTGTGCTCAGTCCACCTCAGGCGACAGGCACAGGCAGTGTACACTTCAGGCAGCTGCACATGGTCACACCATGTTGGCCCAGCACAAGGGCTGCTGCAAATAACCATAGGCCAGCCCAGGCGTCATCCATGTAATACCAAGTTGGCCTCTCTTTGTGACATCCAAGTGACTAGTCTTTTGAGTTCCTCTCTTATATTTGAAGGTGGGATATTCCCCCATAGCCTGTGGTCCAGGGGGCCTGATATGGTCCAGATGGGCCACCACATCCCTTGCAGATATGTGTACCAGAGATGCAGAAACAGAAATACATGAAGATGCTGGGAGCATCTGGGAGAAGAGTACGGGGTGGGGAGGGGCACCAATAGGGATTCCCATCAATAAGGCCTGAGCCCTCTCCTTTAAAACTGACTTACTTCTGGTAAGTTCTGCCTCCGGGGCTACAGCCTTATGTATGAACACCCAACCCCAACCTAGGAGCCGTGTGCCCACTCTCTACCTGTCTGACTTTCAAGGGGCCTGACCTACACCCCATAAACACATTGTGGGAGCCACCACACTGTGAGTTTGACATGGGCTACAACTGCCATTTTGGCAGCTGGGTACCCAAGCTGGAAATCACCCTAGTGCTTTACCTTAGCCTTGCCGAGGAAATTCATGGGCTCCAGATGCTGTAGGTATTGCCTGGGAGGCTGGAAGACCTCACCCTTGGGGACTTGCCGCAGCTGCAGGGATACCTGTTTCTGGGATGGAGCATGCAAACTTGGGTGGCCACGGCTGCAATAACTGAGCCTTGAAGCAGAGGGGATGCTTGGGCTATCATCATGTGACCCACTACAAGAAGTATGGGGCACCCCAGCTCCCTCTCTCCATGTCCTATAGTCTGTCTTTAGGGCATAAGCTATAGAACCTGGCTCCAAACCAGTGTGACTGTCACCTGCCCTTCTTACCCGTACTTGGTCCTGGGCAGTGTCCAGGATATCTTGGGCGCCCTCTGGCCATTTGGAGATTGCCTCCTCTAGAGTATCGGCAGCCTTGGTCCAGAGCCCTGCCTGGCATTGTGCTGATGCCGTGTTGTACAGGACCTAGGAACAGGGCAGCCGTGATAGCAGGGGCCAGGCTCTCCAGATGGTCTTCATCTGAACTCCCTAGTCATAGTAGCTGAAGGTTCTTCTGTGAGTTCAGCTGCCATAGGCGCTATGGGTAGGGACCAGATCACCTGCTGCCTGGCTGGCTTGGTTGTAAGATGCAAGTGCTCATTCCCGGTATCTGTTGAGTCCTCGGAGGGCCATGTTTTGCTTTGAGCTTTTCTGCTTGAAGCAGCAGAAGTAGCTCTCTCTTTTAAAGTGTCCCCCTGTGCCGGGGAGGGGTGGTAGCTGGAGAGATTGCTCAGGGGTGAGGGTACTTAGGTTAGACTCCCAGCTCTCACATGGTGGCTCACAAAGTATTCCCTTGGCTAACACCCTCCTAATCCTATACTCTGCCACCCCCCCATTAACTGCTCTCTGTGCCCTGAAACCTAGAGTGTGTCTAAGGGTTCCCATTGACTGTCCAGGGACATTCAGAACCCCACATTCAGAACACTCTCATGGGCAGGATGAACTGAGTTAAGGCTATTCTACAGACCCAGTGACATGTGAAGTCACGATGCTGAGAGCCCATCCTCCCTTCACCAGCTTTGCTATGCGGAAAGAAACCCACCCACTCTCCCTAGGTCCTCTGTTCCTACTCTTTCCTCTGATGCAGCTGCAGGTACAGCTGAGCCGTTCCCCTTCCCCCAAACTGGTCTTTCACCTTGTCATGATCTTCAATTCTGTCCCGCTTTTCCCCCACATGAGCCCATTCTGGCTGTCTCCCAAATGCGTGAGTAGCCGGCTTTCCCTGTGGCCACTCCGGCCTCCTTGGGCAATCAAGGAGCTGGGGGATTTTAGGGCTCCAAAAGTCTTTGGCTGGACAGGGCACCTCATTCCACATGGCTGATGATGACAGTAGCACCAACATAAAGGTGACAGCCCCTGGCAATGCTCTAGATTTTACCTTAGGAATCCAGCCAGGACTTCAGACTACAAAATAGGATGCCTAGTGCAACCCAGGACCATGGCAGAACCTTAGAACTCCCATGAACCCTAGACTCCCCCCCCCGCAGAACCCCAGGGCCACAGAGCACCTCCAAGGCCCGGCAACACTACTTGGTGTCCAACCCTGCACACATGAAATGCCCACTCACCTCCCAGGCATGCAGTTTGAAGTACAGACCCAGTTGAGTGTAGTCAATGGCAGCATTGCCTCTCAGCTGTGCCAGGGCCAGCTGAAAGTCAGACACAGCCTCCTGGAACCTGTGAACAGCAGGGGCCTCTCAGTAACTACAAGGGAGGAGCTGAGCCTGTGAATCAGCCAGTGAGGAACAGGGGACCCTACTGCATGCACTCACCTCTCCAGCTGGAAATTGGCCACTCCCCGCTGGAAGAAGCCAACAGCCATGCAGGGGTCCTTGGTCACTGCTTGGTCAAATGCCTGGGGACAAAAATGCTTGTGGAACAGTATGTTCAGTGACCCAAGAACCCAGTCCCACAAATGCATGTGGAAATGTATTAACGGACAAGAGCTGCTTGCAGTAGGTGCCTGCCAAGCTGGAGCCAGCACAAATGTGTCACTGCATAGACTTCTCGGCTGCACCAAGCACCTCAGAAGATCATGTATCTCTATGGTACAAAAACCCATTCTGTCTACAGTGAGCGCAGAGCTAAAAGAACATGCTCCAAAATGTCAGTAACAGTTGTCTCTGGGAGACAGAACTGTGTAAGACTTTTGGCATTTTAAAATCTCTTTTCAGGGGCTGGAGAGGGCTGCTCTTCCAGAGGTCTTGAGTTCAATTCCCAGCAATCACGTGGTGGCTCACAACCATCTGTAATCCGATGCCCTCTTCCGGTGTGCAGGCAGACATGCAGACAGAGCACTCACATCCATAAAATAAATAAATCTTTTTTTAAAAAAAAATATTTATTTATTTATTTATTATGTATACAACATTCCTTCCATGTACACCTGCACACCAGAAGGGGGCACCAGATCTCATTACAGATGGTTGTGAGCCACCATGTGGTTGCTGGGAATTGAACTCAGGACCTCTGGAAGAGCAGGCAGTGCTCTTAACCTCTGAGCCATCTCTCCAGCCCATAAATAAATCTTTGAACATCTCTTTTGGTAGTTCACACAAAATGGTACACTACATATCTATTAGAATCAGAATCTCAAAGTCTTCTGTGTACAGGCAGCACAGATCCTTAAACCAGACACGGAAATGTCTGTCCCCAGCAGGGAAAGCAGCCATCAGCTAAACCTGGTGTAGCTTCCGGATACCAAAACTGGTCAGGTGGACTGACTGTTGAATTCCATCTGACTTGAAGTTTTCCCACGGCACAATCAACCTGGCAACGGGGTGGCTGCTTGTAGCTGCATCCACCATTGCAAGTATCACACTGACAGGGTGAAGTGCAGTCACATCAGAACTGCACCCTTAGTTTTCCTTATTGCTGCTGCACCACCTGCTTCTTAGAGTTTCCGGGTCTAACCGATATGCCTAGGCTTATACACATTAGTTCTGTTGACTTAAGGCAGTGCCCATTCTTCTAGGGCAGAGCATTCCAAAGCCCTCTCTAGCTACAGTGTGAGGAGGTGAGCACTGGAAGGCTAACACATGACTCACTGTTGCAGCAGATCGTTACATCCCCTCTCCTAAACAATAACCTTTTCTTTGTTCTATTTTTGTTGTTGCTGTTAGTTTTTGTTGCTGTTGTTACTGTTGTTTTTGTTTCTTGAGCCTAGGTTTCCCTGTGTAGCTTTGGAGCCTGTCCTGAATCTTGCTTTATAGACCAGGCTGGCCTCGAACTCAAGGGATCTGCCTGCCTCTGCCTCCCGAGTGCTGGGATTAGAGGCAGGCGCCACCATGACTGGCTTGAGCAATAGCCTTTTAATGAAGAAGCAATTCTGAAGTAATCGTAGGGGCAGATGCATATATAAGAAGTAACAGAAGAGGGCTGGCGAGATGGCTCAGCGGGTAAAGACACTTGCCACCATGCCTAAAGACCTGAGTTTGATCCCTGGGTCCCACGGGGTGGAAGGAGAGAACTGACTCTCACAAGTGGACTCCTAACTTACACACATTTGTGAATAAATAAACACTGATCATTTCAAGAAAGAAACAAGAGGAGAGACCATCTCTGCACACCCCAAGCCTCCAGCCCTCACTCTTGGGGCCTGGGTGTCTTTGCTTCTCATCTGTGTGGCGTCCAGGTCGATCACTGCCATATGAATGACAACGTCTAGGTTAGTGACAGGATGCTGAGGGTTTACATCACACACCCAAGAATAGCTGTCACTTTGAGGAGCACAAGCAGGAGATGCCCTGACTGCCTCCTCTTACAGTGTGCATTCCTGAGTTTTGCTTTGAGAAGCGTTTGGGGAGACATGGGAGTGGTCAGGACTGGGAAAACAACTGTGTGTGCCTCCATCTCCACAGGCAACGGCTAAATCGCTTTCCCCACACGTGTGCCTTCACAGGACAGACAGAGCCCAGCCTGCTGACTGTGGCCCAGCTTCCAGCCTGCCTTCAGGGTGCCCCCTCCCCAACTCAGTCCTGAAGACCTGGCCTGGTACAGGACTGATGCATTTGGCACATGTGGCTATGTGCCCTGTGCCCCATTCTGGCCTCAACTAAGAGAGGGCTCTCCCAACCACAAAGCAGTCACTAAGAGGGAGCATTAGTAGAACGATCTCTAGGTAAAGGACAAGGTGAAGGGGCAGGAATTCTCCCACTTCCAGGAGTCTATGAGGTGGAGAAGGGCGTCCTTTTCCAGGGCGTCCATTCCGAGATAAGGATTCATGCCCGCAGTTATGTCTTCATTTGCATTCCCCTAAAGGCCTCCACCAGGGATATGCCCCATAGGTTTCTATCACCAGTCCCAGGGAGCTTACTTACCCGCAACGCAGCCTCGGGATCCCCCGCCATCAGTCGCACGCAGCCCATGTTGAAGTACATCTTGGCCCGCGGCTCCTGGACATCTGAAAAGAGGCACAGGGCGCGATCCCAGTCTTTGCTTGCCACGGCCAGTACGCCCTGATGCCAGTCCCGTACCTGATCCCCTAGAGAGCTCATGGAGCTGGGGACACCTGCTCTGCCGCGAAAGAAGTCAGCGATTCTAGTAGGAGAGTGCGGGGCGGGAGGAGGGTGTCCCACAGGAGTTGGGGGGCCGTGGTCCAGGGACAAGGGCTCGAGGCCAGGACAGCAGAGAAAAGCACCTGATGAGACCCGAATAAAGTGCACACAAGACACCTGGAGTTGAGACACGAGGTGGTTGAGACCGACTGCCCGAAGCCCCGCCCCCGCCCCAGGCCCCTCCCCTAACCTCAATCCCTCGCACTGAGGACCGGGTCTCCCTCCGACCACATAGCCACGCCCCTTCATCCTCCAGGCCTTTCTGTCCACGCCCTGGCCCAACTCAGCGCCAACAAGACCACGCCCATCTCCATATGGACACTCCCCCTCACATACCCCGCCTCCCGGTTCTTGCCTCCCGCCCGAAGTGACCGCGCCCCTTACTCAAGCCTGGCCCACCGCACCTTTCTTACTACAAGCTCAGAACTTCAATGGGCCCTGGGCACTCTACGTCTTTTACGCCTGTCAGCAGAGTGTTTAGGAGAAAGTCGTCCGGAAGCGCTGCAGCGATCGGGCCAAGACTCTTGGGACAAGTGTGGACTGTGCATGGCAGAGCTGCCCATCAACAACTTCAGGCCAGGTGGGCGGCTTGAAGGATAAGCAGCCCAAGGATTTGACAGAGCTCAGCCGCTGGCCTCGCCCAGTACGTGTTCTTCGGAAGTGACCGGATGGGCTTGACGGCTCCAGGAGCTACAAGCTGTGCGGGACTGGCTGCAATGTGACTCCCCTGGTTGGGGCCTCTGAGTCTGGCATAGGCCTATTGGTAGTGCAGCCTGCATACCTTTCTCAGATAGTGGGAGCTGACCTGGCTGCTCCTCCCCCTTGCGAATATGGCCACCGGAACTGGGTCTTCTTACACGTTCCTTTTACCCTGTGTGATCGAAGCTATCCAAAAAACGACTAGTTGGCCGGGTGGTGGTGGCGCACGCCTTTAATCCC
>NC_022011.1:52312211-52320830 GCF_000317375.1 Microtus ochrogaster | reverse complement strand
CAGCCTGGTCTACAAGAGCTAGTTCCAGGACAGGCACCAAAGCTACAGAGAAACCCTGTCTCGAAAAACCAAAAAAAAAAACAAAAACAAAAAAAAACCCTACTAGTTGGACAGGGCTTGTGTCCTTGTATAGACAGGTGGGGCGGCCCAATATGGACTGTGCAGGACACATGGAGGTCGATGTCTACCTTCAAACATTCTGCTTGGATGAGGCCCACCCACAGCATGAGTACTACGCCTTACCCAAAGCTGCTGAGATTTTCTCCGTGACCAGGTGTTGAGGTGCCATGACTTACCCAGGTTGGCTCACGAGTAAGCACCACAGCACCCAGCCCAAGCAGCTAGGATCCACTGTACTTGGGCCCATTCACCTTCCTGGCCTAGTTCTTGGTCTCCTGTGCTCAGAGTCATACAGCTGGTTCTCCTTCCTGGGTGACCCCGAGAGATACTGAGCTTTTCATACCCTTCATCCTTATGTGTAGCAATAGCAGCGATCAATTCTGTCCTGGCAAGGCCTTTATGAGAACAGAATGAGATCACGCGGATGGTCTCAGCCAACTCTTGGCTCTTAGCAGAAATTGTAAACCTGAGCTCCTGGGGTTTTGTGTACCTTGGCCTTCCTCTATGGGTGAGCGTCCCTAATCTTGCAGTCTGGAATAACTTGCCTCCTCCCCCTCCTCCTCCCCCTCTTCATTCTCCCCCTTCTCCTCTTCCTCCTCTTCCTTCTTTTTGTTTGTTTTTTTGTTTTTCAAGACAGAGTTTCTGTGTAGCCCTGACTGTCCTGGAACTCGCTCTGTAGATCAGGCTGGCCTCAGATTAACAGAGATCGGTCTGCTTCTGCTTCCTGAGTGCTGGAATTGAAGGTGTGTACCATACCACCTGGCCTGACCCGCCTTCTTTAGGTTCTGGTACAGCCATTCTGCCCAATCCCCAGATCCTGCATTGTCCCTAAGCAGGCTGCCACATTCCCATGTGAGCTCCATTCCCTTTTGTTACTCAGTGCCCCTTCCCGGAAGGTCACCTTAACCTCCATCCCTGCCCTCCCACCTGCCCATATTCTTTCCCACGGGTCACAATTCTTCCTAGAGTGGCCATAGCCAACGTGGTAGTTTGAATGAGAATGACCCCCATAGTCTCAAATGTTTGAGGGCTTGGTCTCCAGTTGGTGGAACTGTTTGGGAAGGACCAGGAGGGGTAGCCTCATTGGAGGAGGTGTGCCACTGGGGGTTGGGTTGAGGTTTCAAAAGTCTGCAGCATTCCCAGTGTGCTCACTCTCTGCCTCACCCTTGCGGTTCAAGCGCTCAGCTACTGCTCTAGTGCCACCATCCTCCTGCCCTGGTGGTCATGGACTCATCCTTAGAACTGTGAGCCCCAAGTAAATCCTTTCTTCTATAATTTGCCTTGTCATGGTGTCTGCACAGCACTAAAAAATAACTAACACAGTTCGCTTTCTTATGTTGCATGGTTGTCCTGAGTTCTACAAGAATTTCCTCCTGAACCTCAAAGGTCAGCCACAGTGACTTCCCCCTGAGCATGCATGATGAGTTCCTCATACAGTTCACATGGATTATGAAGGCCAGGTAGCTTATGTTTAAGTGGGCAGGGACCCTGTGGAGTAGCTGTAGTGATGACGTCCTGTCTAGAGGCATGCCAGTTGGACAGACACATGGCCTTTGACTCTGTGTGGGTCCATAGTTCTTGTGTGGCTGCCATTTGAGCATCAGGGGTCCTCTGGGAATGATTTCAAATCCACTCATGAATCTTGAAGAAGGAGTGAAAATTGCAGAAGTCAGGTGGAAGGTAGGCCCTTGTCTCTATGCTGGGGACTGAGTTTTGCTGAAGAGTCCAAGGGACCAGCTAAAGTAGCCGCAAAAGGCCATATCTGGGGACTGGAGAGATGGCTCAGCAGTTAAGAGCACTGGCTGCTCTTCCAGAGGACCAAGGTTCAATTCTCAGCACCCATATGGCAGCTCATAGTTGTCTATAATACAACTCCTGTTCCAGGGGATCCAATACCCTCATACAGACATACATGTAGGCAAAACACCAACGTGCATAAAATACAAATAAATAAATTATTTTTGAAAGTCCATATCTGAGACCAAGCCTCAGTTTGTCTTTAGGACAGAATGCTCAAGGAGGTGAGGTCATTTAGCCACTCCTCCTCTGGTCTTGTAGGGTCTAGAGATCAGATGGAAATAAGCAGTGGAAAGGTACCTCTAGTGTCTCCTCTGTGTACATGAGACACATCGAGGAAACACAAACAGAGACAGACACACGGACCTCCAATCACTGGTACAAAGCCCTCCTTTAATAGCCCCATGGAGGCTTAAATACCCAGCAGTCAATGGCCAACCGGTGAAAATCCTATCCTCTGATTCTCTAGGGAAGGCACAGCTTTTAGTAACTCCGAAGCTCACAAACTGTATTGTAGTGCACTTAGCTCAGATGGGGGTGCAGTGTGCTGCAGAAAGACATAAACAAGTGTGGGTGAGGCTGTGGTAAAGTATACTGCAAGTAGAAGCCTAAAATGATACCAATACCAGAATGAAAAATAATCTCATGATTCCTCAGGTAAATGGAAATGTATCCACACAGAACTAGTAAACTCTCTGTACATGAGTGTTGTGGGACAATGGTCTTGTACCCTGTTACTTGTATTGTTTTAATAAAATGCTGGTTGGCCAGTAGCCAGGCAGGAAGTACAGGCAGGGTGACCAAGCAGAAAGTAGGGGCAGGTCAACGAGAACAGGAGAATTCTGGGAAGAGGAAAGACTCAGTCTGCAGTCATCACCCAGACGCAGAGGAAGCAAGATGAGAATGCCTTGCTGGTGAAGGGTACCAAGCCATATGACTAACACAGACAAGAATTATGGGTTAATGTAGGATGTAAGAGTTAATAAGAAGGGGCTGGAGAGATGGCTCAGAGGTTAAGAGCATTGCCTGTTCTACCGAAGGTCCTGAGTTCAATTCCCAGCAACCACATGGTGGCTCACAACCATCTGTAATGGGGTCTGGTGCCCTCTTCTGGCCTGCAGGCATAGACACAGACAGAATATTGCATACAAAATAAATAAATAAATAAAAAATAATAAAAAAAAAGAGTTAATAAGAAGCCTGAGCTAACAGGCCAGCCAGTTTATGATTAATGTAGGCCTTTGTGTGTTTCTTTGGGACAGAATGGCTGCAGGACCAGGCAGGACAGTAATCTCAGGCAATAACTGATGGGTGTGGGGTGGTCCCTAGCAGGCAATGAGAAGTTCTTTCATTGAATTGTGTACTGAGCATGTACTTTCAGAAGGTAAGCTTTACTGTGAATTATGTTAATAAGTAATGTGGGATTACCCTCTATATGTTATGAATATGTTTTATTATCATTGGTTAATAAAGAAGCTGCTTTGGCCTATGGCAGGGCAGAACATAGCCAGGCTGGAAGAGATATATAGAGAGAGAGTAGGCGGAGTCAAGGAGACATCAGGTAGCTACTGAAAGAGACAGATGCCGGAACCTTACCAGCATGCCATAGTCTAATATATAGATTAATAGAAATGGGTTAATTTAAAATGTAAGAGTTAGTTAATAAGAAGTCTGAGCTAATAAGCCAAGCAGTGTTGTAATTAATATAGTTTCTGTGTGATTATTCAGGTCTGGGCAGGTGGGAAATAAAGGCGCAGTCTCTGTTTATAGTTAAACTATAGGAAGTTTCTGAGATGCATGCAGAAATGGGGAGAGCTTGTGAGTAGTGCTGTTCTAAACATTTTTTAATATTTATTTATTTATTTATTATGTATACAATATTCTGTCTGTATGCCTGAAGGCCAGAAGAGGGCGCCAGACCTCTTTACAGATAGTTGTGAGCCACCATGTGGTTGCTGGGAATTGAACTCAGGACCTTTGGAAGAGCAGGCAATGCTCTTAACCACTGAGCCATCTCTCCAGCCCCGAGTAGTGCTGTTCTTAGAGGAGGTCTGAGCCAGTCTGGCTGCAGAGGCTCAGCTATGCCAGCCGGTGGTCTCAATATCTACCTTTTCCTGGCTGCCCTGGTGCCTCTGGGATCTGAGGGATGGTGGGGATGGTGGGTTCTGTTACTAGTAGGCTCTGCGTATCAGCTCTGTCCCCCTGGAACTGGAAGATACAGTGAATTTGTAAGTTTCCTCTGTATTACTGAGAGGGTTGGTGGCCACATGCATTTGATCATAAAGAAAAAACACCAGACCTTTAGTAGGAGACAGCCAATTTCAACACCATATTTCTCAGACAAACCTAGCACATCTACTAGGAACAGTTGAACTACATGTGTGATTCTGGATTTTCTAATAGTACACTGTGGTGATTTGAAATAAAATGACCAGCCGGGCGATGGTGGCGCACGCCTTTAATCCCAGCACTCGGGAGGCAGAGGCAGGCCGATCTCTGTGAGTTCGAGACCAGCCTGGTCTACAGAGCGAGTTCCAGGACAAGCTCCAAAGCCACAGAGAAACCCTGTCTCGAAAAACCAAAAAAAAAAAAAAAAAAAGAAAGAAATAAAATGACCAGCCAGGTGGTGGTGGTGCATGCCTTTAATCCCAGCACTCAGGAGGCAGAGGCAGGCAGATCTCTGTGAGTTTGAGGCCAACCTAATCTACAAGAGCTAGTTCCAGGACAGGCTCCAAAGCTACAGAGAAACCCTGTCTCGAAAAAAAAAATGAAAAAAGAAAAAAAGAAAAGAAATTTAAAAAATAATCCCCAAAGGGAGTGGACTAACAGGAGGTGTGGCCTTGTTGCACTATCTCTGCTTGCACACCCCCATGTCCCACAATGATGATAATGAACTGAATCTCTGAACTATAAGCGAGCCACCCCAACTAAATGTTTTATTTTGTAAGAGTTGCCATGGTCACAATGTCTCCTCACGGCAATAGAAACCCTAAGACATACACCAAGGGAGAGAGAGAGAAGTGAGTTAATTTCTTTTTAATTGTTTATATACGTGTGTGTATGTACACACAGGTGCAGGTACTTACAGAGGCCACAAGGGGACACCAGATTCCATGGTTGAAGTTACAGGCAGTAGTGAGCTACTCGGTGTAGGTTCTGGGAACCAAACTCAGTTCTTCTGGACAAGCAGTTAACTGAGAAATCATCTTTGTAGCTCCAAAATTTATTTTAATAGTCTGTTTTAACTCCAAATTATTTCTACATGCGAACGACATAAGAATGTCATCTGTGTGCTCTATTATCCTGTCCTCGTACAGAGAAAGCAACGTGATGAGCCTTGTGGGGCTTAGTGAGACAGGGCTTCCTGGGGGTGCTGACACCAGTGTTACCCAACCTCCCTGCCTCCTATCCCACACCAGCCTCTGTGGTCTAGTTGAGAGGAGGCTAGGTAAGCAGGAAAATGGGGTAGGGACTGTTCACTGGGCCCACTTTTTGGTTATCACCTTGCTCTTACCTCAACTGAACCCAGAAGTCGGCAGGGGCCCCTGGAGCCCACCCGTCTGCCCCCTGTAGTCCTACCTGCCACATCTACCAGCGCTATGTGGCCAAAGGGTGCCCTCTGGCCTTGTCATCTTGAATGAAAAACTTCAGAAGCCGGAGGTCAGTTGGTTTTATTTGTTTTTGTTGTTGTTTGGTTTGGTGTTCGGGGTTTTGGGGCAAGGTATTACTGTGTAGCCTTGGCTGGCCTAGAACTTGCTATGTAGACGAGGCTGACCTCTAATTCATAGAGATTTGTCTGTCTCTAACTCCTGAGTGCTGGAATTAAAGGTATATACCACCACGCCTTTTTTTTTTTTTTTGAGGCAGTAAGGAGTAAGGAGACACCCTGTGTTGCCCAGTGTTGCCCTGCCTTGAGAAAGGAGCACCAAGAAGTCACCCTGTATAGTCTAATGACTCCAGAAGACCCCTGGGAAGAAACTGGTCTCTCTGCCCAGGTAGGAATGAGGTCTTCTGGGTTTGGAGCCAGGTGTGTGAGGTCATTGCCTAAATCCCCATTCCTCTGAGAAGCATAGCCTGGGGCCCTGGGGACTGTGCTTTTACCTTCTCTCTGAAGAGGAGAGAGAGGTTTGCTCGGAGCCACTCTTCCTTCCCCTGGCCTCCCAGGCTATGTAGCAAGTCCAGAGTCACATGCAACCCTAGTGTTAGGGGCTGAGGGACCTGGAGACCTACTCGGAGACTACCAGTCCATACCTGCTGCAAGTCAGAATGCAGAGGGACCTGGGAACCCACTCAAAGCCAGGGCTCAAGGCTCTGACCCAGGTCATGCTCCACACCAGACCCAGCAGGAGGACAGGAGGAACTCACCTTGTCTGCCAGTGATGCCTCCTAGCCTGATGCAGCTTCCAACAGAGCCAGCCCGAGGTGGCCCTGAGGGTGGAATAGAGAAGGAACAGAGGGACTGGACAGGGCACTGTCCGCGATGGACCCCATGAGGCCAGATTCTGCTGCAGCTAGAACGGATGTTTGTTGTTTGTTGTTTGGTTTGGTGTTCGGGGTTTTGGACTGGGCCCTAGGTGGTTGTTCTGTGCTCTGTTGTACGTTAGCACCGTAGCTAGCTGAGGACAGGAACTGCCTGGTGTAAAGAGTTGCCTGGGCGTGCAGACAGGAAGGAGCTCTGAGGCAGCGGTAACTAGGAGACTAGGAGCAGACTGATCCTGCTGCTGTAGAGAGACCGGGAGGAGACGCTGGGCTTGGCCAGCAGAGGGGCCCAGAGACCAGCTTCTAATGGCTGTCCGTGGCCTTTGCATAGAAAGACTCTGTGCTATTCATATGGGGCTATACTATTAGCAGTGAGTTTTATAGGGTGGCTTTAGAGTCCCCCAAACCATAAGAGGCCAGGAGCTATGTCCCACTCCCCCTCTGCCCAACATGATCCCTTAAGAGGACCCCGGGGGGAAGTTCAGAGAATGGCCTTGGCTCTGGGATGCTCGGGAAGTGTCACCACACTGGATTAGGTTCTCCTGTACATAGTCACACTGGTCCCCAGTCCCACCCCTGATTGCAAGAAAAGTCTGTAGTTCTCTGCTGGTTTTTTTCATCTTTTGTATGTGGGTGCATATGCGTTTTTAATGTGCATAGCAGACCCAGGCAGTAGCTGTCCAGAGTGCAGTAGGCAGAGCCTGAGACCCTGTGGAAAAGTTGGTAAGAGGCATGCAACTGCGTGGCTGTGTCAGGAGAGATGTGATGCTATCACGGTACCAAGGATGACAGGTGACAGGACCTGACATCTGTCTTCCTCCACTCTCCCCTTAGACCTTAGGTCTGTCCCTCTGCCCTCAGATCTACTAACTCCTGCCATCTCCAACTGAATGTTGAGCTATTATGGAACTTTTCACTGATATTGCTTTTTGTTTGTTTGTTTTGAATCTTTTGTTTTTCTGTATAGCCCTGGCTGTCCTGGAACTGGCTTTCTGGACCAGAATGGCCTCGAACTCACAGAGATCCACCTGCCTCTGCCTCCTGAGTGCAAGGCATGTGTCAACACTGTCCAGTGATAATGCATTTTTTTTAATTTGTGGGAGGGTTAGTGCAGGGGTGTATGTGTGTGTGTGTGCATGAGCACACACATGGGTATACGTGGATGTGTGTGTTCGTGTGTTCGTGTGTTCGTGTGTGCCTTTGCAGGCCAGTGGTCAGCCTTGGGTGTCTTTCCTCTAGTGCTCTCTGTACCTTATTTTTAAAATGTTTTTTATTATATTTATTGTAGTGTGTGTGTGTGTGTGTGAGAGAGAGAGAGAGAGAGAGAGAGAGAGAGAGAGAGAGAGAGAGAGAGAATGGACATCTTGTGTCTTTTTTTTCCCTTCGAGACAGGGTTTCTCTGTGTAACAGTTCTAGATGTCCTGGAACTTAATTTGTAGATCAGCCTAGCCTCAAACTTGTGGAGATCCACCTATTCCTGACTCCCAGTGCTGGGATTGAAGGCATATGCCACCACCATCCAGCTTAAATAAATTAGTTAATCTTAAAAAAAAAAAAAGAGTTGCTGTGGTCATTGTGTCTCTTCACAGCAATAGAGACACTAACTAAGGCACAAGGTATGAGCCAGGCAGGACTGCTGTGTAGAAAAACCCTGCCTTGAAAAACCAAACAAGATATACAAACAAGCAACAAATAAATTTATTTATTTTTATGTATATAGTGTTCTGCCTGCACACAAGAAGTCAACACCAGATCTCATTATAGATGGTATGAGCCACCATGTGGTTGCTGGGAATTGAACTCAGGTCCTCTGGAAGAACAACCAGTGCTCTTAACCTCTGAGCCAGCTCTCTAGCCCCACAACAACTCTTATAAAGAAAACATTTAATTGGGTTGGCTCGCTTACAGTTTCAGAGGGTCAGTTTATTATCATGTCAGGGAACATGGCAGCAGGCAGGCAGACACTGTGCTGGAGAAGTAACTGAAAGTCCTGCATCTTGTAAGCAATAGGAAGCCAACTGAGACACTGGGCCATGTTCTTTTATTTTTTAATTTATTTATTTATTAAAGATTTCTGTCTCTTCCCCGCCACCGCCTCCCATTTCCCTCCCCCTCCCCCAATTAAGTCCCCCCCCCCTCAGCCCGAAGAGCAATCAGGGTTCCCTGCCCTGTGGGAAGTCCAAGGAACCCCCACCTCCATCCCAGGTCTAGTAAGTTGAGCAT
>NC_022011.1:52298043-52311956 GCF_000317375.1 Microtus ochrogaster | reverse complement strand
CCTTGAGATTTCTGTCCGGTGCTCCAATGTGAGTCTCTGTCTCTGTCTCCTTTCATTGCCTGATGAAGGTTAATATTCAGGAGGATGCCTATATGGCCATGTTCTGAGCGTAGCAAACCTCAAAGCCTCCCCCACAGTGACACACTTCCTTCAGCAAGGCCACACCCACTCCAACAAAGCCACATCCCCTAACAGGGTCACTCCCTATGAGTTTATGGGGGCCAATTACACTCAGACTACCACACCCTGTATTAGCTGTCCTGCGGACCTGGAGTATGGTTTGCGGCTGAGCTGCTAACGTGCAGGAAGCTTCTCCACGTCGTCTCTGCTCTGGCCATGGGAATGACTACCAATGCCAGACTGGCTCTCCCACACTCAACACCGGACTTTGTATTTTAGGTCATTAGTTTCTGAGTAAGAGTCAGTGCCCTGCTGAGGATCCTCTTTGTCCACCCTGGAGGTCCCACAGACAAAGCTCAGGTTGACGGCCTTGTCGGCAAGCGGGGCTGGCTCATGACCCTCCAGCTTATGTTTTGAGATCGGGCCTTCACTGAACCTGGAGTCTCTGATTGGCCAGACTTGTTGGCTAGCTGGTTCTGGTTCTGCCTGTGTTGGCCCCTTCAGCCCTAAGGCTACAGGAACACATCACACATGACTTCTGGGGACCTAAACCCGAGTCCTCGTGATGGTACAGCAGGCTTTATTCTCACCGAGGCATCGCCCCAGGCCCTGGGAAGACTTTTTTTTTGGGGGGGGGGGGATTCCCATATAATTTCTATTTCTTCTTTGCTCATTGAGACCATATTTTCCTTTGACTTCTCGAGTGTGTTTTCTGCTCATCTTTAAACATGTGTCCAGCTGTGCTTAGATCTTTGCTAATTCATGTCAGAGCTTCATTCTGTGATCTCTCTGGCCTGTGATAAGACAAATCTTCCTTCTTCTTTCTGGATCTCCCGTTTTTTTAGTTTGAGCTGATCCTTTTTTGTTTGTTTTCTTTTTCAAGGCAGAGTTTTTGTTTGTTTGTTTGTTTGTTTTGTTTTGTTTTTATTTTTTTGTAGCCCTGACTATGCTCTGTAGACTAGGCTGGCCTCGAACTCTGGGGTTAAAAGCGTTGACACCATGCCAGACTGCAGCAAACCTCTCCTCCCCTCACCGTGTAATCCTGGATGGCCTGGAACTCACTCTGTAGATCTGGCTGGCATTAAACTCACAGAGATTCTCCTGTCTCTACCTCCCAAGTGTTGGGGTTAAAGGTGTGCACCACCACACCTGGCTGAATTGATTATCTTTAATTAAACCTTATAGACTGCTGAATTCTACTGTCGTCCTGTGGAAGGCACTGACTCACTCTAGAAGACTCGTCTCGGGGTATATTGAACATTCATTTAGTCCTCTATCATCACGGTACCACATGGTGGGGTGCAAAGAATCCTACCTCTTGATAGGAAGGAAACAGGAAATGGTCTGTCTCACTGGGCGTGGCTTGAGCCAATATGACACCTCCAAACCCGTCTCCATGGTGACACACTTCCTCCAACAAGGCCACAACTACACCAACAAGGCCACACCTCCAAATAGTGCTACTCCCTTTGGGGGCCTTTTTTCTTTCAAATCACCTTCACATGGCTTCTCAGGACTTGACATTTTTTTCTTCATTACCTTCATTCTGGAGGGGACCATGCCCTGTAGCAGCCTTTTGAGAATTTGGTGGGGGGGGGAGCTTAATTTTGGACTGGACAGCTTCATAAGTAGGCCTTGACTGAGCCGGACTCTAGCATGTCCTATATGCATAGCTTCTCCTGGGAGAGTTGGAAGTTTTGTCCTATGCCCATGAGGGCTCCCTGTGGGCTCTTCCTACAGAGCACCTCCTTGACTTCTGCTCAGGGACTCAGCGTGGGAGGTGCCTCACGCATGGACAGTATCTATGACCTCCCTGAGAGTAGCCTGTCAGGATACATGGTCCTGCACTGCTTCTTCTCCAGAAACTGGTGGCCCGAAATGCCGTGTTCAGCAGTAAGGTGTGGAGACCACCTGACCAGAGCAGAGATATGGAGAGACCCTGCTGCATGGGCAGCCCAGCTGAGATTCAAGCTCCAGGATGTGCTGTGTCACAGAGAGTGCTGAGCGGCAGCAGGTCTTCATAGAGCCCTTCCAGGCTGTGACTTCCAGTCAGCCAGTACAATGACAAGTGAATTCTCGCCGTGTACAGGAAGCAGTCGATAACACATAAACTAGAAACCCAAGAAATAACCATGCGTTTGGCTAATTTAGATGCATGAGTGTAAATCCAGAACCCTTTTATGTCCAGCTCTGCTTCCTGCAGTCTTGGCGGTCCCCTTGACCAAAACATGTGAAACGGGGAAGCCCACAAATCAGCGGTTATCACAGCTTTTAAGTCAGGTGCCATCCGAGTTAGCTGAAGGAATCCACGTCTCCATTCTGTTCCACTGGGGGAACAGATCACCTTTTTGCGCAGTGTGTCCACGCTGGCCGTGCTCCCTGCTTGTTGGTTCTCACCAGTCAGCGAACTTTCCACACTGCCCTATTCACATTTCAAAGTACAAGGATAGACGTGATCTTTCCAAACTGCAGAGAAGCATAAAGTGCTTCCTTTAAAGGAAAAGATAGGAGATTTCATTTTTTTCGAGACAGGGTTTCTCCTGTTACTTTGGAGCCTGTCCTGGAACCCACTCTGTAGATTAGGCTGGCCTCGAACTCACAGAGATCTGCCTGTCTCTGCCACCCAAGTGTTGGGATTGAAGGAGTGTGCCACCACCACCCAGCTAATAAAAGTCTTAATGCTGAGGTAGCCAAGAGCAATGCTAAGAACTCACTTTCCTTAAGATGGTGAAAGAAATCTGTGCTAGTTCTGCCCGTCAGACTTCACACTGCAAATGTTACAGCCACAGGGCACACACGCTAAGACAGAAAAGGAGTTAGCTTTGTGCGCTCAGTACTGACTGCTGTTTCAGACCACCGTGAGTGTCTTGGGACACGCCCCTCCTGATAAAGCATCACAGTGTCTGACGTCATGCCTGTGGCAGGGCTTACCTCATGTGGGGACCAGCAGAAGAGCTCCTTGCTACACACTTTAGTCAGGATCCAGAACGCTGCAATCAACTTTGTGGAAGGCAGACTGAAGGCATGGTTAGCAGGAGCATCATTTTACAGTCCTGAGGAACGGATGGAAAAGGGTCTTAAGTAAAACCTTTACAGCAATCCTGCATCCCCTACCCTGCCTGGGTTTAGAGTGGGCCCTTCAGGTGTCCCTAAGTCCCAAAGGAAATCAGGCTCTCAAGTCAGCAGTCCAGGGTGACAGCTTGTGACAGTAGTGGCTTAGCATCTAACAGAGGGGCTTCCTCCCAGAGAAGCAGCATTGCTACAGCTGCTGGAGGCAGAAGGTCAGAATGGTTGCTGGTCAGCTGCAGTAACTGCTTCTCTCAGCCCCTGGACCCTCCCTGGGCTCAAGACACTGTGGCAGGAGCAGTCCCTTGGTCTCTCCTGTCACCACCCTGGTCACCTGTGCTCATGGCTAGGTCCCTGCGCATTTGTGTGCTGTGAAGTTCCAGAAGCCTTCTGCCTCCTTTCAGGGCTGCCAGACAGACTCCCAGGCTGTCTTGGGAGAAAATGGACGCTATTGCCCTTTTTTCTCCTAGTTCCTCCTTTCTCCAGCTGAGTGCCTCCAACCTCAAACCCTGCCAAGGCGAGCCCAAGAGACCCCACTGCTAGAGACACCACTTCTGAAGACCTCACTGCACGAGAGCCCACTCCTGAGAGGCTCATTGCTGCTGGAGACTCTGCTGCTAATATCCCCTTGGTGTTCTCTCTGCAGGCACACGCTACTAAGATGTCTGAGTCCAGTCGAGTGTGCCTAGGAAAGGTATGTGGGGGTCAGTATGGTAACGACTTGTTTCTGCACACAGAGGTCTCCCTGGGACCATGCAGGCTCCTCCCTGAGGACCTCTCCTTAGTGGAGTTAGCCTAGGCTCTTGTGAATCTAGGAGGCACAGGACTCATAATTGGGGTCATCTCGGGCCTCAGACACACTGTATGTAGACAGGCCTACTCAGGGACAATTTTGGCAACAAGTTTCAGCTTCTTCTAGATGGGATGTGAGCTCTCACTGTGCTACTGCCCGGGACATTCCAAGGAGGCACTGGTGCCTGTCTTGGGGGTGGGGCAATGCCCACCTCCAGCGGATTCAAGGAGCTCACTGGTTTCTTTGGTCTACCATGGTATTCTTTCAAGTTCCCTGCCATTTGATAAAGGGCCATCCTTTCAATCCCTCTAAGCTAAGATTCATACCTATCACCTGCAGTCGGACTTTTTTGGAAGGCCACCAGCTCATAAAACAACACAGAGACTTCTTATTAATTATGAAAGCTCGGTCTTAGCTTAGGCTTGTTCCTAACTAGTTCTCAAAGCTTAAATTAACCCATATTTTTAATCTGTGTTCTCTCACGGGGCTCAGTTACCTTTACTCTGTATTACCCCTCCAGCTTCCTCAACCGACTCAGCCTTTCTTCCTCCCAGAACTCTCTCAGTCCAGAAGTCCCTGCTAGACCTCCTGCTTAGCGACTGGCCATTTAGCTTCTTATTAAACCAATCGGTCACAGTGACACATTCTCACACAGCGTAAAGGAATATTCCACAACAGCCACCTCACAGTTTGGAGGCTGAAATGACAGAAAGACAGTTAGCATACTCTTGTGGGCAAAGTCTTGGGAGCCAGGAGCTCTCAGCAGCTGAGGGGCGGGCTCTCCACAGCACCAGCTGTTCTGGGGCCTCCTGCTGCCTCCTGAAGAGTCACCACTTCAGTTCTAGAAAGAGAACCACCACGTCTAGGACAGTCGCTGCTGGGACGTGAAGGGCATTTGCACCTTGGCTTCATGTTCATGAGAGTCCCGTCCTCCAGGCAGAGACCTTTGTCAGTTCCTCTGGATCCCCCACTTTCCCACCTCCAGACCGTGCAAGATAAAGTCTGAGCAAGACCAGAGGAACTGAGGATGGGGGAGCCAGGGAACCCTCCCTGCGCCTGGTACTGCTCTCCGCGTGAGCCCTTATCTGTATGGCTCTGACGTGACATAAAGGCATTCATCCATCCTGCCAAGAGGGATGAGGAGAAGGGACTTGGAGACATGCCTGAAAAACAAGACATGCCTGGCCAAGATCTGAGTATGGGAACCTAAAACTGGTTTGTCTCCTTGTTCCCACTCTGCCTTGACACCGAGGCTCCTCCTGCAGGGTTCTGTGCCCTGTTCTCCCCTGGTGGGTGGCCTAGGTCCCAGAAGGCCAGAGGCCTGTGCTGGGGCTGTGCTTCTGGTCTGGACATGGAGATGATCAAGCCAGGAGCTGCTATCTGCTGTCATCTCCCATAGTGACTATAGGATTCCCAGAATGCCTCGTTCATCCTTGCAACCACCTGATCCTAATTTTCTTCACGGCAGGCTCTAAACTAGGTCACTGTCTCTTGGGAGTTGGCTCTGGCCAGGAGGCTAGGTCAAAACAAGTAGAGGAGTCCCAGGGTCTTGAGCAGCAAAGAGGTGAGACAATGTCTCCGGAGGGACAAGACCTCACCATCCCAGACTCCTAACCTGTCCATCTGCCACCCTTCCATCCCTCTTGTGGACTCCAGCCAGGGCCTGAGAATGGCAGGCACAGGGCCTCCCTGACCTTTCTGCTCACCTATCCTGAGGTCATCTTCAGGTAGACAAGGACCTCAGGCTATGTGCTTGTACAGGACATGAACTTAACCTGCCTGATCTACCCGTGTGTCTAGTTTAGCTGAGAGGCCTCTGGCTAGGATGGCCTCCAGCAGACACGTATCAAGGCCTGGCCAGCCCCTTTCTCTCCATGCTTTCACCAGTAGCTCCTCCTGCTTCTTGCTGAGCTCAGTCTTGTTTCCTCCCCACACCTGAGTTCCCTTGGTGCCAACTGCCCCTAAGCCAGTGTTGGAGCTGCCCTCCCTCTCTCTCAAATGTACTCTAACCCAGCTCCTGCCCAAGCCTAGCTGCCGGATGACGATAGCTTTTCTGTCTCTGGGGTCATAGGAGGGAGGTTCAAGCTGGCTTCTTAAAACCATGAGAACAGGCTACAGAACCCCCTGCTGGTGGAGAGCCCTGGCTTATGGTCTTTGCTGTGTGGCCAAGGGTAAGTTACCTGACCTCTCTGGCTTTGGTTTTGAACAATCGTGATGTTATCAATATGTTGCCCCATTGCTTTGTGAACACCAAGCAAGTTAGTTTATGTAAAATCACCCAGCATCTTACCGCTCACATATCCCAATGAGAGCCGATGATCCATGAGATACCTCCTTCCCAGGCCAACCCCACGGTCCGGTTTTTCCTCGGCTCTGCTCCGCTCCCTTGTTGGTGTGTTCTCCTGCCCTTAACAGGCTGCTCTGAGGGATAAAGACTGGTAAAACTGAAAACACTTCTCTGCTCTTTGCTCTTCTGTCTCCCTTTCCCCGTTAAGCATCCGAATGAGCCTGTTCGGGTTCACGAAGATCCTCTTGTCGTCTTGACAGAGTACTGTGTTGTCTGGGTGCCCTGGTGCTCTCCTGTACCCAGCATCCTGCCTAGGGTGCTATGAAACCTGATTCGAGGTTCCCAGATGTCCTTCTGCTGGCAGGATCTGACTTCTTCATGTGTTGGACTCATGGCTGTCCTAACAGGCAGAGGTCCATGGGATACTACAGGTGCTGGACGAGCCATGGCTCCCACCTGCCTGTCTCAGGCCTCTCACCTGGGGATGCAGGCACTGTGTGTGAAGGATGCAGCCTTCCTGAGGCCTTGGGCCCTGGTGGAGGGGGACGTGACAAGTCTGTGGTCTGAAGATGACAGGTGGCTGGTGTGTTCTTGGCGCAGCTATGAAAGGGACCCTTGAAGAGTCACCTTTGTCTCTGGTCCTTAGGTGCTCTGTAGCTTTTGCTTTTTCTTTCTTTTTTTTAAAAATATTTATTTATTCATTTATTATGTATACAGTGTTCTGTCTGCATGTGCATCTGCAGGCCAGAAGAGGGCACCAGATCTCATTACAGATGGTTGTGTGCCGCCACGTGGTTGCTGGGAATTCAACTCAGGACCTCTGGAAGAACAGCCAGTGCTCTTAACCACTGAGCCATCTCTCCAGCCTCCTCTGTAGCTTTTTCTACACCATCCCTCTCTTACAGCCTTCTGCCAAGTGTCAGTGGGTTTTCTTTTCGCCCCTTCAGCTTTTCCCCAGACTGTAAGTGGACCTTAGGGGTGTATGTGCATACATGAGGTGCACACGCATATGTGTGTGTATTTGTATAGAGCTCTTGTCCCTCCAGGGACATAAGGATGTTAGATATCTTCTTCAGTTGTCCTCCAACTTATTTTGTCTCGTTGGGTCGGGGTCTCACTGTGTAGCTCTGGCTATCCTGGAACTCTCTATGTAAACCAGGCTAGCCTTGAACTCACAGACATCCTCTCAAGTGCTGGGATTAAAGGTATGCACCCTACACCTGACTTCCACCTCACTTTTTGAGGCAGGGTCTCTCACTAAACCCGGAGCTCATTCTTTGGCTAGGCTGACCAGCCAGCACCAGGGATCCTCTTTCTAACTCCCTGGGCCAAGGGTTAGAGGCTTGCATTAGCACACTTGGCTTTTTACATAGGTTCTAGGATGAAACTTAGGTCTTTTGTTGGGAGTCACCATGTGGTTGCTGGGAATTGAACTCAGGACCTCTGGAAGAACAGCCAGTGCTCTTGACCTCTGAGCCATCTCTCTAACATGGAACTTGGGTCTTTTTTTTTTTTTTTATGATTTTCGAGACAGGGTTTCTCTGTAGTTTTTTGGTGCCTGTCCTGGAACTAGCTCTTGTAGACCAGGCTGGCCTCGAACTCACAAAGATCCTCCTGAGCCGGGTGGTGTTGGCGCACGCCTTTAATCCCAGCACTCGGGAGGCAGAGGCAGGCAGATCTCTGTGAGTTCGAGGCCAGCCTGGACTGCAAGAGCTAGTTCCAGGACAGGAACCAAAAAGCTAGGGAGAAACCCTGTCTCGAAAAAGATCCTTCTGCAGCCTTCGGAGATCCCGTGGATCTGTGTCTTGCTTCAACAGTGTTTGGACGGAACAGACCCGGGGCCTCCCTTTGTTAGCTTCCACCGCTCCTCATCTGCAGCCGCAGCCACCGGGACCATCACCTCGCCGCCTTCAGCTCCCAGGACCAGCCAGCACCGTCTCTTTGCGGGTAGCTCCAGACTGCGTCTCAACCATGACCTCCCAGATTCGTCAGAATTATTCCACCGAAGTGGAGACTGCCATGAACCGCCTGGTCAACCTGCACCTGCGGGCCTCCTACACCTACCTCTCGCTGGGCTACTATTTTGACCGGGATGACGTGGCTCTGGAGGGTGTAGGCCACTTTTTCCGCGAATTGGCCGAGGAGAAGCGCGAGGGCTCCGAGCGTCTCCTCAAGTTGCAGAACGATCGCGGAGGCCGTGCACTCTTTCAGGATGTGCAGAAGCCATCTCAAGATGAGTGGGGTAAAACCCAGGAGGCCATGGAAGCTGCCCTGGCCTTGGAGAAGAACTTGAACCAGGCCCTCTTGGATCTTCATTCCCTGGGCTCTGCCCGCACAGATCCTCATCTCTGTGACTTCCTTGAAAACCACTTCCTGGATAAGGAGGTGAAGGTCATCAAGAAGATGGGCAACCACCTGACCAACCTCCGCAGGTTGGCTACTGGGCCCCAGGCATCTCTGGGCGAGTACCTCTTTGAGCGGCTCACTCTCAAGCATGACTAGGAGGCCTCTCCTTCCGAGGGGCTCCCGCCTCTGCTCTGCACCAGCCCGCCTCAGGACCTTCACCCGAACCTCTCAAGAAGCCACTAGGCAGCTTTGTAACGCCCTGGAGCCCCTCTCAAGTTTTGGACCAAGTAAAAATAAAGCCTTTTGAAGCAGCAAAAAAAAAAAAAAAAAAGAAAAAGATCCTCCTGCCTCTGCCTCCCGAGTGCTGGGATTAAAGGCATGCGCCACCACCGCCTGGCTTGGAACTTGGGTCTTTATGTCTGGGTGTCTCCCTGAATTCTGGCGCTCCCCACTTTTGCTCTGCTGAATCTAGCCCCATCCTGGCAATTAAGGGTTTTCTATTGTATCTTTTGTCTTTTTCTGGCCTTTCAGCCTCCTTTTCCTCTCCACCTCTGAGCAAATGGGCACAGCAGCCTTGTGGATGTGCTGCCGGCAGCAGGTCTCAGGCCCACGCCGGCTCTGTTGCAAGCTTCTGGCTCCATGGACAGAGCCGGGCAACAGGTATCAACAAATGTTCTGACTTCAGCCAGTGGTGTCCAGTGAGTGTTATCTGACTGCAACCAATGGTTTTGCAGCCAGCTGTGTGTGACTGTGGCCACTGGGTGTGCAGTGAACAGTAAGTGGCCATGGCCAGCTGGTGTACAGTAAGTAGTGTGACCATGGCCAGTGACTATACAGTGAGCTGTGTGTGACTGTGGCCACTGGGTGTGCAGTGAACAGTAAGTGGCCATGGCCAGCTGGTGTACAGTAAGTAGTGTGACCATGGCCAGTGACTATACAGTGAGCTGTGTGTGACTGTGGCCACTGGGTGTGCAGTGAACAGTAAGTGGCCATGGCCAGCTGGTGTACAGTAAGTAGTGTGACCATGGCCAGTGACTATACAGTGAGCTGTGTGTGACTGTGGCCAACTGGTACGCAGTGAATGGTACATGATCATGGCCAGCCAATGAGCACTGTGTGACCTTGGCTGGTGAGTGTGCCATGTCGTGTGTGACACCGAGCAATGAGACTGTGGCCAGAGGTAGTGCTATGGACTGGAGCACTGAGAACTGAGGATGGGTTCCTACTCTAGATGCCACACTGGGTTCTGGCCGCCAGCCTCAGCTCAGGCAGCTCCCTTGAGGACATCAGGGTGGGTTGTCATATGCAGCCTGCTGGTCTCTTCACTGGCTGCCTGCCTGAGCATGGGGACACTTGTTCTGTATCTTGACACAGCACAGCAGACATGGGTAGAACAGTGGCCAAGGAAGGGTTGGACTATAGACAGTGGCCTTGGTTGAGGACCACGGAGCTTGGAAGGTGACACCAGTGTAGCTGTCAGAAGGGATGGCAGTTTCAGGCATCGTAGGGGATGTTGTGGACCTCCAGGGGGCTAATGGCACTGCCCTCTCGGGCCCTTCTGCTGCTTGCCCATTGAGCAGCCCTGATTGAGCACCACCTTAGCTTCTCCTGCGAGCCAGAGGGCTCAGACTGCTGTGCTGGTTGCTGTCAGTTCAGACCCAGACAACAGAATCTGGCAAGAGCTGAGCCCAGCTCAGGGTGGCTCTAGAGAGACCATGTGTCATGGGACCCTTTGAGGCGGTCAGGTATCCAGTATAGCGCAGCCATCCTCAGCCACGACGGTGCCTGGACAATCACTGCCCAACCTCCCAGACACCAGGTTCCATGGTTCCTACCACCTACCCTGACTGTATGATGGTACTGGAGCTGACTTTGGGTGGTGACTTGGCAGCAGGAGTCCCTACCTGGGTTTGTGAAGTCCTCAAAGTGTAGGTAACTGAGCCGCCTCAGCGGTTGATGGATAAAGTAGCAACCACTGTGCTGCCACCAGTGTCCCCATGCCTCGCCCCTGTCCTCCCGTGGACCATCTCAGAGCCTCTCCTGCAGCCCTTAGAGCCTTGTTAGTATAAACATGAAGACAGCTTGGGAGATGCCAGTGGTTTGAATGGCTCCCAGAACCCCTCCTAAACATGTAGAGAGTGTCCCTGGGCACTTGTGCTAGATGGTCCCTGCACTAGAAATGGCATTTCTGAAGAATCTGTGATTTGTCCGTTCCGAACTTTGGTAAGTCTGCTTCCCCTCCCCCGCCACGTGTTCCTGTGAAGCAGGGCCTGGGGTCAGGGGTCAGGGGTCAGGCTCTGGCCAAGGGCCATCTGTCTTGCTGTCCTTGACTTGCCATTGAGACCTTCTGCCGGCAGGCTCAGGATGTCCTCATAGCAACAGCTGTGAACTTGGGCATGGCCTGGTCCCAGGTCTGGTATGGGGAGGGGTGGGGCTAGAGACCATCACGGGCCTTCCAAGCAGGCGAGCAGGCCGCAGCAGAGATAGAAGGTCCCAGAAGTCAGCGCTGTGCTCACCTGGCTTCTCAGCCCAGGAGTGTGTAAGTGGTGTCCGCCGCGGGTTGGGGGTGGACGGAGGGACGGCGGGGTGCTTGCCATAGCCGCTCCCCGGAGCCTCCCCTCTGTGGCTTTGCAGAATGTCACAGAACTCGCTTATCTCATTCATTCAGATGAGCGCCTCTCTGCATCCTGTTTTTTTTTATGTCATAAGAACAGGAAGCAGCAATTGTTTGCAATGTGCGTCAGCACGCCCCTCGCCCTGGCCGTGTCTTGGTGGTGCACGACCTGGTAAAGACCCGTTCCTGCCCACAGGCATGACCCCCTCCTGGCCTGAGACACTTGGAGCGGCGGGGCTCTCTCCACCGTCATGTGACTGCCCAAAGTGTGTACGTGGGAGACTGATCGTGAGGGAGGTTACCGTGAGGACTTTAGTAGTACACCGGACCACATCCTCCAGAGAGACAAGGCTGTTAGTGCCGCTGGGGTTCGGCATCGGAAAGGACCGCACTCACCAGGCGCATAGTGGACCACCGGAAGGAAGCTGCTCTGACAGACTGGGAGGTCGTATGGGAGGAGTGCCTTCAGGCAGTAGCCCAGAGGGTCTGGCGACAGAAAGGAGTTAGAGGATGGAAGGGGCTTTAGCTTTGATGCCAGGGCCTCTAGGGAGTTAACAGGCACAGCCAGTTCTGTCTTGTCTCTGTAGCGTTTGCCAAGGCCTCCTCGGCAGATGTTGGGCTGGCCATGGTTGGCAGGGTACAAAGGAAAGTGGCAAGACCCCTTAGAAAGGTAAGGAGCTGGGCGGTGGTGGCGCACACCTTTAATCCCAGCACTCGGGAGGCAGAGGTAGGTGGACCTCTGTGAGTTCAAGATGAGCCTGGTCCACATAGTCAAACCCTGTCTCAAAACAAAACCAAAAAGGGAAAAGACACACTTAACAACATACATAAGTACAAGAACACACACATGTCCCCATACACCTGCATACATTCAAATGTGTATATGTAGACCAAGTATATGTTTTGTTGTTTTCATGGAAATGGTGTATGCTCTATCAATTTCAAAATTAGGAACTTTTTTTAGATAATTTGGTGTGGCCTTTACTTTCTAATTTTTCAATTTTTCAATATTTATTTATTCATTTGTGTGTGCATATATGTGGGCATGCATGCCATGGCACACATGTAGAGGTCAGAGGACAGTTTGTGGGAGTCAGGTCTCTTCTACTGTGTGGGTGCCAGGGATCAAACTCAGGTAGTCAGTCCTGGTGGCAACTGCCTTCACCTGCTGAGTCCTCTTGCTGGTTTAGGTCACTTAACATTTTAATAATGTTTTATGATTTTGTACATAAACTTCTTATACCAGGTCACCACCAGGGAATCTTATGTTTTCATACCATTAAGTGAGGTAGCAATTGGTTTTCAATAGTGGTCTTGTGTAAAACATGTGTGTCAAACTTATTAGTTCTAATTTACCTTTAGATTCTCCGTGGCTTTCTGCATAAAATTAATCTGTTGTCAGTAACTCGAATATCTTTTGGTTTTCCAAGTTTGACGACTTTTGTTTTTTTTCCTCTTGCCACCTATCCTGCTTGGGGCCATAACTTCAGCCAGCCAGGTACATTACATGGAATCCATGTGTAGGGTGTATTTTTGCATTCTACAGCCCAGCTTAGGTCAGGGCCCTGTCCTGGTTTCAGTTATTTCCTAACTCATGGGAAAGTGGATTTCATTTGTTTGGTTGGTTTGGTTTTTGAGACAGGGCTTCTCTGTGTAACAGCCCTAGATGTCCTGGAACTAGCTCTTGTAGACCAGGCTGGCCTTGAACTCACAGAGATCCGCCTGCCTCTGCCCCCCCCCCCCAGTGCTGGGATTAAAGGCGTGCGCCACAACCACCCGACTTGCAGAAGTGGATTTTTATTTTATTTTTTTTTAAATATTTATTTATTTATTATGTGTACAGCATTCCTTCCATATGTGCCCGCAAGCCAGAAGGGGGTGCCAGGTCTCATTATAGATGGCTGTGAGCCACCATGTGGTTGCTGGGAATTGAACTCAGGACCTCTGGAAGAGCAGTCAGTGCTCTTAACCAGTGAGCCATCTCTCCAGCCCCCAGAAGTGGATTTTTAAAACTATATTACACTTTATTTATTAAGTTATAGTGTGTGTGTGTGTGTGTGTGTGTGTGTGTGAGAGAGAGAGAGAGAGAGAGAGAGAGAGAGAGAGAGAGAGAGAGGAGAACCACTTTTAGGAGTTGGTTCTCTTATCATAATGTAATTCTCGGGTTGGGCAGCTAGTGCCTTTACCATCTTCCCTGCACCAGAAGTGGATTTTACGAATTGCTTTTCTGCATCTGATGAGCGTCCCATGGTTTTGCTCCTTTACTGCATTGTGGGCTAAAGTCACTGAGGACTTCACATCATTGAATTGGCCTGGCTTTCTGGCACAGATCCCATGCATTGTATCTTTACTGGTGCCTGTGTGAGGTCTAGAATGGGAGAGAGCAGAGGGCAGCGGGAGTGTTGTTCTACAGCGCTTTCATCAGGAGGGTGGGCCCCGCCCCCGCCCCGCAGCACCGTGCCCAGAAGCACCCTGCCCAGAGCACCCTGCCCAGAAGCACCCTCCCCAGAAGCACCCTGTCCTGCAGCACCCTGCCCTGAAGCACCCTCCCCAGAAGCACCCTGCCCAGAGCACCCTACCCAGAAGCACCCAGCCCAGAAGCACCCTGCCCAGAGCACCCTGCCCAGAAGCACCCGGCCCAGAAGCACCCTGCCCAGAGCACCCTGCCCAGAAGCACCCGGCCCAGA
>NC_022011.1:52291508-52297538 GCF_000317375.1 Microtus ochrogaster | reverse complement strand
TGCCCTGAAGCACCCTGCCCTGAAGCACCCTGCCCTGAAGCACCCTCCGCAGAAATACCCTCCACAGAAGCACCCTGCCCAGAAGCACCCTCCACAGAAACACCCTCCCCAGAAGCACCCTGCCCTGAAGCAAGCCAAAGCTCAGTGGTCTGTGCTGGGTTGGTTGGAGTAGAAGATCTATCCCTACTGGTAGCCAGTCACAAGTCCTGAGAGCATCAACCTGGACCGAACAACAGAGTAGATTGTGTGCCTTCAGAGGTGGATAACGGTTCTGTGGTCAGTTGTCCAAGCGCTGGAAAGACTTAGTTCCTTGTCATTGGCACAGAACTCCTACTCGTGTTTAATGCAACGTAATAGCTTCCTGCAGGTAAGTAGAACAGTAGCTGCCTACTGTCCGGAGCAGTGATACGTGCTAGCAGGCTCTTCAGTGACCATAGAGCAACATATGCTACTAACTGAAGGTGGCGCGTGGAGAAGCCAGACAACAAAGGTGCCTGACAGGAAGCAGGACTGCCTAGCAGATGCCAGTCAGGTGAGACAGGCCCTGTGGTACACAGACGATTCTTGCAGTTGATGGAGCATTGGGGTTTGCGAGGTGTGGTGCCTTGAGCACTTACAAAGCGGAAGTGACCATAGAGTGACCAGGCCTCTGGGTGGGTTCAGACCCTTGAGAAGGAGCACCGTAAGAGCTGAGGCCTTACTCAGCCTGCTGCAGATGGGGTTCCAGGACCCCAATATAAGAGAGATGGAAAACTGGACTTTGGAGAGTTCCTAAGAGAAATGCCATGTAGGGAAAGAAGAACAGCCTGGGCTCAGAGAACCCCTTGGCTTTCCTCTCTGAGATGGAGGGCGCTGGGGTGAAGGTCAGGGTGTTTTGAATGCTGATGGCAATGAGTAGGGGATTGGTTCAGGATTATGGTCAGGGTCATCTTTAGGAAGAGTGTCAGGGCATGTTAGGATATTCTGATGGAAGTCAAGAGGAAGAGGAACTGGAATTTGGGGAGAAGCTGGGCAAAAGCAGTGAAACTTGGAAACATAGGGGTCTGGTTAGGTGTGTTGTGTTCCTCAGAGTTGGGGACAGCAGTAGAAACTGGGGTTCACAGTGGTGTTGGCTGTTGAGTTCATGCATCCAACTATAGGATTCCTGGTGTGGTGTCCTCGCCTAAGAACATCCGAGCCCTGAATGTTGGCTGCTGCCGTCAAGAAAGGAAGGGTTTTACTTGTTTTGTTTTGTTGGTTGGTTGGTTTGGTTTGGTTTGGTTTGGTTTGGTTTTTTTTTTTTTTTGGTGGGTTTTTTTTTTGGGGGGGGTGTTTGGTTGTTTTGTTGTTGTTGTTATTTGAGACAGGGTTTCTCTGTGTAACAGCCTGGCTGTCCTGGAACTCACTTTGTAGACTAAGCTGGCCTCAAACTCACAGCGATCTGACTGCCTCTGCCTCCCGAGTGCTGGGATTAAAGGAGCACACCACCACTTTCCGGCAAGGGTCTTAGTTTTTAACAGTGCCTGATCTTGATCTGCAAGAACCAGAACCGCCCTGATCTGTGCATGGCATTTGTCTGCAAGGACAGTGCCGTCCTGCCAAGCCGGAAGCCTGTGTTGGTGAAGAGGAAATGGACTTGCCTGACCAAGAGCTCCTGGGTCCCACACCCAGAAGCAATAACTTTTTATTAAAAGTTTTATTTATTTAAAAAGGGTCCACTAACTTTTTCAACCACCACTATCAAAAAAAGAGGAGGAAACGGGGGGCTGGAGAGATGCCTCAGCAGTTAAGAAAGCGTACTGCTCTTGCAGAGGACCAGGGTTCAGTTCCTAGCACACAATCTCCTTTAACTCTGGATCCAGAGAATTGAATATCCTTTTCTGGTCTCCACAGGTCCTACACACATACTCAAACCACAGACACACGCATACATAGACACATAAATAAAAGAAAAAATGAAGAGTAAAGGATAGAAAAATAATCTTTGGCAACTAAACACCTGATAGGGAAGGAGTGAAAAATTAAACAAAAAAAAATCAATAAATGACCAAATTTATTGAAAACCGTTCTCAAAAGAAGAGATAAAATGGCTAATAAATACATGAAAAATATTCAACGTCCTTAGCCATTGGAAAATACAAACCTGGCCTGCATTGAGAGTCACCCCACCCCAGTCCTAATGTTATCATCAGTAAAATGAACAGTAACAAACAGCAGCTAGGATGAGGGAGGAAGAATCCATCATACACTGTTCATAGAAATGTCAACTAGGGCTAGAGAGATGGCTCAAACGGTTAAGGGTACTGGCTGTTCTTCCAAAGGACCAGGGTTCAATTCCCAGGACCACAGGCAGCTCACAACTGTCTGTAACACCAGTTCCAGGGGATTTGACACCCTTAGACAGATAGACATGCAAGCAAAACCCCAAAGTATATAAAGTAAATAAATCTTTTTAAAAAAAATGTTAGCTAAATGCCACTATAGAGATTAATTTAGAGTGTTGACACAGAGAACAATTAGAAGGGACAGAGGGGATTTTGGTTTGTTTATTTTTTGTTTGGTTTGGTTTTAGCTTTTGGTTTTTCAAGACAGGGTTTCTCTGTGGTGATGTGGGATTCCCCTCTGTATGCTGTGAATACCATTGGTTAATAAAGAAGCTGCTTTGGGCCTACTGCAGCACAGAATAGGGCAAGGTGGGAATTCCAAGCAGAGATAGAGGAGAAAAGAAGACAGAGTCTGGGAGAAGCCATGTAACTGTCACAGGAGACAGATGCCGGATGGAACCTTACCGGTAAGCCACAACCACGTGGCGATACACATATTAATAAAAATGGATTAATTTAAGATACAAGAGTTAGCCAGGAATAAGCCTAAGCTATTGACAGTGTTGTAATTAATGCAGTTTCTGTGTGATTATTTCGGGTCTGGGTGGCAGGGAATGAACTAGCAGTCTCTGCCTACAGATGGGTTTTTGGTTTGTTTATTTGTTTGGTTTGGTTTTTTTGTTTTTCAAGACAGGATTTCTCTGTGTAACAGCCCTGGCTGTCCTGGAACTTGCTCTGTAGACCAGGCTGGCCTCAAACTCAGGAGTTCCTCCTGCCTCTGCCTCCCGAGTGCTGGGATTAAAGACATGCACCACCACTGCCCAGCTTTACTTTAGTGATTTTAGGCATTTGTTTCCTGTGCACATTCTCCGTTGACATCCTGTAATCCCATATTCTCTGAACACTTCTTGGTCTGATTTTTAATTGACATTTTCACTGGTGGCATAGGCCAGGGTGTCCTTGTCAGTGGTTTAAGGACATTTTTGTGCTTTGCTTCCACAAATAATTAGCACTAGAGACTGTTCAGCTGGAGCCTCCTGCTCACTCATGCTGGATCCAGAAAGCCCCACTCCTCTCTCCAAACCCCACCCTCTCAGAGAATATCCAACAAAGGCGCCAAACAGCCCAGTTCTGCATCCTTAGTGGCTATAGCAGCTCCTCCCTTGCAGTTGCCAGCCATACAAGACTCTGCCTAAAGTGGTCAGCTTTTTACCATACTTGGGCACAAACCCAGCTTGTGGAGGACACGTCACCACCCCTCACCTGCAGAATATATAAGCTCCCAGCTTTAGTTCGGTCACGTGACTTCTCCAGCTCTGATATCTGGGACTGGAGGACTCACCTAGAAGTTGATTTGTTCAAATATATCTGTTCTCTTGCTTTTTCAATTTGGTTTGATCTGACTTATTGCATCAGCAGAGATACCTATTATTGTGCTATAGAAAACTGATGTGGGATTCCCCTCTGTATGCTGTGAATATGTTTTATTACCATCGGTTAATAAAGAAGCCTATGACAGGGCAGGATAGACCAAGGGGGGAAATCCAAGCAGAGATAGAGGAGGAAAGAATATGGAGCCAGGCAGATGCCATGAAGCCTCCCAAGAAGCAAGAGGTAACAAACCATGAGCCTCATGGTAAAATATAAAATAATAGAAATGGGTTCATTTAAGATGTAATAGTTAGTTAATAAGAAGCCTGAGCAAAAAAAGCCAAAGAGTAACTTATATCAGATCTCAGAGTGGTTATTTCATAAGTGGCTGCAGGAACTAGTGAGTGAGACCCAGTGGGTGGAGAGAAACCAGTCCGGGGGACCAGAAGAATAGAGAATATTCTCAGAGACATCATTAGAGATGATTTCCGAGACCCCATGTGCAAATGGTATTTCATGTCCCACGGTGGAATCCATGTTTAGTGTGGTTTCCTTTGATTCCCGGATTACAGACAGACAGACAAGCTTCCCTTCTGCCCTCCTGGGTATCCTCTGAACGGTCCGAGGTGCTCTTCCGTGTGTACTACCCATGAGTCAGCCCCTCCAGACAGCCTTGGAGTCTCGTCCACGCTCGTGCTGTCTTGTCCAGTTTCCTTTCCTGACATGCGGCAGCTATGCTAAGCACTGTTGGGTGGTCCCTGGAGTCTGTTTTGCAGTCAAGATTGCTGTAGTTTTTTTTGTTTTGTTTTGTTTTTCGAGACAGGGTTTCTCTGTAGCTTTGGTGCCCGTCCCGGAACTAGCTCTTGTAGACCAGGCTGGCCTCGAACTCACAGAGATCCGCCTGCCTCTGCCTCCCGAGTGCTGGGATTAAAGGCGTGCTCCACCACCGCCTGGTTTAGATTGCAGTAGTTTTAAAGTAACATTAAAGCCTCATGGGTGCTCTTGGAGTGTCCTTTGAAAGCACTGTCCCCACTGTGGGCCCTGGGGACTACCATCCCAGTAGTGAATGTGTGTCATCTGTGCCAAGGACAGCCTAGCTGACATGGGTAGGGCAGGTCTTCTTGCCCCTGAGCGGCCAGATCCTGCTTGCATGCAAACAAGGCTTTGCTTAGAGAAGGTCTTCGGTGAAGGTAGGCGACATCAGAAATCCAGACGAAGAAATTCATTCCCAGGCAAGAGTTTCAGGCCTTGCCAAGTCCTAAGAGGCAACTAGAGATCAGAAACGAGAGAGGAGTGGCCCTGAAGCCTGGGAGTCTGAGCAGTCAAGATGCCTCTTTGATATTCACATCCAACCTGGAGCCCCGTCCTGCAACCATTGGCTCAGGGGCAAGTTTGTGGCCTAGGTTTGACTGCCGGTGGGACTCTGGGGAAACCACTAGGGACTCTGTGGTACCTCATTAGACCAGAGTAAGGGGACATCCGAGCTGGGAGGAGGCATGTCCCCTCCACAGTGGTCTCAGGAACCGTGCTAAGATGTTTCTGTCCCAGGACTAGAGTGGCCTTCTTCCAGCTGGTTCCCTCCTTTGTGTGCTGAGTGACTTACCAATGGGCCACTAGCTCTCTGTAATAGGGACATGGCTCGGCTTGCGGTAGGGATACAAAAACCCCCGAGAGCTCAGCAGTCCAGGGCCCTGAGTGCTGCTAGATGCCAGAACTATCTCGCCATCTTCTGGGAGGTTCAGTTCCTTCTTTAGTGTGTGGTATAAAAGTAAATAAATAAATAAATAAATGCCTAAAGTAAGCGGAAGGAACAGTTTACACCTATAATAGGTAAGACCACAAAGCTTGTGTCTCCTGGGAAGTATCCCCTAGGTGTAGCTGGGGTGTGAAAATTTTACCAGATGTGTTCCCAGTGCCTAGGCATGGACTTTGTTCTTTGGACACTCAGCACCAATTTGTTGAGGTGCAGAGAGGATTAAACATGTATAGTTGCAAGGACAATCTGACAGGCCAGCACAGCACAAAATCTTCCTGGACTTTTCCTTATCCATGAGTAAAAGGTGCCCGTTGTTGCTCACCTTGCCACCTCGTTCCTATATCCTGGAAAGTGGAGCCTTACCTGCCCTGGAAGAGCTGGGCTACAGCATGCAGGTCCCTGCTGCTGGTTCAGAGTTGCTGAAGCATGCAGGTCCATACTGCTGGTCTCAGATTTGGGCTGTAACATGCAGGTCCATACTGCTGGTCTCAAAGCTGGAATGCATCATGCAGGTCCATACTGCTGGTCTCAGAGCTGGGCTGAAGCATTCAGGTCCATACTGCTGGTCTCAGAGCTAGGCTGCAGCATGCAGGTCCATAC
>NC_022011.1:52284677-52291408 GCF_000317375.1 Microtus ochrogaster | reverse complement strand
CATGCAGGTCCATACTGCTGGTCTCAGAGCTGGGCTGAAGCATTCAGGTCCATACTGCTGGTCTCAGAGCTAGGCTGCAGCATGCAGGTCCATACTGCTGGTCTCAGAGCTAGGCTTCAGCATGCAAGTCCATACTGCTGGTCTCAGAGCTAGACTGCAGCATGTAGGTCCATACTGCTGGTCTCAGAGCTGGGATGCAGCATGCAGGTCCCTGCTGTTGCCCTCAGAGCTGGCCTGCAGTATGCCCTCTGCTGCTGCTCCAAGAGGAACAAACAACGGCTGCTCCTATCTTGGAAGCATTGACATCCTCCCTGGGCCTGACAAGCAAGTTCCCATGCACTGTAGAAACACCCCCGCTTACATCCTGTGGAGCTGCCTTGAGTTTCTGGTGGGGCATAGAACAGCGCTATGTCTGTGAATATGTCTACATCCACATAGCTTGCAGTTCTGAGAAATGATCCACCAGAAGCTGTCATGGCTTAGAATAATCTTGGCAGTGGACATCCACAGCGATAAGGTACAGCCAAGATGTCTGTACAATGCCAGCTGGCTGCATAGACCCTGCTGCAGAGGACCACACCGGCAGCCGCTTTAAGCCCTTGTTAGTCCTTATATGCAAATGGAAGCCAGGGGCCCTGGGGATACCTAGTCACTCTTGTTTCAGCTCCCGAGTCTGTTCCCGAATAGGCAGTGAAGCCGTTAGGTCAATGACAGGCAGCGTCAACTCCGGTTCTGGTGCTTCCTTTGCTTTCTCCTGATCCAGGTACAGCCGGCGCATGGTGATTTATGAGTCTGTGACCATCCCTGTCCCTTAGACAAGTGCAGTCCTTTGTCTGGCCTAGAACAAGCTCCTGCCTTTATGGGATAATTAGTGTGGACAATGACCAGGGCCCACGGCCTTGGGACTCAGCGGAGCAGAATGGAATCTCAGCGGCATGAAAAGTCACGGGGAGGCATGGATGGTGGCTGAATAGCGACAGTTACCTTCTGAATAGATTAATTTTTAAAACCTCTGTGCAAGTGGGGAAGGCTGCAAGGGGCCTCTGGGGAGTGGACGACGTGATAATGAGGTTTTGTGATTCTGCAGCTCCGGGAGGAAGCCCAGCAGGAGTTAGCTGCCCTGGATGACCCTCCAGCCAGGCCGCTGGACATGCTCTCCCTGGAGGCCTGAGTGGCCCATGAGATGCAGCGCTGGCTGCAGACACAGCCACACCCCCACAGCCGCACAGGAGAGAAAGGGAGTCAGTGCCTCCTGCCATTCCCCCCCGTGTTCTGAGCTCCTTGCCCAGACCAAAAGACCTATGTAGTCCACCAGACCTCTGTAGTCCACCATGATTGCTCAGGGCGGATGGGAGCTTGACCTCAGCCTCCTGGGAGCTGTGTAGACAGGTCTCAAACCTCTCACCTTCCCATCACCTTCTCCCTATTGGTTCAGGCCAGAGGTTCTGATCTCTCAGCCAAGGCCTGCCCCAATCTCCAAGCCTTTCCCCAGCTAAGTTCTACGTCCTGATGTCCTCCAGACCGTGGGTTTGGGGTATCCCCGCACAGCTCAACGCTGACCCAATTGCAGTCAAGGTCTTCAGCCAGAGCCCCCCCCCACCTCGCGTCTCCCCGTGGGCTGGTGGAGTCGTTGGCCAGTATCTCATGCTGCAGGACACAGACAGGCTCTCTCTCCTTCTCATATCCCACCATCTCCACCATGAGGGCAAATTCAAAGAGGTGAATGGCAGACGTGAGTGACCCTGCTACCTCCCGTGGCCTTCAGAGAAACGGGCTGGGACTATCTTCTACCTCTTGGGGCATGTGTTCACTTGGCGGCAGAAGCCAGATGGAGGCTGTTTGTAGCCCCGCTATAGCGCTGAATGGAGCTATGGGCCTCCAAGGATGGAGGTTTCAGGGACTGGGCCCCAGCAGCCTCTTATACTACTTCATCCGAGGGACGGCATCAAGGTGTAGCTCCCTCACCGGGGTTACCACCCAGACCCCTGCTCATTGCTGACCCAGGGATGAGCCTTCTGAGGCTGCCTACGAGCACTCCCCCACACGCTCTGACGGTCCAGCCTTGCCAGTCAGTCCCATCAGGAGCACGTGTGACGCGGGGCAAACCTACCTGCCTGAGCTGGCATGCCACTCTCCTCTCCTTTGCCCTCTGTTTGTGTGTGCGAGGCAGAGCCTGAGCGAGCATGGCAGCCCAGACAGAAACACTTGAAGGGCCGAGACTACCCAGTGTGTTCCGTCTGTCATCCCTAGGGCAGCAGTTTCTGGGGGAGAACTTGTGGACTGTGGGCATTGTGGGTTCTGGGTCACCTTTGTCAGTGCTGCTGTCTCTGGTGTGAGCCCAGGAGGTTCTGAGAGGGACACCCAGTCCTAAAGTTCCACATTCAGAGGCCCAGGCCCAAGAGGTCCAGGCTGTGACCAGGTTTTATGAGGCTCATGGAAACAGAGAGAGGCTTCTGGTTGATACTACGGCTCTGGTAGCATCACGGAGCCCGAGATATACAGATCCCAGCTTACCGGTGGCTCGAGGGGCCTCCAGCGGGATCTGGCCCAGGTGTGCCTGCTGTTCTGAGTGAGGTCATCATTTTAGGAGGCCACCATTGCAGGCATCATCACTTCCAACCTGTCGCCGTGGAGACTCAAAGATGGGCACACTTCAGGGACCGCGCTCTGGGGTCACCACTCCTACAGCTGTGATTTAGATATGAGGCACCAGGAGCCACCTGGGCCTTGGAGACCTTGGTTGGCTCTGGGAGGTGGGCCGTGTGTCAGCAGCACCACGGCCCACAATGGCTTCATTTCCTGTCACACCTGCCTCTCACAAGTAGTGGAGGGCGCTGAGGAACCAAGATGGCCACACACCCAGGAACAATGTGGGGTTGGGGGCCCCCTGAGGCCATTCTTGAGGCTGAATGGCGGCTGTGCCTGGGGAGAGTGCAGGGAGGCAGAAGGCAAGCTAGTGTTTCGGGTGTCTTCTGTTACACTCCAGCTTTTCAAAGACTGTCTGGGGCTGCTGAATGTGCTGCTCCGGCTCTCCAGGACAGGCATCCGACACAAAGGGGGCTCTTGTCCCGCACAGGCCCCTTCGGGGAAGAAAAGCCATTGTCCAGGAGCAGGGCCGCCCAGCAGGCGGTGCATGCTCCACTGCCCACCGCCGCGCCCGTCCAAAGGGGCCCCATTCAGGCCTGTCTGCCCGGATTAGCGGGGACTCACGACTCAATGTGCTGCGATATTTCATGTCGAGGGAGCGGCTGGCTCTGGGCAGAATCAATGCCTGCTTTTGTCCGCTGAGTTATTTTATTTACATTTTTAAAACAGCTTATCAAGGTAAAAAGATAGCTTTGCAAAAAAAAAAAAAAAAGCGTTTGGCTTGGGGCCGGCATAGAGGTGGGAGGCTGGGCTGGCACTGGGGTCCTAGGCCATGCAGTCTGGGCCTCAGCCAGCCTGGGCACCTGCCCAGCCCTCCTGCAGTTCAGAGTGGGGGGCGGGGGCAGGGGAGCCAGGATACTTCCAGAAGCTAGCATCCTGGCCCCTCTGGGTTTTCTTGGCTGAGTGTCCCTCTGGGTAGCAGAGGTAAGGGTCCTATTACCTCTATCTGTCCCCAGCCTAGTCCCAGCCTCTTCCTCCTGTGGAACTAGCATCAAGCCCTCGATGGTTTCTACCATGCCTTCTCACTGGACAGGCAGGCAATCTTCCTGCCCGCCTGGGCCTGCCCAGTCACCCACATGACCAAGAACCATTCGTTCTAGCATGACTTGAGAGAGGATTCAGCACAAATGGCCACAGACCCATGCTAGCCTGGTCTAGCCACAATAATAGACCACAAAGAACCCTGGTGCTCAAGTTAGGCCAAAGCCAGGGGGCTTCCTGGAGGAGGTGGCTCTGGGTTCTGCTGCCTCCACCCACTTCCAGTCAGCAAGGGCACCTGGCAGTAGCTGGATAGGACTGGAAAGGCTCCTCCCTTGTCTTAGTCTCTGCCCAGGTAGGCTATAAAAAATAAAAATTAATTTTAAAAATCCTCCTCCCAAATGCCCCACTACCACCACAGATATACACTATGTATGGACAAGGAGGCCTGAGACCTAAGGAATGCCGGCCACACACCAGGGCCACCTGGCCACCAGAGGGCAGCCTAGGTGCATGCAGAGATATCTCCTGGCGTACGTAAAACCATCTAGCCTGGCTGTCCTCCCGCTCTCAGTGACCCCATATAGAAAGAATAATGGGGCACCTCAAACAAACCCCCTGGGTGCTGCTGGTCAATCATGTCCCAGTCTACGTGACAAATGAGGCTCAAGCCCACACACCTAAGAAGCAAAGTCTACCCTAGGGCCAACCTCCCAGTCAGGGGTTTTGGGTCCCATTAAGGGCCGTGCCTGGAGAAGACAAATCATCCTGAATGTTGCTAGGACAGTAACAGTGCAGTAGATGTTGTGAGCACCCCCAGACCATTCACCTACTGTCCCTCTCCTTCACGTCCAGAACCTCCTCTCCCCAAGTCACTGGCAGAGAGCCTGTACCCACAAGCGGAAGAGAACAGCCTAATCCTTGGCTCCCCCTGTCCTTCATGGAGATAGGACAAAGGGTTTTAGGGGATTCTGAGAGGTCATGATGGGAACATGATGGGGCATCTCTGGTTTCCTTGGGATCCTACAGTTTCTGGAGGATCTGTGGTCCCGATGATACGGAGGCCCTCAGGTGGAGCTGTAGGTGTAGTGACCCCTTAACTCCTCCCCTAGCCTCTCCAGGTCCTGAAGATCATCCTCATGTCCTGAATTCTTCCTTCAACCATGCATACCTTCCCCCTGCCCTGAGACCATCCCACGCCCTGTGGCCCCTGGGGCCTGGTGAGGCCAAGCCCCCTGGACAAGAGCCAGCCGTGGAGGCACTGGGTCAGAGCACAGGGAAAGCCCAGCCCGAACCCCTTGGGCTACATGCCGCTAAGCCTTTCCCAGGACGCTATTTTGGGCTCTCTGAGCCTTGGGGGTGGGGTGCCAGATAGCTTTGCCGCTGCTCTTGCTGGTTATTTTTTGCTCATAATGGGAGCTCGATATATGGAAATTATTAATAGCATCCCAGGCTACGGTACGTGCTGGTACTCAGGGACTCAGGGCCAACGTGTGCTCTGGCCAGTGGTGGGAAGGTCTCAGCAACACAGCAGGTTTGGGGAAATCGCCTCACAGCTACACCCACTCCCCTCCAGATGCTTCCCAGGCTGTGACAGCCCATTATCTCCAAAGCAGTTGGTTTGGTCATCCCAGGTATCCATGACAGCCTGGGGCAGATCTGACCACAGGCCTTTGTGTTTTACCTCTCTCACTCCCCAACAGGGACTGATCTTGGTGTGTGTGTGTGTGTGCGTGTGTGTGTGTGTGTGTGTGTGTGTAGGGGACACTGAGTCTCTTTAGACTAAGACTAAGAGGGAGTAAGACCCCAAGAAGCTGATGTGCACCTACACCCCTGAACCTCCAAGGAATGTGGTACACCCTGGCCCCTCTGTGGCATGTACCCAGGACTGCCTATGCTGCTCTTCTGGACCTGTGGGTGCTCCTGGGAGAGATGACGCAACTGTGCATAGGTCACTGTGGGGCTCTTGCCCCAACTTCCTGACCTTTGCAAGCCCCAAGTAGAAGTCTGGGGAATCAGATAGATGGGTGAATTCTCCCTGTTGTCTGTTCCACCCCAAGGGACCGGGTTGGTGTCGTGAGCTTCCTGCTTTGAAACACAAGGTTCCCAGTGCCTCAGCCCAGCAGCAACTGCTGGACATAAAAAGACCCTTGACTATGTCTGTGGTGGGCAGTGTCAGCACATAGGGTAAGACCCCCTCTGAGGCACTGTGCCCCCCTCCAGACACATGTAATCACTCTCTTCGTGTTGCCAGGCAATTGTGCTAGGCAAGAAGTTGAAGCGGCAGCCTGAGCTGGATGCTGAAAAGGTAAACGTCTTTCTCATGCAAATCATTTAGGTTTAGACTTGGAGAAAGCCCAGGTCTCCAGAAATGGGGCTTGGTGGGGGCTGGGGAGACTCTGTCAGCACCAAACTCTGGCTTCCTTCAAGACCCAGCACCGGAGCGCCTTGAGGGCAGGGCCTAAGAGGAGGTCATGGAGTGAGCAGGAGGCTTTCGCATAATGTGCAGAGGCCACCGAGCTGCCTCCCTGTTGTAGGGAAAGCCCAACCAGCCACAGCAGAGCTGGTGCTTTGTTCCACATCACCTAGAGCCTGAACCTTAGCTGGGCAGTGGTGGCACAACCCTTTAGTCCCAGCACTCAGGAGGCAGAGGCAGGCAGATCTCTGAGTTCAAGGCCAGCCTGGTCTACAGCTCCAGTTCCAGGATAGTCAGGGCTACACAGAGGAACCTTGTGGGGAAACGGGGTGTTGCTGCCGAAACTCTAAGGTAGGCTGGGCCGAGGGATGCTCAGTCCAGAGGTGCAGCCACTCCTGCCCTTGGGACAAATGATGTAGTCTTCAAAGTCATTGTACACACATTGTACACACCAGCACAAATCCACAGTAGCTCTGAGGACACAGGGGGCTATGGTGGGATTATGGGAGGATTATGGCAGGGCTATGGTGGAGCTATGGCGGGGCTATGGGAGGGCTATGGGAAGGTTATCGCAGGGCTATAAAAGGGCTATGGCGGTGCTATGGGAGGGCTATGGGAGGGCTATGGCGGGGCTATGGGAGGGCTATGGGAGGGCTATGGGAGGGCTATGGGAGGGCTATGGGAGGGCTAT
>NC_022011.1:52278518-52284542 GCF_000317375.1 Microtus ochrogaster | reverse complement strand
AGGGCTATGGGAGGGCTATGGGAGGGCTATGGGAGGGCTATTGGAGGGCTATGGCGGGGCTATGGGAGGGCTATGGGAGGGCTATGGGAAGGCTATGGGAGGGCTATGGGAGGGCTATGGCAAGTCTATGGGAAGGCTATGGGAGGGCTATGGGAGGGCTATGGGAGGGCTATGGGAGGGCTATGGCGGGGCTATGGCAGGGCTATTGGAGGGCTTAGTGCCCCCAGCAGGATGTACCTAGTCTGTGGGATCTACAGCCAAAGGCTGGGGCTCAGTCTGAGCACTGGTCCTCTGTTCTGCCCCATCTGAACTGTGTAGCCTAGCAAACGTGTCTATGCGCTGGAGGGAGCAATCAGGACTCTTCCGCAGAGCCCATGGAGGGGTCTGTTGAGGGCTCATTCTTGGGCAGTGGCTGGTGTGTTCCAAGGCTATAGCTCCTTCAGGGCTTCTCCAGCAGCCTATAGGTGCTGTTCGTGCTCTGCGGACCTTAAGACAACGTCTCTTTGCTGCCAGAACAACAGCTGTCTTGTTCCTGCCTCTGCCCAGCTTGGGGAGCACGATTGGTGGCACCCAAAGTCTCTAACCTTGGCTATGGAATGAGGAGTCTCCTAGGGGCCACCAGGGACAAGGCTTTGGAAACACCTGCCTGGGGACAAGGCCACACGTACAGATGTGCGCGTGCAGGATCACAGACTATGAGTATGGGCTGGAAAGGGTGGACTTCCGACCTCTGTACATTGTCTAAGACGCTGCTTGGCTTCTGCTTGAGGGCTGCTTGTGACGGCCATGGTCAGGCTCCTTCAGTTTCTATGCTCAGGGTGGGAGGCAGGTATGTGGTACTGGCTGTGCTCTTGACTTTGGTTCCTTGCAGGTGAGCACCCCGTCTGCTGCTCCAGAGGAAGCTGAACACTATTAAGCACCAGGTAGCTGTCTTTCCAGAGCTCCAGAGGAAGCTGCTTGCCCTCATAGATTCCTGGTACCAGCCTGGCTTCCACATCTTGTATATTGCCAAGTAAATCCCATAAAGTCCTAGTAGCTGATGCTGAGTGGTCTCTTAGGAGCTCAAGATGAAGGCAGCAGACACCTGGAAGCTCTCATCGTGAGCTCCTCGTCTCTGTCAGGTCTGCCACAGATAATGTAGACAGGTAGCTTCCTCAAGGAATGCATGTGAGTCAGAACACAGTCCCCCAACTGCACAGAGAGCACTGCTAGAGGAAGCTGGCCTGCTGGTAACCCTAGCACTACCCAGCAGCTTCTTCCTTCCTTCATTCCTCTGATTAAAATCCCAGTATTTGAATTCTGTCTAGTTGTTCAACAAACTAACAGGGTCCCCACAGGGTGTGGATTTCCTGGAGTTGTGTGTGTGTGTGTGTGTGTGTTAGAATGTGAAATATCTTGTGTATGTGTGCATATATGAGTGTGAGCATGTATCTGTGTGTTATGAGAGCATGCATGCCTCTGTTGTGCTAGTGGTGTTAATATTTGAGTGTCTAGTGTAAATGTGTGCATTTGTGTCTCTGTGGCTTGTGGACCTGTGTAAATATATTCATATGTGTGAATATGTACATGTGTCAATGTGGTGTGAGTGTGTGCACTTATGTGCACATATGCACATGCCATTTGTGGTGTGTACATTCCTTTGTGTATGTGTGCACCTGTGCATGTCTCTGCATGTGCACATGTTTAGTATGCACATATGTAAGTGTGGTGTGAGTGTGTGCACATACGTGAGCACATACGCATGCCATTTGTGGTGTGCACATTCCTTTGTGTATGTATATGCCTACCTATGTCTCTGCATGTGCACATGTTTGGTATGCACGTGTGTCTGTGTGATTCAGGGGAGTACCTGTGTGAGGGTGTGTGTGGGAGAGGGAGCTGAGGTGTCCCCTGAGGGATGTGGCATCTGGAGAATAACCCACTGTGCTCTGATTGCTGGCCTGGGTGAGTAGCACATAGATCTGAAGTGTCATGGCTGTCTTTCATCAGGCAGCAGTGGTGAGACACCTGCCTCCACCGATGAAGCATCCCACTTGAAAGGCAGGAAGCTGGACCACCCTTCCTGACCTTCCTCCCTAGGATTCGTGTGTGGCCACTGTCCTTACTGAGTTTCTGCATCCTAAGGATGGGGTACTACACCTGACTGACGGAGCGGTTATGATCCGCGTGAAGCAAACAGCATTTGGAGCCAGTCTGAGGTGGGCAGAAAATTAGCTGCTCCTGCAAACTTACCATATTCAACAAGCCAACAGAAAGCACAAAGCCAGTGAAGGAACCTGCAGATCAGCTGGACCCAGAGCTTCCTTGGAGAGAGGGGATGCATCTCTGGAAAGTGGGTGCATGCGGAGACACTGTGGGATTAGATTTAATTGCTCATATTGGTTTAAGTTAATAGTTTAACATTTTTCCTTAGCTTTGTTCCCTGGAAGCCTAGATGTAAGGACATCCCATGGTGACGAGTATGCCTAGCAACCAGATCTGGGTTTCTAAATGCTATTCACTAGTAAAAGAAACAGGGGCTCTGTGGAATAGATGAAATATCAAAGTGATGGTTCTTTGAATGTTTAAAATACCTGAATCTGGGACAGGAGAGATGGTTCAGCAGCTGAGAGTACTGGCTGTTCTCACAGAGGACCTGGGTTCAATTTCCAGTACCCACATGGCAGTTCACAATTGTCTATAACTCCAGTTCTAGGGGGATCTGACATCCTGACAGAGACATGCAGGCAAAACACTAACACACATGAAATAAAAAGAAATAAATGAATTAAAATAAATAAAAAAAATACACGAAGCCATGGGGGTGCTCAAAAAAAAAAAAAAAGGAAAGTTCTTTCTGGTGTGTCCCAGATGAATGAAAAAGGATGACCAGACACTTTTGCCCTCCGTGACTCCCAAAGAAGTTATTGATTCAGGTACAGATCGTTAAGAAAGAAAAAAATAAAAACCAAAATTACCAACACGGAGTTAGAAAAGGAACAACAGGGGTTGAAATGGTGGTGTGGGCATCCTTTGCAGCTTTATTAAAACGTATTTGACAGTTTAGACATAAGAGACCAAATACTTAAAAGACAGTTTATGGGGGGAGGATAGTTGTTGAACAGTCCTATTTGTTAAAAAATGGAGTGTGTATTTTAAAATTTTGTCACAGATAAAGAACACTCTAGACTAAGATGGCATGAATTCTTTCTAATATTTGGAAAGAGAAATCACACCAATTTTATGTAAATTTTAAGAGTATTGAGAGGACACAATTGTAAGTTGCTTTATTCAGCCAGCTTAAACTCAGCCATCAACACTCAGAGAAAGTCAGTGAATTTCATGAACATGGATGCAAAAATACTAAACAAAAGAGCTGTACCTGGAGATCGGTGGGATAGCTCGTGCTGAGCTTTCATGAGGCCCTAGGTTCCACCCACAGTGATTCTAGGGGGAAAAAATTGAACAAAAAATAAGTAAACAGGTCAACTAACATGTTAAAGAAATCACCCAAAGAACAAGAAGACAAATTCACATTGAAATGTTTGCCAAAGACAGTTGATACAGAACCATTGCTCAAAATACACAAAGACCTCTTACAACACAAGAAAGCAACTTGACTTAAAGTTGGACCAAAGACTTGAACAGTTACCTCACCAAAGATGAAAAACAGAAACAAGCATTGCAGAACTACAGATTAGGAAAAGACACGACCACACACAACTGGACTACAGAGGCCATAGGTATTAAGTGTATGTAAAATAGTCAGGGTTCCCTAAAATAATGAAGATTACAGAATGAGTCTCTCCACATACAGAAAGGGGATTTGTTAGAATGACCTATAGGGTGCAGCCCAGTTAATCCAACAATGGCTGCCTATGAATGGAAGGTCCAAGAATCAGGCATTGTCCAGTCCACGAGCTTGAATGTCTCAGCTGGTCTTCAGTACAGGCCAGTATCTCAGTGAAATGTCAGTGAAGGGATGAACTGGGTAGCAAGGTGAGAGCAAGCAGGCAGACTGAAGCTTCCTTCTCAACAGCCTTATATAGCTTCCCACAGGAGGTGTGGCCCAGATTAGAGGTGGGTCTTCCAGGCCAGGCTGTGGTGGCACACAACTTTAATCCCAGCACTCGGGAGGCAGAGGCAGGCGGATCTCCGTGAATTCGAGACCAGCCTGGTCTACAGAGCGAGTTCCAGAACAGCCAGGGCTGTTACACAGAGAAACCCTGTCTCGAAAACAGACAAACAACAGCAAAGGTGTCTTCCCACCTAAAACATCTGGATCATCCGTGGATCTTCCCACTTAAAACTAAGCAAAAATCCCTCACAGGTGTGTCCATCCATGGGAGGACTAGTTAATGCCAGATTAGTCAAGCTAGACTAGAATAGCCATCACAAGTCCATCCTTTGCCAACTTGCTACACAATCATGTCATGGCTACTCTCCAAATGGAGACAATAAACCAGTCATAATCACACCTAACATGATAGAACTATCCCTTGTGCAGCTGCAAACACATTATAAATTTAGAATATGTGAAAACATCCCTTGAAAGACATTCTTTTAATATCTCAAACTTAAGTGTGACAACCATTGGTATTCTCTTAATTGATGCTACATCACATGATAAAGAATCAAAAGCTGGGCATGGTGGCACACGCCTTTAATCCCAGCACTTGGGAGGCAGAGGCAGGTGGATCTGAGTTTGAGGCCACCCTGGTCCACAGAGCAAGTTTCAGGGCAGCTGTAATTTTAAAAAAGCTGCTGGTGAGAGAAAAACACTATGAGACAGAGTTCTCGTTGGAGGGTTTTTTTTTTTTTATCAGGGGAAATGAACGTAAAAAGAGGGGAGGGGAGGGGGGAGATGGGCCTCTGGGGACAGGAGCAGCAGAAGAGAAGAGAGAGGCAGTGAGAGACAGAGACACAGGCAGAGAAGCAGAGAGAAAGGAACAGACAGAGAAAGAAAGATTGGAGGTGGGCAGGGCCCTTTTAAAAGGGAAAGTAGTGAATGCGTACAGGTGGTGTTCTTGGTGGCTACCGCTGAGGACAGAACCCGTCAGGACCCCAAGGGCAGGGCAATACAGATGCCTGAATACTAACGAAGACTACACAGAGAAACCCTGTCTCACAAACAAACACAAACAAACCAGAAACTGAAGAAAGCAAGCACAAATATCAGTACAAACACATTCTTAACAAAATACGACAGACACACTCAGGTCGGCTATAACCATTGTTTCTGCGATGGTCACGTGGCCTTCAATGGTACTTAGAACCACCTTCCTCTGCTGCCCATTCTGTATTCCCTGCACCCTCTGAAGGTCTTGGCTCTTTTCCTGGAAGTGCGACCCACACCTTCATCTCTCAGGGGTCTGTGCCCTCTGTTACCCAGCCCAGATTGGGTTATTGTAGTTTCCCATTGACTGTCATCAATCACAGGGCATAGTAGCACCAAGAGATGCCCTAAAGCAGCGGTCATCAACCTTCCTAATACTGCAACACTTGAATATAATTTCTCCTGTTGTAGTGACTACCCCAACCATAAAATTATTTTCATTGCTACTTCATAGTTGTAATTTTGCTACTGTTATGAAACATAGTGTAAATATCTGTGTTTTCTGAAGGTCTTAGGCGACCCCTGTGAAAGGGCCATTCGACCCCCCTTTAAAGGGGTCTTGACTCAGGCTGAGAACCACGCCCTACAGACATGAACTTTCTTACCTCCTCTGTGGAGAAGCAATCCAGTCACTTCAAGGTAACCTGGCTCAATCACCCCTCCTAAAACTATTCTTCCTTCCTCAGCACGTGGGTTGAAGGATGTCAGAAGCCCGAAGTGTCTGGGGAGCACTCTGAGCTTCTGGTTCAATGGAACACTTGTTGTGGCTCCTAACAGGAGCACTAACCGCTCTAGAGCCAAAACTTCTAGGACAACAGATTTTCAAGGTCTTGGGAACAAGAAGCAAAACCTTTCCTATTGGTCACTGGGGGTGGTAACAAGTAGATCTAACTGTTCCCTTTTCTTTTTTTTTTTTTTTTTTTTTTTTT
>NC_022011.1:52274474-52278173 GCF_000317375.1 Microtus ochrogaster | reverse complement strand
CCAAAGGTCCTGAGTTCAATTCCCAGCAACCACATGGTGGCTCACAACCATCTGTAATGAGATCTGGTGCCCTCTTCTGGCCTGTAGACAGAATACTGAGAATACTGTATACATAATAAATAAATAAATAAATCTTTAAAAAAAAAGGGGGGGGCCATTCCATCTTCCTATCAGGTCAGCAGCTTCAGGATGCGGAGGAACAAGGTCACAGCAGTGACTTCCACGATCGTGGGCTCACTGTCATAGTTCTCTGGCCAAGAGCTGTCTTTCAAAGGCAGAATAGTTGTCTGTCGATGAAGGTAGAAATCCCAAAAACATCTACTATGATTCACCCATAGGCTCCAAACAGCATCCCTATCTGCCACTGGCACCTCAAGTACCATCAGCTCTTTATGATCATATGGTTCAGGTGGAAGAGCAGCCTGCACAGCAGCCTGGACCTGCTGAAGGGCCTTCTCCTGTTCCAGGCCCCACACAAAGCTAGCAGCTTTCCCAGTCACTTGGTAGATGGGTCAGAGTAACACACCCAAGCGGGAGAATGTGCTGTCTCCAGAATCCAAATGGGCCCACAAAACACTGCTTCTTTCTGAGTGGTGGGATGGGGCTGGGCGCAAGCATGCCCCACACCACTGGACTCCTAAGAATTTCACTGAGGTAGAAAGCCTTTGAATTTTGGTTGAATTTATTTCCCATTGTTTGATATGCATATGTGTTACCAAGGAGTTCAAAATGGTTGCTACCTCCTACTCACTTGGTCCAATCAGCATAATGTCATCAATACAGTACACCAGTCTAATATTTTGTGGAAGACATAGATAATTGAGATCCCTTCTAGCTAAGTTATGACATAAGCTGGGAAATTAATTTTTCCTTGAGGTAAAACTGTAAAGGTATACTGCTGGCCTTGCTAACTGAAAGCAAATTGCTTCTAGTGGTCCTTATGTATGGGTACTGAGAAAAAGTAGGCATTTAGCATGTTCTGGGTCAGCAGCTGCATACCATGTACCATATATGAATTAATCTGCTCAACTAAGGATACCACATCTGGTACAGCAGCTGCAATTGGAGTCACTCACTACTTGATTGAGTTTTCAATAGTCAACTGTAATATCAATTATAATACTGTTTGACCAATAGCAGCTTAGCTGTATTCCTTGCTAGCTCTTACATCTTGAATTAACCCACTTCTATTCATCTGTGTATTGCCATGAGGCTGTGGCCTACGGGTAAGGTTCCGTCTGGGACTGTCTCCTTTGGCAGCTACATGGCATCTCTCTGACACTACCTACTTCTTCTATCTCTGTTCTGATCCTGACTGGCTTTATTCTGCTAAGCCATTGGCACAAATAGCTTTATTCATCAATCAATAAAAGCAACACATATACAGAAGGACATCCCACATCATTCCCACCCTCCGGCCAGCACGAGGTTTTTCACATCTGACACTGAAGAACAAAAGGATAAAAATACAGTTCCTACGGACTTATATCGTCCTTAGATGGAAACAGACTGAACAGTATTTCTGTGTGGTCTTATGATGCTTTGATTGTGCCATTTCTAGTCCAGTTCTCAAGGACTAAGTTTCCCCCTTCTTCACTACTGGAGGGTAGACGCCATATATTTTGCCTTTATGGCACTTGATATTTGTTAAGTGTTTATTTATTAAACTTTATATGTATGTGTATGTGCCTGGATGTACATATGCACGCATGTGTGTTCAGTGTCCTCGGAAGGCAGAAGGCTGTGATCCACTGTGTAGGTGATGGAAATTGAGCCCCAGTCCTTCAGCTGCAGCTTGATAATTTTATTTCCCTAGACACTACCTTTATTTCCCTCCTTTCTTTCCTTCCTCCCTCCCTCTGTTTTTAAAGACAGAGTCTCACTGTGTAGCCCTGGCTGGCCTGGAACTCACTCTGTGGACCAGGCTGGCCTGGAACACACAGAGGTCTGCTGCCTCCTAAGTGCTGGGATTAAAGGCTTACACTTCCACGTCCAGTTAGAAACATTCTTGACTTTTTTCGGCCATCTTCCCGCGCCGCCACCATGGTGCGCATGAACGTCCTGGCCTATGCTCTCAAGAGCATCAACAATGCAGAGAAGAGAGGCAAACGCCAGGTCCTCATCAGGTCCTGCTCCAAAGTCATCATTCGGTTCCTAACCGTGATGATGAAGCACGGTTACATCGGTGAATTTGAAATCATTGACGAACACAGAGCTGGGAAGATCGTCGTGAACCTCACCGGCAGGTTGAACAAGTGTGGCGTGATAAGCCCTAGATTTGATGTGCAACTCAAAGACCTAGAAAAATGGCAGAACAATCTGCTCCCATCCCGTCAGTTTGGCTTCATTGTACTGACCACCTCAGCTGGCATCATGGATCATGAAGAGGCAAGACGAAAGCACACAGGAGGGAAAATCCTGGGATTCTTTTTCTAGAGATGTAAAACATAAATAAAGAGCCTTTATGGACAAAAAAAAAAAGAAACATTCTTGAACTTTGTTCCTGTGTGTAAGTTGCTTGAAAAAGTTTATCATTCCTTGTCTTCCTTTAAGCATTATTGTCTGTGGGCAGAAGAGACCATTTCTGAGTCAAGAGCCTTTAATCCCAGGACTCAAGAGACAGAGGCAGACAGATCTCTTTTAGTTCAAGCCATCCTGGGCTACACAAAATTGATCCAATCTAAAAGAAGCAGAGCTCACACAAAGGTGATTTCAGCACTAGGGAGGTGGAGACAGGAGTGATACGGCAGAGTGGAGAGAGGAAGATAAGGCAGGAGGAGACAGGAGTTCAGAAGCAGTCTGAGGATGCAGTCTGAGGATGCAATCTGAAGATGCAGTCTGAAGACAGGATGGTCCCTTTGGTCTGAGCGTTGGCAGAGGTAAGAACTCTAGTGGCTGCCGCTCTGCTTCTCTGATCCTTCTGCTTTCACCCCCCTAATAGCTGATGCTGGGCTTTTATTATTAAGACCAATTAGAATTTGTATTACAGAAACACTGTCTCAAAAAGACAAATAAATAACTAGGTGGTGATGGCACACACCTTTAATCCTAGCATTTGGGAGGAGGCAGAGGCAGGCAGATCTCTGAGTTTGAGGCCAGCCTGGTCTACAAAGCAAGTTCCAGGACAATCAGAACTGTTACACAAAGAAACCCTGTCTCGAAAAACTTAAATAAATAAATAAATAAATGAATAAATAAATAAATAAATAAATAAATAGATAACTGGTTGGAAAACAGCATTTATTGCCTCTCTGCTCTAACGTGGAGAAAAACTCTGAGAGGATGGGAATGACAGTAACTGACTTTAGAGGGCTGGAGACTCCAAAGCAGGAGAACAGCAAGAACTGCAAATGCAGGAACATGCCAGGACAGCCATGGAGCCCAGGATGACTCGAGAGCCAGAAGCCAGGTTCTTTTGAACAGCCAAGCTGAAAGCAAGATCCCAGGAGCCTTCTCGGAGACAGAGCGAGCTGGCAAAGCTAAGGACAGGATGATGCTGGGGACTTAGAAAAAAGGTGTTAAGGGGCTGGAGAGATGGCTCAGAGGTTAAGAGCATTGTCTGCTCTTCCAAGGGTCCTGAGTTCAATTCCCAGCAACTACATGTGAAGGCGAATTTAATTAATCCAGGCCAGTGGGTACAAGAAGACAATTTTAATATAAAAGCACACTCACACACCCGGAGTTCAGCGATCCACCGTA
>NC_022011.1:52264380-52266996 GCF_000317375.1 Microtus ochrogaster | reverse complement strand
AAATATTTAAAGGAAAAGAAAGGAAAAAAGGTGTTAAGTTCGTTGTGAAGGCTGAGGGTGCACGCTCCATCAGCAGCCGACCTCTCTGGGGCTCCCATGTAGAGGGGACACGTACACATTGTAGCCTCATGTCACAGCTAACACAGTCCTAGGGACCAAGCCCCACCTGAGGCCAAGACTCCAGCACACAAACCTCACCTGTAAGAGGAAGAGCCATTCTTGATGGACTGGGAAAGCTTCAGGTCAGAAAGAATTGGTGCTGAGGACCGTGGGAACACGTGGCTGGGCTGTGAGTCAGATTTTCGTGCGCACAGCGTTGGAGATGCAGAATACTTTACCTTGAGATGCTCAAGCTAGTACTTTTGGGCCATCCAAACATCCCGAAAGTGAACAAGTAATTGCGTTTTGTGTATGCAGGCATTTACTTTTTTGTGTGTGGGGGGGCTATCTCCAAGGCGACCTTCGGGTGACTGGGCCTTGGGGATGGAGATGGGTGCACAAGATTTCTCCTAGAGTTCTGTGAACTCCTGATCATGGGCGTGACTTCGATGAAAATAAAAACCTTAAAGCATAGAAACTTGGTATCAGCAACGGACAGGCTCTCTCCCTGCAGACAGTACTCCAGAAAACTGCAAAGACTAACCCCCCAAGTCCTCATCCAGCAGGTCCTGCAGCAGCAACCATATCGCATGTCCCCCAGTGTTTCCATGTTTGGAGGGACACCCCCACACCTGACTCCCTGAGAGTCCAGGCACGAGGGAGTGTCCTGTATGCCCTTTGTTCCCAAGTCCAGACCTCACTGTCCACTTCCAGGGGGGCTGAGCTTCTTGAGCCAGGCGAGCCTCTCCCCACCCGCAGAGCAGACTGAGTCATAGCTAGAGATGTCTACTCTCTGTGAGCGTTTCTTCTTCCTTTGTCTTCCTCCCTCCAGAAGCTGACACCAGCTTTTGTTGAGCACCAACTAGGAGTTTGTACCTGACCCAAAGGAATAAAAGTCTTTGCATCCCCAGACACTGGGAATACTCTGGGAAGCTGGCACAGTTGAGGAGTTGGAGGGAGGAGGAGGCAGCAACTCCTGAGGCCTCTCTGAGGAAATCTAGGCAAATCCTTGCAGGGAGCTACCATCCTGGTAGTCACACAAGCCCTCCCTGACAGCCTTGCCTCTGGCTTCCTCTCTGAGTAGCAGAGATCCCTACCACACCTTCAGGTGACCTCCTGCAGTCTGGGGTGGAGGCCAGACTGCTCTTGTTCAAGGCTGGGAGCAAGGGCAGACGCTTGAAGAGGGCCTCTGAGTAAGTTGGGTTCTCTGAAGACCAACCACGCTGACAGGACAGGGGCCATCGCACCCAAGGGGTAAAATGGGTGAGTGATGGCTCAGTGCTGCGTGAGGTGCTCTCCCTGAAGACAGAGACTGGGTGAAGCAAGTGTCACTATGTAAACAGCAGGGTTGGTGTTTGCTCCCAGGCCTGATCCACACACACAGTGAAAGCACTCAATCCCCGCCTTGAGGAATCCCAGTTTTAGTGGGAGAAGGCAGGAAGCAGAAGTCACGCCACAATGTCAGGAAGGCCCTGCCCTGAAGAGACATGAAAGCCCTTAGAGGGGCTGCTGCTCCCATATCCTCCGCTTATGGTCTAGAGGAAGGGCCCAGCTGCACACATAACACGCGAACTGACTGAAGGAAAGGCTGGGGTAGGCTTGGGGAGGTGGGGTCAGGGCAGAGGACTCTGGGCCTGGAATTGGTGGGGTTGGCCCAGGACCTCAGGACACAGCGGAAACCTTGGGGAGAGACCAGAGTAGAAGCTGGAAAATGTATAGCCTTGCTGCCCCCAGGAACATAGGGCCCTGTACTGGGTGTCCCTAAGTCCCCAGCTATAATTGAACCCTGCCTTTCTTTCTGTGCTGTGTCCCAGTGTCATTGCCTAGGTTTGCGGAAGTACATGTGTAAGTGACCGGGCTAATCTGTATTCTCTAAGTGATGACCTCCATGGGCAGCCGAGTCCTGCCACCACTGAGTGCCACCGAAAGCCAGTACCTCACCACAACCACACCAGGTGCTGGAGCTGCCTGTCAGAGAAGAGGCTGCCCCTTACCTGAACCATAGCCACCATTCACAGCAGCCCTGGGTACAGGCTTGACCTCAGCACCCCTGCCATCTGCTGGGCTGAGCCTGACCTCCACTTTGACTTTGGGCTAGAGGGATCACACCAGGCAGGATGACCTCTAAGGTCAACATGTTAGCTGCCTACCAAGGTGGGCCTGATGAGTGTGTGTCAGGGACATGGTTCTATGCAGGAGACCACAACGCAGGCCTGTGACAAGGACAGCTTTGTTCTGGTCCCTCCGACAGCTAGCTTCTAAGGCTGTTGCTGGTAATAGTCTTCTCTTTGCTCCTGCAGAAAAGCATGTCTCAGGAGATCTGGGCTAACCCCATGCAGGTGAGCTGACACAGGATGTCATGCGTGTACAAATTACACACGTGAGAGACTCGAAGCAGTTCCTGTGAGGCCAAGAGTCATCCTGGGGGAGGTGGTAACCTATTTGTTAGCATGTTAGCACATGTGTGCTGTATGTTAGTTTGTTGGTATGTTAGCACATGTGTGCTGTATGTTAGTT
>NC_022011.1:52251026-52264280 GCF_000317375.1 Microtus ochrogaster | reverse complement strand
CATGTGTGCTGTATGTTAGTTTGTTGGTATGTTAGCACATGTGTGCTGTATGTTAGTTGGTTAGTATGTTAGCACATGTGTGCTGTATGTTAGTTGGTTAGTATGCATATGTATGTTATGTGGCTTCCATAAGCATAAGGTGAGGGGCACATGTTGGGCAAGAGAGCTTAGCTGCTCTCAGGCCAGCGGAGCCCCTGTAGCTACAGGGATGGGGTGGAACCGCTGTGGGGGGTACAAAGGAGGGACAACAGAAATGAGTGTGTGCACGCTCCAAAGAGCACCCTGTCCTGGGTGGATGTGTTCATGTTGTAACTTAGTCCATTCTTAGGTGTGCTTGAGGTCCTGGGGCCAGATCCAGAGTTGTCTGGTGGGTGCAGAACTGAGCTTGGTCCCCAGATGCAGCATCCTGAGAGGACGGAGGAATTCTTGAGATCCCGGTGTGGTATGCACAGGAGCGTGGCTGGCCGGTGAAGCTTGCCCTCCTCCCAACCTGGCAGAGGGTGGCATCCAGACAGGTCAGCACTAAGCCATTAGGGAGGAGGGACACAGTGAGTCACCGGAGTGGAATGCACAGCCCTCGGGTGAGGCCCGGAAGGCGAGTCCCCCCTGGGTGCCAAGGCCGAGCTGGCCGGAAGGGCAGCGGACATCCTGAAGAATGTGGAGGAGTTTCCACATATTGTCGTCCACGTGGGAACCCGTGGCCAGGGGGAAACAGAAACCTCAGGATGCCGGGGGCACTGAAGCCATCTGGGCAGCAGCCCTGCAGGGGCCAGCGTGATCTCCTTGAGGGACACTGAGGCCGTGGAGGCCAGAGATCATGAGGGCAAGGGACTGCAACTCTTGGGGATCCCCATACAATACATCCTGGACTTCATGGACTTGAAGATTTGTCCAGTGTGTGTCATGATGCTCAACTGTGGCCTCAGCCTGGATTTCCCAGATACTGAGGGGCTCTGCAAGCCCACAGCCATCTCTGCCCCTGCACTGGGTGTGAGGTATTGGATTGAGTAGACAAATTGGGAGAACTCAGCTCTGTCGGGACCAGGTCACCGCTGCCCTGGGGCTGATGCCTGCTATGTGTCTTAACCACAAGCTGCCTGAGCATCTCTCGAGAGCCCACCTTGGTCACAGGTTGAAGAGGAGAAGGTCCGGCATATTGTCTACAGGGCAAAGGCCTGTAGAGGAAGGAAAAGCAGGGAAGCCTACGTTCTAAGAGAGGGTTCTGGCCTCAGACGGAAGGACTGAAGGACATCCCTGGCCACATAGCTGTGTAGAGTTGGGGACTTAAAGATGTGGAGGGGCCCGGGGAAAGGTGGCTGCAGTGTTCATGGCAACCTGGTCTCTCAGGGCTTCGAGCAGAAGAGATCAGCGTGAACCTGCAAGGCTCATCCAGATCTGCTAAGATCAGCGGAGCCCCCTGGGGCCTGTGGAAGTCCTTGTTGATAATCCCCACAGGACCTGGGGAAGCAGAGCCCTGGCTGCAGTGGCACCTGCTCCAGCTGGTGGCTCTCTCGGTGACCCCATCACCGCTGAACTGCCTGAGGAGCAGCAGCCAGCCATGGCAGTCACCTCAGGCTCCAAGGGGAGCACCTTGCCTCAGGGTGAGGTTCTTCTCGGGCAAGGACAACAAATAGAGCCCTACGGTTCAGACCCATGTCCAGGTCGGCCACACACCAGGGCTGGAGAATTAAATGTCTCCTAGCCATAGATGGTAGATTCACCCCACCCCCACACCAGTCCTAAGAAGAAGCCCATGCAAATGGACCCTCATGAGCCCCTCTATGAATAAGCCACAAGCACACCACTGTCCCCATGTGTGTAGGAGATCTGTGCCCAGGACAAGAATATCCCCAGTCCTGCTCATCACAGGGAAACCAACTCAGGACTGAAGGAGCTACAGGAGAGTGTGAAGAAGAGCTACTACCAGCTGCCATCACCAGGGAGAGCATATACTACCTGCCCTCCTGGGATGTTCCGGCCAGGTTCTGTACCTTGGCTGGGACTGTGGACATGCTAACCCCTAGCCACATTGTAGAGGCCTTAGGGGGTGAGAGTTGTACGCCAGGCCAGACCTCTATGCCATGCACCACACACCTCACTCTCTGATCTCTACCTGCAGGTTCCCTGTGAGGGTGACCGGCTGTAGGAAGGCCACTTGTTAGTTTCCAGGCTCCCAGACTCCCCAGATAATCACACAGAAACTATATTATTTAAACTACTGCTTGGCCAATTACTTAAGCGTATTGCTAGTTAGCTCTTACATCTAGAATAAACCCATCTCTGTTATTTTCTATTTTACCATGAGGCTGGTGGCCTACCAACAAGTTTTCAGCGTGTCTGTCTCTGGCAGCAGCTCCAAGGCTTCTCTCTGACTCTGCTTCCTTTCTCCCAGCACTCCATTTAGTTTTCCCTGCCTAGCTCTGTTCCCCTATTGCTCTGCTATAGGCCCAAAGCAGTTCCTTTATTTATCAATGATATTCACAGCATACAGAGGGGAATCCCACATCACCTCCCCTTTTCTGTTTAAATGAAAAGGAAGGCTTTAACTTTTTGGGGTTTTTTTTTTTTGTTTTTTTGTTTTGGTTTTTCGAGACAGGGTTTCTCTGTGACTTTTGGAGCCTGACCTGGAACTAGCTCTTGCAGACCAGGCTGGCCTCGAACTCATGGAGATCCGCCTGCCTCTGCCTCCTGAGTGCTGGGATTAAAGGCGTGTGCCACCACCGCCCAGCTGGAAGGCTTTAACTTTAACATAGAAAAATTACATATAACAAAACAGGTATCAAGTAAGAATTACAGTTACAATGTTTATATCTACTTTATCTTTTATCATATCTAAGAAAAACTATAACTATCAATTTTTCAACTCCATCAAAGACTCCAGAAAGATATAATATTACTTAAGTAAACTGGAAGTGCATTGTAAGCAACTTCCAAAACTCTAGAATTGACAGAGAAATCTCACTGCCTGGACAGTCATCCAAAGTTCTTCTATACTGTTGGGGATTCCATCTTCAGTCTATAAGCCCATAGTATCCAGCAGACTTTTCCATAAAGCAAGAAATTTCAAATACAGTTCCACCTATATTGGTAGTTTGTCAGTCACTTTCTTCTGTGTCCTGTAGAATGTCTGGCAGACTCTTTCATGAAGCAGAAACCCTAAAGGATCATCTCGCCTTTAGGCAAGTTCAGCTGTCATTTCTCTGTGGGTCCTCATGTCCAGTCCACACAGCATTGCATCAAGCAGTCCAGGCCACAGCAGTTGCTTGTCCAAATGGCTACCAAACTCCATGAGGGGCCTCTTCAATGCCCATCTTCCTCTTGAAGTAATTGGTGCTGCCAGGAGCAGACATGTCTCATTGTCATGAAAAGTCCTAAGTTATTAAAACATTTTAAATGCCATATTCTATAGTCTTTGAAAGGTTTGAAGAATACCTATCTACCTGAAACACATCTCTGTATATCTAGAAAATCTAACTAATATGAATACAAGCTTGACTATTATAGATGATTATCTATTAACTTACATTTCTTAATTATACATTACATTTTTAAATGAGCTGTACAAACACAATACCTTAATCAAAAGCAGAAATATATATACACAGTATAACAAAATTGACCTTAAATTTGTATCAATAAACCAAGATCCATACCAATGCGAATCTCTATAGCATATCCCCCTTTAAATGTAAATAAACATTTATAAACAGTATTTGGAAATATGAGCATAGTTTTCTAGACTATTTCCTGCTGATTGCAGGTACTGTTAATCAAGCCTTTCATGGTATATCCTATGAGCTTGGTTCATCTCAGTCAGCAGTTGGGTGAAGTAGTTTTTGGGGGGTGTTCACAGGAACCTTTCAGGGGGTTTTGGTCCATCAAACCATATTAGTCTGGAAACAATCCACAGGTTCTCATCCTCTGTGGAAACAAAAGAAGAACCTCTTTTTCAAAGTAACATATCCTTAGATCCACATTTTGAAATCAAGATACCCTTAAAATATACATGCTGGTTTAGCTTATCAGCCCATACAATGAAATGTCTGTCTGTACTTAGCTCCTTCACAGTCAAAAAATTCAAAGAAAATACAATAATATACATAATCCAGACTCTCTTTGTATATTCCATCTTTATGTGGCTTTTCATACTCTATTACTTTTTAATATTTATTTTATAATTTTTACTCCTTTAATCTATAACTGTGTCTGTACTGTCTCTTTAAAAACTTTGTTTTATGTTTTTTGTTTGTTTGAGACAAGATTTCTCTGTAGCTTTGGTGCCTGTCCTGGAACTACCTCTTGTAGACCAGACTGGTCTCAAACTCACAGAAATCTGCCTGCCTCTGCCTCCCGAGTGCTGGGATTAAAGGCGTGTGGATCATCACCACCCAGCCTTGGTTTATGTTTTTTTATAAACCATGTATTTCCTTTTATGACTCTATTTCTTCTCTCTCCCAAGCCCACGTACATTTATCCAAGACCCATTTAGAGGTCTTTTATGTCTGAATCTGTCTTATTGTGTATCTGTAATTCTTTACTGTCCAGGGGCACTTCTTAAAATGTGAATCACTTCTTAAAAACTTAAGCTGCACCATACTGTTTGCCCCACCCAGCCCAGCATGGTGAAGCTGCTCACTGCATCCCAGAGCCATGCACAATGCCTCATCTCTAGGCACACAGCCGGTCCACAAAACAAGCCATAGCACATTGCTCACAAACCCCATTCAAGTGCTTGGTCTCCTGAAAGAACCAGGGTCACACTGGCAGCACGGCCCAGAGAGCTAGCATTTCAAAACAGCCACAGCTTTATTTCTGCTACTGCTGAATCAGGAAAACCTCTCTTAAGGATGCCACAGCATGCTGCCACCATAAAGTGAAGCCCATTGGGGGTGGGGGGAATGCCACTAAACTTTGTTTTTAGTGTTTAGAATTTCTTTTCAAGCCCTCTCAGGTTTTATGTGGATTTAGTATACCACGTTGGTGCCCATTTGTAGTAAGGATGCCGCTAGTTCATTCCTGGCCACTTAGCTGGTTGTTTGGCCGCTCAGCCCCAAAATAATCACACAGAAACTATATTATTCTTTTAAAGATTTATTTATTTATTATGTATACAATATTCTGCCTCCATATATGACTGCATGCCAGAGGAGGGCTCCATATCTCATTACAGATGGTTGTGAGCCACCATGTGGTTGCTGGGAATTGAACTCAGGACCTCTGGAAGAGCAGCCAGTGCTCTTAACCACTGAGCCATCTCTCCAGCCCCAGAAACTGTATTATTTAAAATACTGCTTGGCCCATTAGCTCTAGCTTCATATTGGCTAACACTTATATCTTAATTTAACCCATTTCTAGTAATCTGTGTATTGCCATGTGGTTGTAGCCTAGCAGTAAAGTTTCCAGTGTCTGTCTGGCGGAGCTACGTGGCTTCTTCCTGACTTTGCCTCCTTTCTTCCAGCATTCAGTTTAGTTTTCCCTACCTAGCTCTGTTCTACCCTATCAGGCCAAGCCAGTTTCTTTATTAACCAATGGTATTCACAGCATACAGAGGGTAATCCCACATTAGTCACCTATGCCTGTGACAAGAATAAGGACCCACTGAGGCTGAGAAGGTACCAAGACTTCGTAAGCACTGGTGCACAAATCACGCCAGCCTGCCCGAGGTTCCTGGACTAGCCTTTTTACTTCTGTGACCAAATATTTGACAAGAGCAATACAAAGATCCACTTTAGCTCACAGTTAGAGGACGCAGTCCAGTGGGTCAGGGAAGACACGACAGCCAGAGTGTGTGTCAAAAGAGTCACTGCAGCTACAGTCAGGAGGCAGAGATGAGAGCTGGTGCTCAGCCTCACTTTCTCCTCTTCCTCAGTCCATGGAATGATGCTCAGGATGAGGCTTTCCCAGAGCAGTTAACCTAGCCTAGAAACTCCCACAGATAGACCCAGGCTATTTGTCTCCTAATAATGCTAATCCTGGGAAGCTGACAGTCTTAGTCATCACAGTGCCCAAGGTCTCCCCGCTCTACTGCTGGGGCCTGAGATGCCTCTGCAGACAGGAAAGCCACCTCCTCCCTTCTGGCTGCGTCCTCCAGAGCCTTGATTCCTTGGGCTGCCCTGACTCTCTTGGCTCATAGTCCCTGCTGATCAAATCTACTCCAGGCCATCATGACTGTCTTTCTCTGTCCAAATAGCCCTGCAGGATGATGGGTGTGGATGTGGCATAGAGACCTTCATTTGCTGTGCTGGGCCAGCCTCATGCATCCCTTCTGAGAAAGCCATGTGTTGTTGGATCTGCCCTCACTCTTTCGTGTGTGTGTTTGTTGGTTGGTTGGTTCATTTGTTCATTCCTTCATTTTTCAAGACAGAATTTCTATGTGTAATAACCCTGGTTATCTTGAAAGTCACAGAAATCCACCTGCCTCTGCCTCCCAAGTTCTGGGATTATAGGTGTGCATCACCACTGCCTAGCTTTACTCTTGTAGCCACTTGGAAAACAAGGCACAGGCCTTCTCCTGGATGGTGGCCCAACATCTCTTGATTACTCTGTTACCAAACAGGTGAGCACAGTCCCCAAGACACCTACCCAGTCTATAAAAGAAGGGTTGCCACACCCCTGCGCCAGCCCCTTCCCCTCCACATGCCCTTAGGAAACATTGGGCAGACTCTAGAGTTAGAAGTTACAAAACCCATCTCAGTTTGCTTTTCCCACGAAGACAGCCCCTACCCAACAGGCTATGGGACAGTTGGAAATCTGAAGAGACTGGGCAAAGTCTACCCTCCCTTGGCTGGTGTGGAGCTGCACATTGGGGCAGTGTAGAACTTCTGCTGGTGCCCAGCTGAGAGAGCATCCAGTATCCCTGAGGCTCTCTCCTTCCTGCCAAGCCTCCCAATCAGCATTTCTCAAGAGGAGATTTGCACCTGGTTGGCCGTGGCTTCTGTGGACTAATTTGTTTGGCCCTTCTTCCTTGGCTGGACTGCCATCAAGTTGGCCATGGGTCACAAGGACCCCAGATGCTACTACTGACAGCAGAGTCCACAGAATTTAAGGAAGGCATCGCTGCTGCCTGGCACAGCATCCCAACCCCTCCTGATGGGAGGCATTCTCTTGGCAGTGTGCTCTGAGCAGACATTCTGGCAGGCCAGGTATTTTCCCTGAAGGGTCTAGGTGGCAGGTGGCTGCAGTCCTGTGGCTTCTGATGTAGGAGTGTCTTCTATCTATCTGTTGCTTTCATTGGTTAATTAATAAAGAAACGGCTTGGCCTGATAGGTCAGAACGTAGGTGAGTGGAGTAGACAGAACAGAATGCTGGGAAGAAGGGAAGTGAGGCAAATGCTATGGCTCTCCTCTCCGAGATGGATATAGGTTAGAATCTTCCCGGTAAGCCACCACCTCGTGGTGCTACACACATTAATAGAAATGGGTTAATCAAGATATGAGAGTTAGCCAAGAAGAGGCTAGATATAATGGGCCAGACAGTGTTTAAATGAATAGTTTCCGTGTAATTATTTCGGATAAAGCTAGCTGAGAGCTGGGCCGCAGCCCGCTGCTCCTATCACTACAGGCTTCCACACAGCCATCCTCAATGCCCTCTGTATTACCTTCCGTGTTGACTGTTAGTGCAGGGGATGGGGCTTTACTGGCCCGGGAATGACATGGCACAGGATAGTGTGCCAAGCCATCAACCCCCAGGGCCAGCACCTCACCCCAACAGAGTTGCTTTGACAGATCCAGGGTAGGGAGAGAGACATGATGGCCAGCTCTGTGAATGGGACTGGGCAGCCACGAGGCCTGAGCATCAGGTACTGGGCAAGCCCTTGGACAAAGCTCTCCACAGCAGTTCTCCAAGTGGGACTCATGACCACTCTATGAGGAACAGCTTGTCTATACAGGTGCACAGAGGGGTGGAGCACAGTTAGCTGTGACCCCCTTCCCCCCTACCTCCTAGTCCTCTGCGCTGGCTGATTTTTATGTCAACTTGGCACAGGCTAGAGTCCTCTGAGAGGAGGAAACCCCATTGAAAAAACACCTCTATAAAACCGGGCTATAGGCAGGCAAGCCTGTAAGGCATTTTCTTAATTAGTGATTGATGGGAGAGGGCCCTACCCATTGTGGGTGGGGACATCCCTGGGCTGGAGGTCCTGGGTTCTATAAGCCGGCTGAGCAAGTCAGGAAACAGTGCCCCTCCAGGGCCTCTGCATCAGCTCCTGCCTCCAGGTTCCTGTCCTGATTGACTTCCTGTACTGACTTCCTTCATGGTGAACAGTGATATGGAAGTGTAAACCAAATAAAGCCTTTCCTCCCCAAATTTGGTCATGATGCTTCATCACAGCAACAGCAACCTTAATGAAGACTACCCCTATATACTGCAACCAAGGCTGTCTCTGGTCACTCAGCTGCCGATGCCTCTGCTTGTTGAAGGTACACCAAGTCCTGTGAAGAGAGCCTGCCCACTTTTACCAACAGGGGACCTGGGCAGGAGGCAGGAGTCCAGACACTGGGGGAGACCAGCATCACAGGGGCCTATCCTGCCTGTGACCACAACCTTGGAGGAAGGCGGCATTGGCTCTAATGGGCCATACAGAGATGAGGCCACAGTGGCTGTCCCTCCTGACACCAGACCTTGTGTCCCCACTATGGTTCAGGGCAACCTCTGGCCACTTGCATGAGCTTCCCACTCCACTCCAGGATATTCAATACTTCCCTACTTGGTGCACTTACCCAAGGTTCTCTGTGTAGCATTATTTAGTTGCCTGTATTTCTGAGTTCTGGAGAGCATAAAGCTAGACAATCTTGGTTTGGTTTGGTTTGGGTTCTTTGAGACAAGGTTTCTCTGTGTAGCCTTGGAGCCTGTCCTGGAACTTGCTCTGTAGACCAAGCTATCCTAGAGCTCACAGAGATCCGCCTGCCCCTGCCTCGAGAGTGCTGGGATTAAAGGTGTGCGCCACCACCGCCCGGCAAAGCTAGAGATACCCTTAACAAAAAAACAGAACTGGACTTTCTCTTCACAGGGGCTCATGACTGGGACTCGTGGCAGGTGCCTGCGGCCACCAAGAAAGTTATAGTCTCTAAGATCCCTGCCTGGGCCTTCCACACGGCACGTGACAGCGTGCTCCAGGGGCTCACACAGTCTGTGCTGACTTGGTGTAGATGTAGTCAAGCTTGCCGGACAGCAATAAGGACCACCGCAGGAAAACTGAGGCAAGAGCGTGGCGAGCAGTCCAGGGTCATTCTGATGTATGCCTGCACCCAGCACCGCACCTGCCTCCTGTTCATCCACAGTGGCCAGCTATGCCAGTCAGGGGCGTGAACTGATGAAGGACTAGCTGGGGATCCCGTGGCCAGGAAGAGCTTTCTACCTGCAATCCAGAAGACACAGAGGATGTTCTCCGTGATGGCCTGTGAACAATGGCCATAGCAGATGTCACAGTGCCAACCCGTCTGTGTCTGGGCTGCTATGACAACCCCCCCATGCCACAATTCTAGCCTACCTCTCAGCTCTGTAGGCTGGTGCCCAGGTGGTGCCCAGGGCCATTTTCCCATCAGCAGCCACTGAGTCACAGCCTGGCACCTGTTGACCTCTGCCTCTGTAGGCACCCACGTTCCTTACCCCTGACCTTGTCCCTTTATCACTCCACGTACCTATCACGGCTCTGGACATAGGCCTAGAGCTTGATCTAGTGAATGCCCCTAGCTACACCAAGCCTAGCAGACAGCATCAGTGAGAACAAGAAGAGGTGATCACACGGCAAGATGAGGCAAAAACTTAGGCAGCTCGCTCTTCTCCCAGGAACCTGTTCTTGCGGAGCTTACAGGTCCCATAAGAACTACGCCAGCCAGTCTCTCCCATGGACGGTTCTCCCTGTGATCTAACCAATTTCACAGGCCAGGCTCTCTCTCCCCAGCATTTTAGCATTGCCATTAGAGACTAAGCTTCCAGCAGACAGATAAAGCAGAGAGAGCACAGACCTCTATACAGTTCTCTGCCGTAATCAGGCATCAAAGCACTAAGAACCTTTTGCAGAGGCAGAGAGGATGCTAGTCGGCCGTGGTGTTGTGTATAAACAGTGTTCAAACTTCATTGCTCAATATCTCCAGTGGGTGAAGGGCATGGTGGTGTCTGTCTTTCTCTCAGCACTTTGGAGATAGAAGCAGGTGAACCTCTGTGAGTTTAAGGTCAGCCTGATCTACAGAGCAAATTCCAAGCCAGCTAGAGCTATGCTACACAGTGGGACTCTATCTCAAAACAAAACAAAAATAACAACAAGAACAAAACAAACAAAAAAAAAACCCAGTGGGTATCAAAAAAACAGCCTGGATGTTTGAGTATATGTTACGGCAGAGGCTCGGTCATGGGAACCACGAGCTTGGCTGAGGATCCTGAATGTGCTGGGAGGTCTGGCCATGCCGTCCTAGCTCTAGATCCACGAGAAGGAACTGGTCTGCAAGTCCCCTCATCTCAGCCAAGCATGGTGACAAATGAGTCTGAATCTCAGGCCAGCCTGGGACCTGACACCCTGTTGCAAAGTAATTTTTCCAGCTGGGTATTGTAGCGCATACAGTCTCTAGTCCTGGGGAGTTAGGGGCAAGATCAGGAGTGCAGGGTCAGCCTTGGGTAAATATCAAATTCAAGGCTAGCCTGAACTACATGAGATCTGTCTCAATAAACCAAAAGGATTTTTTTTCTTTTTACAGTGCTGGGACTCAAACCCAGGTCTCATGCCTGTTTGCAAATACTCTTACCACTGAGCTGCAACCCCAGCCCTCAAAGTAATTTCTCTTCCATGCTGAGGTATTGCTCAGTGATAGAGTGTTTGTTTCTCATGCAAAAGATCCTAGGTTCAGTCCTCAGCAAGGGTGAGGGGGTGTGAGTTTGGAAGAAAGAGAGAAAGTTCTTTATCTCCTGCAGTCATTCCTGGCTGGTGTTGAACAGAAATGAAGTTCACAGTTGGTGATCGTAAACTTTGTGTTTGCTGGGTGTGGCGGTTTGAAAGAAAATGACCTTCAAAGGGAATGGCATTATTAGGAGGTGAGGCCTTTACAGAGGAAGTGTGTCACTGTGGGGGCGGGCTTTGGGGTCTCTTTTGCTCAAGCTTCCCTCAGTGTGACAGTCAGTCGACTTCCTGTTGTCTGCAAGATGAAGGACTCTCAGCTCCAGCATCACGTCTGCCTGCACACCACCATGCTCCCCACAATGATGGCAATGGACTGAACCTCTGAGACTGTAAGCGAGCCACCCCAGTTAAATGCTTTCTTTACAAGAGTTGCTGTGAGCCAGGTGGTGGTGGCACACACCTTTAATCCCAGCACTTGGGAGGCAGAGGCAGGTGGATCTCTGTGAGTTTGAGGCCAGCCTGGTCTACAGAGTGAGTTCCAAAACAGGCTCCAAAACTAAAATAAAAGAAAAGGAAAGGAAAGAAAAAGGAAAAAGAGTGGTCATAGTGTCTCTTCACAGTAAGTAAGACACCTGGCTCACTGGCATGGCTTTAGTTACCGCACTTTGGTATGCATTGCTTGGCACCAAGTTTCATCACGAGAGTGATGCATGCTGAACCCAAGGGGAGGCCTTGGAACCCTCAACACTTCGTGTTTGAGCCACTGGCACAGCTTACTGTGTCAATCCCTTGCTGGCTGACATGTACATCTGATCAGAGAGCCCCTCTGCCAGACACTTTCTGAGCCTGGGCACAGCTCTTGGCTCCGACTCGGCAAGTCTCCTCAGGGGAAAGCCGCATCTTGGTTATCAATGAGAGTTTCAAACTCTTCTCTGATGCCACCCAAATATGTTTCGTAATCCTCTCTGAAGGATCACGTGCCATTTCTTAGACTTTCTCCCAAGAACTTTCTTTTTTGAGTGCTGTTATAAGCTACATCTGTTTCCATTTTCTGCTGACAGGCAAAGCAGATGCTGCCTCTCTGTGACTTCCTCAGATCCAGCCATTTCAGTGAGCAGCCCATGAGCTCACTCAACTGGTTTCCAGTTCTTCAGGAGACTTCAAAGATGTATTACCTATAAAAGTTAGTTGTCTTTTGTTTTTCAAGACAGGGTTTCTCTGTGTAACAGCCCTGGCTGTCCTGGAACTCATTTTGTAGACCAGGTTGGCCTCGAACTCACAGAGACCTGCTTACCTCTGCCTCCTGAGTACTGGGATTAAACGTGTGCGCCACCACCGCCCAGCACACGTTAGTTTTCTTTCCTTCTGTTCCTTTTGTCTTCTGCTTTTCTCCTGACCTCACATCAGCCAAGGTCTCCGCTATTGGCTACAGTGCTGGTGATGGCTGACTTCTGATTAGAAAGGAATATTTCCTGGGAGGCATGGTGGTTGCAAATGCCCTGGACTTAATGCCTAGTGCCGACTCTCAGGAACGGGTATTCAGCTGTCTGTACCTTGAGACACTGTTGGCAATTGTAACCTTCCTAGAACAGGTCTGTCATATGTCACACCCACAGGGACAGGCTGCCACTAAACTTGCTGGTGCTGCTTCAATCTGCAGCATGTTCGTGCAATCTTGCTTGCTGCTGTCTATCCCTGCTTCTTTTTTTTTTTTTAAACTCCAAAGAGGGATCAATTTACCGTCTTAAAAGATGGTCTATTTTGGGTTCTGTTAATCCTTCCCTTTATATTTCCTTTTTGACAGGGTTGCGAATTGAACATAAGGCCTTGTGCACACTAGGCAAGCACTCTCTCGCTGAGCTTCAGCCCCGGTTCCCATCTTGTTGGTTTCTATTCTTGTCTTATAGTTTCCTTCCTCTACTTTCTTGGGGTTATTCCCAAGCAGACGACTTCGGAGTTTAGTTTGAAGCCTCTCTCTCACTTTGATCTAACCGCTGAAGTTCATCAGTTTCCCCCACGGCCCTGTCTGCGCGGCGTTCCAGCAGCTTCGATGGCCTTTTCTTTCGTCACACGTTAGTTCTAATAATTTGTGATCATCATCATAGTTACTCATGCACTTAAGGCTTCTTTTTATCATTACCTTGGTTTGTTTTTCAATATTGGGTTTCTCTGTGTAGCCCTGGCTAGCCTAGACCTAACTCTGTAGACCAGGCTGGCCTAGGAACTCTCAGAGATCTACCTGTCTCTGTGTCCTGAGTGCTGGGATTAAAGGTGCCGGCCACCACTGCCTGGCTTAAGGCTTCAAGTCTGAAGGTATTTTCTTTTTACCATATTAATTAAATCTTACTCATTGTAATAACTGATGGAATTCTGGGTTTGTGTCTCAATTTGTGCTTTTTTTTTTTTTTTTTTTTTTTTTTTTT
>NC_022011.1:52239648-52250526 GCF_000317375.1 Microtus ochrogaster | reverse complement strand
CAGGCTGGTCTCGAACTCACAGAGATCCGCCTGCCTCTGCCTCCCGAGTGCTGGGATTAAAGGCGTGCGCCACCACCGCCCGGCTTCTTTCTTACATTCTTTCAGCTTTTACTCTCATTCTGATTTCCCTCAGGTAGTTTGAAATTTATAAATTGTGTTTCTGTTTCTCAGAAACTACACCAGAAATGCTCCTGTGTGCTTGAACTATGATATTTAAAGTTAAAGTTTGGCCGTGGGTACAGCGCATTTGGTAGAGTGCTTACCTAATATGCAGGAGGCCCTGGGTGTGATCCCCAGCAATGCAGAAACAGGCAAGGTGCTGCAAGCCTTTAATCCCAGCATTTAGGAGCTGAAGGCAAGATGACAGAAATTCAGGGTCATTCTCTGCTGTATAGCACACGGGAAAGTGACCTTGGGCTACCTAAGACCCTGTCTCCAAAAGTTAAAATAAGGTCAGGTGTCACAGCACCTGCCTTTATTCCCAGAACTGGGGAGACAAAGTCAGACAAATCTTTGTGAGTTCGAGGCCAGCATGATTCACATAGTAAGACCCTGTTTCAAAGAATTAAAATAAAGTCAAGGCCGGGCGGTGGTGGCGCACGCCTGTAATCCCAGCACTGGGGAGGCAGAGGCAGGCGGATCTCTGTGAGTTCGAGACCAGCCTGGTCTACAAAGGGAGTTCCAGGACAGGCTCCAAAACCACAGAGAAACCCTGTCTCGAAAAAACCAAAAAATAAATAAATAAATAAATAAAATAAAATAAAATAAAGTCAATACAGGGATTGGAGGACAATTCAGCTTTCCTCTTACCTTGTTACTTTCTACATTTAAATGCTGTGCACCTTTTCCTCACTCCTGTAAATCAGACATTACCAAACCTAATTGTATGTATTCAGTGTCATTTAGAGCTGGTGGCTATGTGGGCCTTTACGGCGTAGCTTTCCTCTAAGAAGCAGCAAATGCCTTCTCGAGAGACTCCTGCCCCGTGCCTTGACTGGCCTGGGTTTCCCTCAGAGCCGTCTGCTCACTCTCTCGGAGGACTAGCTGGACAGACTTTGATCACTGTCCATCCCTCTGTGGGCTAATCCGCTTTGTGCCCTTCTGCTTGGTAGCCCTGTGTTTATCAGTTTTCATAGGTTTTTTTTTCCTTTTACTTTTTCTTTTTTTTAATATTTTATTTATTTATTATGTATACAATATTCTGTCTGTATGTGTCTGCAGGCCAGAAGAGGGCAGCAGGCCCCATTACAGATGGTTGTGAGCCACCATGTGGTTGCTGGGAATTGAACTCAGGACCTTTGGAAGAGCAGCCAATGCTCTTAACCTCTGAGCTATGTCTCCAGCCCTTCGTAGGTTTTTTTTCTTTTACATTTTTATTTATTTTGTGTGCATGTGCCACGGTGAACAGGACATCTTGCAGAAAATATGTTCTATCCGTCCACCATGTGGGTCCCAGGTATGCAACACAGGTACCTTTACTTACAGCCATCTCTCTGGCCCTGGTTTGCCTTTATTTTTGCTTCTTATTCATCATATAGCGTACTTTTCTCACTGTGTAGACCAGGCTGGCTTTGAACAGAGATCTGCCTGCTTCTGCCTCCTGAGTGCTGGGACTGAAGGTGTGCTCTGCCACCTGGAATATGTATTCCCACCACCACAAAGTGCCTGTTTCTGCTCCTTCACTTTCAGAGTAAGATATACATATGTAAAGTTTGCCAGCCAGGCACTGTGGCACACACCTTTAGTCCTAGAGAAAGAGGCAGGTCGATCTCTATGAGTTCTAGGCCAGCCTAGTCTACATCGTGAGTTCCAGGACAGCCAGGGCTCCATTGTGAGACCCTGTCTCGAAAAGACTAAAAATATAAAGAATGAAAATAATAAAGATTGCCATTCTTACCATTTGTAGGCACCTGATCCAGTGTCATGAAACACAGTAGCAATGCTGTGTCTCTGTTGCCATGGACTTGGCTATCCAAGGGCCTTGCGCAAGTGAAGCCGGGTGGCATTTGCCCTGAAAGTCTTGACTACAGATTGGTCCCAAGACTCCCTGCAGATGCCATAATCGGCAGCCACTCAAGTCCCTTGCGCAAAAGGTAACCTGCCACTTCATCTCCTCCTTGGATGACTTACAGAACATACACACCATGCTGTGTCGTTAGGAAATCATGGTAGGACAAAGAGCTTTACAAGTTTAATATGGATTACTACTCTCGTAGGCCCAGCGAGGCCACACAGAGGATATGGGGACAGCTCCCACAGCCCTCCTCAAAGGGCTTGATGTAGAGCAAATTTAAGTTCTGGTTTCTGCAGCTTTCTGAAATGTTTAAAGAATGCTTTCAGTGTTCTTTGGGTTGAATCTACAGATGCAGGGCCTGTGGACGTGGAGAGGTGATGATGTCGCCCAGCCTGTCTCCACGGTTCATCCACATCCTGGCACGTGTCGAGTCTCCTTCCTTTTTAAGACTGAGTAATACTCCCTGTGTATTCAGACCATTTTCTGTTTATTGCTGTTGGTGGACACTTGTGTTGGTTCCCTCTTGTGGCAATTGTGGGTACTGCCGCTGTGAATATAAATTGTGGGCAGGTCTGCTTCTTTTCTGGGGCACACTGGGATCCTGCAATAGCTAGATCCGATAGCAATTACATGTTCACCTTCTTGAGAAATGGCCACACTTCCCCAGGGGAACTCACCGCCTGCTCCCTGTTTCTTAAACACTAGTCTTTGTCTATTTTGAGACAGGTTCTTGCTTTGTAACCCAGACTGCTCTCCAGCTCATATCAATCTTCCTGCCTCAGCTTCCCAGTGCTGGCAATACAGGCGTGTGCCACCACAGGCAGCTGATTTACATTTCTCTAATGATAAATAATATTGAGTGTCTTTTTTTTTTTTCAAGACAGGGTTTCTCTGTGCTATGCTGGAACTCGATCTGTAGACCAGGTTGGCCTCAAACTCAGAGATCTGGCTGCCTCCTTCTCCCGACTGGTAGGATTAAAGGTGTGAGCCACCACCTCCCGACATTATTTTTTTTCCATTTGTATATCTTCCTTGGACAAATATACTCTCAAGTCCTTTGTCTTTTTTAAACTGGGCAGTTTGCTCTTCATTCTTGAATTGTTGAGGATGTTAATCCTGGACCAGATGTACGATGCAAATGTCTTCTATACTATGTGGTACATAGCTCTGTGGGGGGGGGGGTTGGGGGGGTTGAAATGACACAGGGTCTCTCATATAGCTGATCCTGGCCTTGAACTTGCTATGTAACTGAGAATGATCTTGAATTTCTAATCCTCCTGACTCTATTTCCCCAGGGCTAGAATTACAGCGGTGGGCCAGCTGCAATATTAGGGTTCTGACCCATGACTGTCTACATGCTGGGCCATGTCTCCAGGCCCTTCTTCATTCCCTGAAAGGTTGGCTTTTGATGCACAGGAGCTTCTGATTGTGATGGACTGTGGTTGGTCTGTCTTTCACTCGGTGTCATAGCCATGAATGTGCTGTCAAGTGCCGCGCACCAAGGGCCCCTGTGCTCCCTTCTAAGCATTTTGTAATTTCCACTCTGCGTCCTTGAGTTGGTCTCATATTCACTAAAGATCACCAAAGACTTTAAAAACCCCTCTAAACACGGATATCCCATGTCCACCCTCCTCGTGGGTCACACACGGCACCTCACTGACACATACTGTGTCTGCTATGGCCCCTCTTCTGGCTTCTGCAGCCCTCTTACATGGAACTTGTGGTTTTTGATAGCGTCTTCGTTTCCGGGTGCAGTGAGATGTTCCTGCCTCATTCATTTTCTGCATTTCGACTCCAAAACCCGGAAGCAGCCATTCCTTCCCAAAGCCCTGCTTCATCTCAGGACAGACACTCCTTCCTGGCAGGTAGAGGTTCGGTCAGCTGCAGGAGCATGTGTGGTGTTCCCAGGCCTCAGCAGTGGGCAGAGACCTCTTTGTTTAGAATGTAGTCCAGGGCTGGGGAGACTGCTCAGTTTGGTAGAGCACTTACTTGCCTTGCGTGGTGTGAAACCCTGGGTTTGATCCCTAGAACCACACAAACCAAATACAGTGGTGCTCACTGGGAATCCCAGCACTAGAAAGAAAAGGGTCAGAAACCCAAGGTTATCTTCTGCTAGATAGCAAGTTGAGGCCAGCCGAGGCTACATGCTACCTACCTCTCTTCAAAAACTTTTTTTTTTTTTTTTTTTTTTTTTTTTTGGTTTTTTGAGACAGGGTTTCTCTGTAGCTTTGGTGCCTGTCCCGGAACTAGCTCTTGTAGACCAGGCTGGCCTTGAACTCCCAGAGATCCGCCTGCCTCTGCCTCCCAAGTGCTGGGATTAAAGGCGTGCGCTACCACCGCCCGGCTGTCTTCAAAAACTTAAAGTCAGATGTGGTGGCACAATATTTTAATCCCAAAACCCAGGAGACAAAGGCAAGTAGATCTCTGAATTCAAGGCCAGACTGATTTATATAGTGAAGTATAGGCCAAAAGGAACTACGTAGTGAGACAGACCCTGCCTCAGAAAACCAAAACTACCTAAATAAAGATAGTGTACATCAATGCAATTTTCTATTAAGATTTGAAGCCAGGTGGTGTGGTGATAGCTCACGCTTTTAATCCCAGCACTTGGGAGGCAGAGGCAGATGGATCTCTGGGAGTTCAAGGCCAGCCTGGTCTACAGAGTGAGTTCCAGGACAGTCAGGACTACTACACAGAGAAACCCTGTCTTGAAAAAAAAAATTGAGCGTTTTTATGTAAAATTCTTAATTTTAATTCATATGCTCTTCCTCTTAGCTACAAACCCCTACCATTAGCCAAACCAGCCATACTCGGGCTGGAGAGATGGTTCAGCAGTTAAGAGCACCTGCTGCTCTTCTAGAGGACCTGGGTGTGACACTCAGCACCCACATGACAGCTCACAACCATCTGTAACTCCGGTTCCGAGGGATCCGACACCCGCCTCAGGTAGGAATGAGGTGCACATGCTGGCAAAGCATCTACATACATGAAAAGGAAATAAATTTGAATCCTCAGTATCAAGAGGGGAAAAGGGAATCAAGCAAGATAACCCAATGGGAAAAGATGCTCACAGGCAAGCTTGACAGCCTTGATCCCCAGACCCACATGGTGGAAGAAGCTAACTTCTCAAGTTATCCTTTGATCCCCCCCACACTTGTTCTTGGTATGTGTGCATGAATTTGCACTCTCTCTGTCTCTCTCTCGCTCTCTCTCTCTCTCTCTCACACACACACACACACACACATTAAATGGTTTTATTTGTTTGTTTTGTCTTTTGGTTTTGTCTTTTTGTTATTTTTTGAGACAGGGTTTCTCTGTGTAACCGTCCTGGCTGTCCTAGAACTCGCTTTGTAGACCAGGCTGGCCTTAAACTCACTGAGATCTGCTTGTCTCTGCTTGCCAAGTAGTGGGATTAAAGGTGTGTGCCACTACCGCCCGACTAACGTAATTCTTTTTAAAAAATTCAGAATTATTGGGGGGGATGCATGCCTTTAACCCCAGCACTCGGGAGACAGAGACAGGCAGAGGGATCTCTATGAGTAGTTCTACAGCCTGGTCTACAGAACAAGTTCCAGGACAGCCAAGGCTACACAGGAAAACCCTGACTCAAAACAAACAAAACAAAATTTTCAGAATGGCAGCATCAGCATTGATACAACACTGTGATATTTGTGGGTTTGGTTTTTCTTTTAACTTTTTGTGGTGTGTGTGGTGTGAAGGGGTGTACTGTGCCACAGTCGGGCGTATGAAGGTCGGAGAATAATCCTGAACATTGATCCTCACCACCACCTTGAGACGGGGTCTCTTTGTTGTTCACTGTTGGGTATGCTAGATTCGCTGGCTGGTGAGCATTTGGGAATTCTGTTTCCATTGGTCATCTGGGTACAGGAACACTGGGAAGCATAGCCTGGCTTTATCTGAGCTGTAGGGATTCAAACTTGGGTTCTCTCAAGTCCTTTATCCACTGAGCCATCGCTTCAGTACTTGTGGATATTGTTTTATCATTAGTGTGTGTGTGTGTGTGTGTGTGTGTGTGCAGCATGCCCGCGCACATGCATGCATGCACACACAGTGCATGTATGTAGAGTCCTGTGCCGCAGTGAGACATCAAAGGACAACTTTGTGGAGTTGGTTCTCTCCTTCCACCCGGGTATCGGAGAAGAAATTCAATTAGCCATACTTGGACAGCCAATGCCTTTGCCCACTGAGCCATCTCACCCAAAGGTATTTTAAATATTTTCATCTGTAGCTTCCTTTCCTCAGTGAAGAATTTATTGTTTCTAACCTCTCAGAGTACTCTCCATTTCTCTCGCTGTTTTCTTCGGGATTTTAGAGGGTGCTTTTAAAGTTTAATTTTCTTTGTACCTAAATAAAATGTTCACATTGTTCTTAAGTGTATCTGTAAAACATGGTGGGCTGTAGGCCCAGGACGCAGGGTCTGATGGCAGCAAGGCTTGACACCGGGTGACATGGGAGACAGCCGTGAGTGGGTGGGAAGGGGCAGTGGAGCCTCCTCACCCTGCCGGTCACAGTGGCTTCACAGATGGCCTGACGGGAGGGAAGGTTCATTCTGACATCAGGGATGCCACACGGTCAGCGGAGAGCTGGGCCCTATTCCTGTCTAAGCCCATCTACCAGGGGACCTCAGCCCAGCCAGCATGCTCCTATCCCCAGTCCTTAGTCACTCTTCCTGTGGGACTGTTGTGAGTGAGGGATTGCCCATCCCTGGCAGACTTAGAGGGAGCCAGGGAAGATTCTGGGATACGTGTACCCCAGAACTCACTGGTCCTGTATTTGCATGTCTGCACCCCAGTTGGGGCTAGTCGCTGCCTCTGTAAACTGCACCCTCAAGGCCCAACAGCAAGCCAAAGACGTGCTCAGGCACTTCAAAGCACAAGCCATTTGTGCAGGTGGCGTCAGCTGCAGCCAGGTGGGTCCCCCTAGGTGGGAAGCACCCTGGCAGGTCGGGAAGAACTATTGTGTCCCTGGAGGGTGATGGACATTAAGTGCTTTTGAGTTTCTGTCCACAGGAGCAGTGGCCACAGGTCATCTTCCATCCCTATCTGGACACCTCCACAAGACAGGGTAGTCGCTGCAGCCTGGGCCAGTTTTTGTATGGAATCCCAACTAGGCCAACGTGATCAAGGTAGTGGCCCCAGTGACCACTGGTCTGGGGGATTTACTATGGCCCTTTAAGGGCTTCTGGGATGAACCAAGAAAATGTGGAGAAGCAGGCTCTCAGGGTCAGAGTCTTTTCAGGGCCTGGAGGACCTCAGGACACCCCACTGTGTGAAGTTTGCATCCTGGAGCATTCTTCCCACCTGTGAAGGAGGACCGCGGGGGACATCTTCTGGATCCCTGCTGGTCTGGAATTAGGTTCTTGAATGTGAATGCTCCCTTGGGAGCAGTGAGGAGTTTGGAAGCCTTCCATGGGCACAGCGTGCTCTCTGTCCCTCTGGTGACCACTACCAGAGTCCTTACCCAGATCCCTGGCTGGGCAGGGTGCAGCTCAGCCCCACCTCCCCAGACTTGGGCAGACCAGCTCACCTGGCTGGAGAGGGACCAGCCAGAACTGGTTCCTCTCCTCCTGGAGCCTGGTTTGTGTGTTTCTGCACTTGGCAGCCCTCCTCCTACAATGTTGAAAGGGTTGGGAAAGAGAAGCACTCTTCGGGCTGGCTCCTGGGCCTCCTGCCTCTGAAACACAGGGTTGCAGTCTGACTTGCGAGCTTCACTACCCCACAGGGACAGCGGCTTCCTCCATGGCACTCTGGTGCGGTGAGGAAGTGTGCCCCCGGCCTTTTCCTTCAGTGTGGAGCTCCAGGGGCGACAGGAACCACGTCTGTCCGCTGCCTCTCTTTGTCTGAGCTCTGCCGGGCAAGTGTTTTAAAGACCCCAGGATGTCCGGGACGCCTGGGGAGGCATTTTAATGAGCTTTTCAGAACCTCGGCTGCTGCTTTTTCTTGAGAAAACAGGAAGTTGGGTAGCTGGGAGGAAACCCCTACTCGATCCTGAGCCGCGTGCAGGCAACAGCTTGGTGTCTAGATCTGCCCAGAGATCTTCAGACTTGAAGAAGGTACCTCTGCATACAGGCACGGACATTGTGTAGAGGCCCAGAATACGAGCAGAGAAGGAAATTTAAACTTGAGGACAGGTTCTGGGGGCAATGCTCCAACCAGAACAGGGACCAGCAAATATGTCGGCCAGAAGGGGCAGTTCCTGGCCGTCCCAGATGGAGACTAGGCATGGAGCAGAAAGCAGGGTTGAGAGCAGTTTGTGGGCTTTGGTTTCAGATGCTGCAGACATGAACGTTGGTGAGGAGCTCTCAGGGGTCTTGGAGGGGCCATTCTTCCAAGAGAGGCAGAGCAAGGAGAAGAGGCTCCCAGGCTATCTTGTCCAAATGCCCAGCTGGGGCTCTACCCGCTGCATCCCTGATACCATACCCAGCTTCATGCATGCATCCCATAGGAGCTCATGCAGCTGCTGCCCCCGGTCAGGGAGCAGAGTCCACAATGGGGCCATGCTAGAAGAGGGATAATAGGCTCAAGCGACTGTGTCTGAGGGCAGAACCCTTGCTAGTGGAAGACAGCCTTTGAAAGCATTCACCGGTGTACCCAGGGACTCACGGGCCAACGTGAGGGGTCCAGCGAGTAAGAAAAAATGACTGAGCAGCAGCCATGGAGATACTGGGCAGAGAGGACAGGCAGCCCTTGCTTGGCCCAAGTGCATCTGCTACAGATGGTTTCATGTACCGGCTACCGTCAGAGGTCCGTATGCAGGCCAATGTCTGGGTCTAGAATCCCTAGAGGTTCTGAGGGCATGGAGGAGCAGGGCTCTAGGCCACAAGGCTATGTTGAGTGTGTATCCCAGGGCATTCTTCCCAGCCCTGCAAAGGCCTTGGGCCACATTCACATCCTCTCTAGGAACCCCTCAGCTCCCAACCAACCTAGGAGCTTGACCCAGAGCAGGCAACTTGGAATGCCATGGACACCATACACTCGCATGCACCAGCTACCCCAGTACCCTGCCCAGCGGCCAAGGGAGACTTTGTCCTTAAGGCCAGTGAAGACCCTGGGAAAGCATCTCAAGGTGAAGCAAGAGACCTGGATAGGGGTTATCCTTTTCCAAATGGGTGCAGACCCCTGCTTTGACCCCCCAAGGTCTCAGCCATGGAGAACAGTACACACAAATGTTGCCTAAAGTGATCCCCCAGAACCCTCAGCCTTGCTCCAGGAGGTATATGCCTTCCATCTTGGACCCTTCCCACATGATCCAGACTCACAGCCTTAAGAGTCCTTGGATTGGTGAGAGCTGGCCACCTCCCTGGAGAGCTTCCACCAACTGAATCTTCTCTTTTTCTTTCTTCTGCTATTTTGGTGCTGTTCCCAGAGGGAAAACCCACTTGACAAGCAATATTCCCAGAGCAAAGTCGTGGCTGGGGCAGGAGGCTCGAGGAGGACGTGAAGAGTGATGGCAGAGCTGGGGTCTGTAGGCACTGTTGTCATCAGGGCCTGCCTTCTGGGACTGTCTGTTTGTGATAGTCCTGTATGACAGGAGGATCGACCACAAAGTGAGGACTGCCAGCCTGGAGTCCCGGGGAGCTGGGGGGAGAGGGGACAGAGAGTCTCCCAGGGAAGTTATGGCCTTGGAAGCTGGACTCTGGGGAGAGCGGGCGTAGAGGCTGAGATTGTCCATTGGGAATGTCTATCAAAGGGACATTCCCAGTACTGTCCACCATGAGAAAATATTTTATCAAAGAAATTTGGGTTAAAAAAAAATAAAAAAACAAAAAAACCTAAACATGAAACACTGAGATAGCTGGGTTCAATGTCTATTTTTACTGTCCCTTTGGTCCCGACCCATGGTTAGGGAATGGACTGTGGCCCCTGCGAGGGTATATTTTGAAAGAGTGACGTCAAGCCATCGGAAACGTGTGTCCCAAGAGGCCAGTGAACCCCCACCTCCGGGAGCTTTCAGGCAGAGCCAGTGGAGGGCTTTCCCCACCGCGGAAAGGAGCCACAGTCAGGGAAACAGGCTCCAAGAGTCGAAGTCCAGGCACTTTGAACAAGAGAGCATCCTCGTGCTGGAGAGATGGCTCAGAGGTTAAGAGCACTGGCTGCTCTTCCAGAGAGGTCCTGAGTTCAATTCCCAGCAACCACATGGTGGCTCACAACCATCTGTAATGAGATCTGGTGCCCTCTTCTGACCTGCAGGCACACATGCAAATATATGCAGGTAGAACACTGTACACATAATAAATAAGTAATCTTAAAAAAAAAAAAAAAAAAGAGGGGCATCCTCAATAGAGGATACCAGAGGAATATGCCCCAGCCTCCTTCCCCAGGCCCAGACTCCTGCCAGCTCTACCCTGTGGAGAACCTTAGGTCCCTCTTGACTGCTCCTGTCCTAACAGATCTCCAGGAATGCACAGGAAGCAGAGTCAAGTTAAAAGCCTCGCCAACTCCCAAGGCCAATGCAGTCCCTGAGGTGGCTATGGGCAGGAAACAGCCTCAGGGAGGCTAAGGTGCAGGATCCTACAGAGTATAAGACAGGGCTTCACCAGTGTTAATTCCTGGCCTGGCCCCCCCAGGCTCTGAGTCCAAATAGAGCAAAGTCTTCAGCACTTCTGGAAAAGCCCTGAATCAGGCTGGGAGGCGGTGGTGGTGCGCATCTTTGATCCCAGCACTCAGGAGGCAGAGAAAGGCAGATCTCTGAGTTTAAGGCCAGCCTGGTCTACAGACTGAGTTCCAGGACAGACAGAGAAGCCCTGTCTTGAAAGAAAGAAAGAAAGAAAGAAAGAAAGAAAGAAAGAAAGAAAGAAAGAAAGAAAGAAAGAAAGAAAGAGAGAAAGAGAGAAAGAGAGAAAG
>NC_022011.1:52228044-52239488 GCF_000317375.1 Microtus ochrogaster | reverse complement strand
GAAGAGAAGAGAAGAGAAGAGAAGAGAAGAGAAGAGAAGAGAAGAGAAGAGAAGAGAAGAGAAGAGAAGAGAAGAGAAGAGAAGAGAAGAGAGGAAAACCTGGACCTGGGGAGATGACTCAGCAGTTAAGAGCACTGACTGCTCTTCCAGAGTACATGGGTCCAATTCCCAGCACCCACATGGCAGCTCACAACTGTCTGTAATTCCAGTTCCAAGGAACTGACACCCATGGCAAAACACCAATGCACATTTTTTTTAAAAAATCCTCAAGAAAATAGCCTAAATTCTCACCAGGTAGCCCCCCAAGAGACTGGACCTGAACTCTACCGTACAAAGACCTGACTTCTGGTAGCTCAGAGCAGACCCCAGCCATTTCAGGAAGGCTCTTGGTACTGTTGGGCCCACTGTCCCTCTCCCTTTACACCGAGTTCCTGCCCTCCACCACCCAAACCTCAGCCTTCACAATGTGGGGCTGATCTTCCTGCATCTTAGCCCTGCCCCTGCAACGCCATGAGCAGTTCCCAGGCAGAAAAATATCAGAAGTAGAAGGCTTCTTTCTGAGTAAACACTGTCAGACCAGAGTGACTTCTCCCCCGACTAGCCCATGGCCAAGTAGGACCATTACACATAGCTGAAAACCATTCTGAGGCTGAGTTAAGATTCCGTTGATGCTGTGGAATTATCTTTTAGTACACTGTGTCAATGTGTCGCTCAGAATGGTTTAATAAAAAGCTGAATAGTCAATAGCGAAGCAGGATTTTGGGGGCACAAAGGACACTGGGAAGAAGTAGGGAGAGGACTCCAGGGGGAAGCCAAGAGAGAACAAGCAACATATGCAGAAGGAGAGGTGACAGTCACAAGTCACATGGTAGCACATAGATTAATAGAAATTGGTTCATTTAAGTTATAAGAGCTAGTTAGAACAAGTCTAAGCTATGGACTGAGCTTTCATAGTCATAAGTCTCCATGTCGTGATTTGGGAGCTGGTTGGTGGGACAGAAAAAGACTCCCTGTAAGTGGGCAGTTGGGAGACAGAAGTAGGCAGATCTCTGTGAGTTCGAGGCCAGCCTGATCTACATAGTAAGTTCCAGGACAGCCAGGACAACGTAGAGAGACTCTGTCTCAAAACAAGTGGAGAGTAGTGGCACACACCTTTAATCCCATCACTCAGGAGGCAGAGGCAGGCGGATCTCTGAGTTCAAGACCAGCCTGGTGAAGAGAGCAAGTTCCAGGACAGTCAGAGCTATACAGAGAGATCCTGTGTTACACACACACACACACACACACACACACACACACACACAAAGAAAGATTCAGTGGCATGGCAGGAGAGATGGCTCAGAGGTTAAGAGCACTGCTGTTCTTCCAGAGGACCTAGGTTCCATTCCTAGCACCCACATGGTGGCTCAACACCATCTGTAACTCCAATCCAAGAAACCTGATGCCTTCTTCTGGCCTCTATGGGCACCAGGCACATATATATATACACTGCAGACAAAACACACATACACATAAAATTAAAAATAAAAAAAAATGAAAAATTTGTAGGCAGCAAGCAGAAGACCCTATCAGTGCCCAAATAGCTACCATTGGCCAGACAAGTCAAAAACCAGCTTTTAAAGGCCGCGCTCAGCTGGAGGATGGTGGCGCATGCCTTTAATCCCAGCACTCGGGAGGCAGAGGCAGGCAGATCTCTGTGAGTTCGAGGCCAGCCTGGTCTACAAGAGCTAGTTCCAGGACAGGCACCAAAGCTACAGAAAAACCCTGCCTCGAAAAACAAAACAAAAAAAAAAAAATTGATCATCAGGCCTTAAGGGATGTGCTAAGAGGTAAAGGCCGCGCTCAGGCAGGGATCCGGACACTGGGCAAGAAGGAGCCTGGGGCCTCTCAGAACCCTTGACCAAGAGGACCTATCCTCCTCATGGGTGACATGAGCCTTTCCCTCATGCCCACTGTGGCCAAACTGCTGAGATCCCCAAATCCAAGGCTCAGAGAACTTGTCCTCCGCATAAGGCTCATTGCCCTTCACAGGGCGGCTGAGTTCTGCCCCCCTGTGAATCAGTGCCCTCCCTGCTTGTGGCACTTTGACACCACGAGCCCCTTCACAATCCTCGCCCATTCATGTGGGGTGGGTAGATCTCTGCCTGGTCCTGACTCCCAAGTCCTGAGACCCCCCCCCCTCAGCCAGCATTATTACCGGGCAAGGCTTGGATTATGGTCTACCACCTGCTGTGGGTGGTGCCCTGGTGTGGGATCACCCCCTGACCCATAGTGGGCAATGCCCAAGCCCGTGCAGTGCAACTGGGGCGGGAAGGCGGTGGCGGCCGTTTGCTTTTGAATCCCCGCCGGCGCCCTGAGTGGCCCTTTCAAAGGCGGTGACGGGGGCGGGGGCCGTTCCCAGGCGCGCCCCGCCCGCCCTGCGCCCCTCCTCCCGCTTTCCCACGCCGGCCGGTCCGGCGCGTTCTCACGGCCGCTGCCCATCCCCCGTCTGGGAACCTCCTGCTCCGTGCGGTGACTGGGGGGCGGAGGGGGGGGAGGTGCCCGGGAACACCGGGGAGAAATGAGTCGGGACCTGTGGGGAGAAGGGCACCCCGGGGCCTGGGGAGAGCAGCCCTTGTACCAGCGAGAAGGGCACCCTGGGATCTTGGGAGATAGGAGAGGAGGATCTGTGGGAGGCCAGAGTCCAGAGAGAATGGCGCTCCAGGGACTGGGGCGGGGCCTCAAGGGGGGGTGGTATTTCGTTTGTGAGCTGGGTGGAGAGGGGGAGCCCCTGCCAGCCCTCGGGGGAGACGTCCTGTGTGGCCCAGACCCTGTTTTATTTCTCTGACAAGAGTGGCCCAGGGCAGGAGAGCTACAGTCCTCAAAGGCCCAGTCCCCACCTTTGAGATGACCACTGACTGGGATGGGGCTCTTGAAGCCTGGCCAGTTTTAGCAAATGCAGATTTCTTCTAGATAAGAATTCCTGAAAACAAAGTTTCCCCCAGGGCTGGAGATGGTAGCTTAGTTGGCAGAGTATTTTCCTAACGTGCTGGAAGGCCTCCCTGGGTTCAATCCCCAGCACTGCACAACCCCCCAGTGGCGCATTCCTGTAATCCCAACTTTCTAGCTGAGACAGAAAGATCAAAACCTCAAGGTTATCCTCAACTAAATACCAAGGCTGGCCAATCAGGGCTACCTAAGACCCTGTTTTTTTGTTTTTGTTTTGTTTGTTTGTTTGTTTGTTTTTCAAGTATTCCACACTTTACTAGAATTCATGTTTAAGGGACAATGGTCTGCTCTTGGAGGGAGCTGAGGACCACTGTGGGATATGACCCATTGTCCAGACCAGGGGTCTCATCTAGCCCCCCTACAACTGGATCCACGGAGGGGTCGAAGGCCCTATGAAGTGTACTGAATGTAGGTTCACACACTAACCAATATTAAATGATAGGCTACCAAATTTGGAACCTGTCAGCCAAATGGTACAGCTTGTTGGACAGCAGTGCCTCCATGGGAACCTGACTCCCAGGGTTTAGGCCTAAGAACCCAGAGAAAACTGAGGAAAGGGTCCTGCCTGGCTGTGGCCCCAGGTGATGGCTTGCCGGTGAGGTTAGCAGGACCGGGGCCCAGTGAGACCCCTGCCAGTAGCCAACTTTAATTCTGTAAGCAGGTGCAGGGTCAAGGCAGGAGGTCCAGCTATGACGCTGGCCTCTCCGGGTGTAGGATGCTGGACAACAGACACCCGCAGTCACGCGTGCTTACAGACACGCTCAAACTGAGTGTGTTGCTGGAAGTCAAGTGCTTGCCTAGCACATGCTGGAGGCCCCGGTTTCCATCTGAGCGTCAAGAGGAAGGGGAAGAGTGACCTTGGACCACTGGGTGCTTTTGAGATTCTGAAGCATCCTTACCCCTTCACCCCATCCACCCCGCCTTCCTGAGAGATAGTCCCGCCGCTCCCTTCCTGACAGCCCTACAGCCCTGTCCGAGAGCACCAGAGTACAGATTGAACCCAGCTGTCCCTGATCCCTGAGGGGACCCTCACCGGGAAGACAGTCCCCAGGCGCATCCCCAAGGCCCATCCCCCACTTGTCTGTGGAGACATTGTCCTGGTTGCACAAAAGAACTGGGCAGCGGGTAGGTGGGGGAGGGGCCATACCCGTGGGAACTGCCCTTCCTTAGCAAGGGGGCGGGGCAGGGGCCAGAGGGCAAAGCCCCTCCCTGCCAAGGCCTGCCATCTTCACCCGCTCCAAACATATTCATACGCTAACAGTGCAAGCCCCCACCCCCAGCAGAGGGCATAGCTCACCACATAAGGACAGTAAGACATTGTCTTTACTTTAAATGAAACTTTCACAAATATAAGTAAACCGCCTCTCCATGTCCCCAGGGTCCTGGACCCAGACCCTTCTGCCTAAACACTTAGCCTGACACCAGTAGAAGATCAGAGCCACAACTGGGTAGTGGTGGCACACGCCTTTAATCCCAGCACTCAGGAGGCAGAGGCAGGAAGATCTCTGTGAGTTCGAGGCCAGCCTGGTCTACAGCGTGAGTTCCAGGACAGCCAGGGCTATACAGAGAAACCCTGTCTTAAAAAACCAAAAAAGAAAAAAAGAAAGTCAGAACGGTGCTATCAAAGTACCAGGCTAATGAGACCTTTATTGTGCCCTTGTGTGTTTATCAAATGTGGCTCCACCAAGCAATTTATTTCTCTTTAAAAGAGCAGGGGAAACCCCCCCCAAGGACACATTTGGGACAGTTAGTTCAGGGCCCCCAAAAGATGTTCTCAGGACATCCTGGGAAAGCGAGGTGTGAGGCAGAGCCAGGCCGTGACAGGCTAGCACCTCACTGCTTTTTCCTGGTCCCTGTCCCGCCCTGTCTAGCAAGGTGTTGGGCCATTTGTCCAAAAAGTCCCTCAGAACACGTCAGAAGGACAAGCAAGGCTACAATAAAAGCCCCTGGAGCTGAAGGGGGACCTGAGGGGCAGCAAGTGCTTAGGACAGCAAGGCAGAGGTGCCCCTCACCCAGGAACAGGATCTCTTGCCAGGGTGGGTGTGTCCAGGTATTGCATGTGTGATTGACTTCCTGCCAGACAGCGGGGTGTGATGTGTTCACTTCCTCTCTGCTCTTTTATGCGTTGCTTTTTTCAGTTTGTGGGAAATGAGCAGAAATGGCCTGTTACTTTGGAGTATGTTCCCAGTGTCTGAGTTCCAAGTATCTCTTGGCTGGGGGTTGGGAGAGAGAACACCACTAGGCCAAGGCTCTGTCTGGGCCTGCCTGTGGAACGGGGATGCCCAGGCCAGGGTATCCCCTCAGAATGACCTCCCCCAGCCCCTTTGTGAAGCCAGATGGACAAAGGGCATAGAAGGCAGGCCTTAGTTAGAGCCCCAGAAATTTTATCGGTTGACTGGGGAGGCGTTGGCAACAGATCTGGCCGAGTTTGCGCACACCTGTCCCCCTTGTTGAGAGACAGGAGATCCCAAGAAGTTCCCCCATTTCTGGGTCCCTCGCCCTATCTCCTTGATGGGTCAATACATAAACATGAAGAAAAAGCCCTTACAGGCCATCAGGTCATCCCTCTTGTCCCCAGTTAAGAGGTGGGGCATGGACCTCTTAGCTGTGCCAGGTACCTGCTGGGCAGGGAGAACAGGCTGTGGGAATCGCCGGGGCGGCCTGCCTGTGGGAGGCAAGCTCTGGTCACCTCTGCCTACCCCCACAGATGCCTGGATCCGTTCCCATTAGCAAAGGCTCCCTGCCTGGCAGGCCACCACTTGCTACCCTGCACCTTAGGGCACACGGCTTCTACAGGATCCCATCCTGGAAGGACCCAGGGTTTATGTCCCACTCTTTCCTGAGTCTCTGACTTGATTACAGGGAGGCGTGGACCCTCGGGAATGCCTGGGGCTGGAGGATGTTGGAGAGGCCAACGGCCTCTGCACCTCTGAACTCTGCTGCCTTTGGCCTAGGGAAGGCCTGGTAGACTCTGGGGAAAAGAGCAGGGCCAGACTGAAGCTGCCTTTCCAGCTCCGTTCCTGTACCCATTGCCCTGGCTAAGGCCTTTCCCTGCGTGCACTTCCTACGCTTGCCATACCTGTGTGCCATCTGTCCACTTTTGGGGGATACAGGGCAAGCACACCTGTAGGCATACAAACCCCGCCTAACTTATGGCCCATTGTGGAGACCCAAAAATGTGAGCCGATTTCCACCTTGTCCGATTGTCAGAGAGTTTGGAGGTTGCTCAGAATTGTTGACAATGAGTGTAGCCACACATCCTGACTCAAGATGTGGTTACTTGGTTCTTTGACATTATGATGGCTCAGACAAGGAGATCCATTCCATCCTGACAGATGGTCAGGATATGCAAACATACTTCTGCTCCTACTTTTGTAATATGAGGTTACCTAGGGAATGGCTGCCTTCAGGATACTTGGTCTAGGGTGGCTTCACTCCCTAACCAACAGATTGCCAATAACTTGATGTCTCAAATTATTAAAGCGATTAACTGTTCGAGCTGCCCTTTGTTTCATGTTAAAGCAGTCTTTTGCCTTCTTCCCCTTTTGTATTGGGGTATACAAGCATATGGAAAGTTAAACACAGGCTATTTCAGTATTCACTGGAAATATTCTATATTCTTGTTTTATTATTTTTAAACGCATCTTCGTATTCTTTGCTTACATTTCTGATCCCCACACCCCCTACCCTGGCAATAGGTGTTTTTGTCAAGGCTGGTCCTGTACAGCCTATATACCAAGTAGGCACAAGGACAAGTGGACACCCAGCCATTCGTGTTCTGGGGGCCATGCAAGACATGGTCTGCTGTGACCCTGACAGCTGATCAGCTCTGGTTCCTTCAGCCATGGTCACCCTTACGACAGTGGCTAACAGCGGGCCCACTTACACTGTGACCCTAGTCCCCTGGGAACAGGCCCTCACCCAACAACTCTCTGCTTTGGCTGGAGGAGCAGGCAGATGGTGGCCCAGACAGAGCTACAGGGTAGCCCTGTGTGCTTTGGCCTCTCTTTGCGGACCCTGGAGGCCGGAGGAGGGTCGGTGTGCACCTCTCTGGGTTGCCATCCTGGACACACCTAAATTAGCTCTTTCCCTTATTCCTGCCGGTTTATCGAGACCGGAGTCAAATGAATGTTTGGCTGCAGGCCCACCAGCCCCAGCTAGTGGCTAGTTCAACAAGGCAGCATTGCCCATGGGGCTCACGGCTTGCCAGCAGCACTCCTGGGCACAAGTACCCTGAGTCAGGGCTGAATGCACTGCTGGAACCTCACAGCTACCATGAGAATCAGGCACACAGGGACCCCTGGGACCGAGCAAGGGACTTCCCAGCTCCTCTTGTCCCCACCTCCCACACCCTCTAGGTGCTCTTCCCTGCAGTCAGACTGGCCTGCTGACCAGGCACACAGCTGGGCTGATCTAGGTTTGAACCTTGGCCTTTCTTCAGCGCACCCCCAACCCCCAGATCCAGGGACACCCCGAAATTGGAGTCACCCAGCCTCCCACTAATAAGAGGCGATATAAAGATCCTGTCAGAACAGTTTGAGAGAGTCAGCTGCTACAAGTCTCCTCTCTGCACAAAGGGAGAAGTCGAGCCCCTGGGTGCCAGGATCACTCAGCATTAGGCTAAATACTTCAGATACGGTCACTCTCCTAATGTCCTAGTGAGCACTTGGCCATGATGGCCCCAGTGGCTGGCCCTCAGACGGACAACGACTACAAGCCTGGAGGTGGAGGGCGGGTGCTGTGAACGGTGTAGAACTGGCTTTTCCAGCCCAGGCGGGGGCAGGGTTCCCTGGGCCCCACAAGGGTGACAGCAAGGCCCAAGAGCGGGCAACGGAGCGTGGGAAAACCAGCACCCATGGTTCCCGAAGGTGGGGCCAGGTCCTTGTGGACAGTACCAGGCGTTTGCATGGTGGTGACTCAGCATGAGCAGCGGCCTCACCCAGACTGCGCACCGGGCCAGATCCTAGGAGGCTTGAAACCCTACATGAAGACATGCAGCCCTTAGCCCTGCTGAGCTGTTCTGTTGCCCCACCTACAAAAGGGGAGGCGGGGGGCGGGAGGGGGAGCAGGACCCGGACCACTATGGCGGTAGCCTTGGGCACCTGGTAGAGACTCAAGTGCCTCCACCCTTCCCTAGCTAGACCAGGCGGTGGCCTCAGGCAAATGCATGGTTCTCTGCTTGCACACCTGCCCCAAGGAAGTCCTTGCACTCAAAGCCATCCCCAAAATCAGGCTGGGTGATGGGACTGGAAACACAGGGGGTACCCCTCTATGAGGAAGGGGACTTCACAGTGGGAAAGAGGGGAGCTGGAGCAAAGGAAGGGCAGGTCCTAGCTCCTTTCCAGCCCCAGCCCAGGCCCCTGGCCAGCGGGGGCTGCAGAGCTGAAGTGGCAGTGAAGCCACAGGTAATGCAACCTTGTGGTGTCGAAAGGCCCGTGGGAAAAGGATGTGTGGGTGAGGCAGGTGCCGCCCAACGTGGCACACCCTGAGGCTCCAACTGTGTTATTCCAGGGCACCTGCCTGGCTCACCCAAAGCCCCCAAGTGGGGAGGGGGCCCAGCACGATCACCGGAGAGCAAGCTCTCAGTCACCTTCTCCCTCCTGACCTACTTGGCGGCTCGGAGACCCTACCTCCTTTCAGTGGCTCGGACACCCAGAGGTGCAGACTTCCATGTGCACATCCATGTCTGCCCAGGACTCCCACCCCAGCTTATCCTGACATCCAAACTCCTTTATTTGTGCAGGTAGCCACCAGCTGGAAGTCATGACCAGGTTACTTGAGATTAAGTCCTAACTTCTTCGTCCTGGTCAATGGTGGCACATAGGTTAACAGGACCTACCTGGACCCTCACACTCACAGACCACTCAGATGCCCTACGAGTCCATTGCATGTCCAGGAACAAGGACTCCAGAAAGTCCAAAGTGGAGTTTGTTCCTGACCTACTATGGACTTCGGGGCCACACCAGACGCTGTGGCTTTGGCAACTATCCCAGATGTTGTTATAAAATGGAGACCCAGATAGGCTAGAGGATCCAAGGAAGCCTACAGCTGGTCACAGTGACCCTTCATCTCACACCTGAGCCTGGCTCCCCCCTAAAGGGTCTGGGTCTAGAGGGGAGCCAAGCAGAGTTTACAAGGCCTTGGGAAATGAACAAGGCAACTCATGGCCCAGGAGAGGCCAGAAGTCAAGGAGGGTTCCTGAGGGCCGGACAGTACATAGAATAGAGAAAACCCACGACTCCATGGGCTTGGGCTGGGGTATAACAAGGAAGTCCTGACTCAACACCCCTTTTGGTACCCCAGGTCTGTACGTGACCTTAAGATCTCTGAAGAGGGGGCTGGAGAGATGGCTCAGCGGTTAAGAGCATTGCCTGCTCTTCCAAAGGTCCTGAGTTCAATTCCCGGCAACCACATGGTGGCTCACAACCATCTGTAATGGGGTCTGGTGCCCTCTTCTGGCCTGTAGGAATACATGCAGACAGAATATTGTATACATAATAAATAAATAAATATTAAAAAAAAAAAAAGATCTCTGAAGAGCTGGGGAAGCAACAGATACGGCCCAGTGGTCAGCAGGAGAACCTCAGCAGAACAGGTGAGGGGATCTCCGAAGCAGATGGGGGGGCAGGTCTGGGGTGAATCTCAAGGGGATTGGGGAAGTGTCTAGGGCCCCCTCTAACCCTGAGCTTCCCGGGTGATGGCACATAGAAGGTGCACAAGGAAAGGGTTGAGGCCTAGTAGCCTGATCCCCATGCAGTTAGGCCTGCAGACCAGGAAGCAGAGACACTCAGCACCCCTCTGGGGTCACACCAACCATTCCCTCCATCTCTGTGGGCCGGCAGTCTGCTGGTTGCTTGGCACAGAGGCCAGTCACTTTCCCTGTAAGTTTAGGGCACAGGGTCTGTCCCACCTACAGTGGACAGGTATATGGCCACTTGAGTTTATCTATGTTAGCTCTCCATTCTCCATAAGCCAGCCTTAATGCCCCCCGGAGGTAGGTGGAATGAAGTTTTCCCCTCTTAGGGTTCAATGGCTGCAGTCCTCCTGAGCTGCCCCTGGGTAGATGGCCTCACCCAGAAACCTCATCCATTTCCTTATGAGACTCCAACTACACAGATTAGCTGGTGCCCCAGGGGGCTGGAGTAAAAGTGGGGCTCAACAGGCTGGATGGAGGCAGAAAGACCAGAGAGAGGTCATGACCTCCTAGACTTCTAGGAAGAAGTCCCTCCTCCACCCATCCATTTCCTACCTATGGTCAATCTGGACCGTCTGTAAATAAATGTTTGACAAAGAAATTAAGGGGTCCAACGGAGGGAGGCTGCCCCTCCCATCAGCTCCCAGACTCCCTTTAGCTGCTCCCAGTCCCGCAAGAGTTTCCTCGGCTGGTCATTGGCCCCCGTGCCTTCTGTTCACAGCGGGCCAGCAGAAACCATCCCCAACGTTTTCTGAGGCCCCGGGGGCCCCGCCCTGGTACTGGCTGATTTCGAAATGGGCTCTTTGGCAGTGGGCTTATCTCTTCATCACTACAAAAGGTCCGCCCCACCCCCACCCACTGGTTCTCAGGCCCCTGGATCCCTAATCACCAGATCTCATGCCCAGGACTTGTTTCCCAGGGACCTTTGAGCCCTAAGAACGTCCCTAAGTTTGAGTTCCCGAGGGAGGAACCCAGAAGCACCAAGACTTCTCAGCCTCTGCTCTTTGACCTCTCCATTGTGCCGGGGTGGGGGTGGGAGACAAGCCAGGCACTGGAACAGAGCTGCAGCTCACAGTGGCCTTGTGGGCACAGGTGGCTCTGTGACACTTAGGACAGTTCCATCATGCCCTATCTCTTATTAACAGGTCGTCACAAAGCCATCAGGAGCAAAGACTCAAGGGAACCAAGTGAGTTCCACGACTGCCCACCAAGGACACAGCCAGCTCTCCATAGGGCCCTAGTGTCGTGATCCGCCCCAAGACAGGAGTGTCTTGGTCCTGGAAGAGGACGGCCTAGAAGCTCTAAGAAAGTGGTCAAAGGGCACTGAGAACGCAGAGCCAAGGGTCCCTATTTAAAAGGAAGTATGGGACTAGAGTGGGCAGAAACAGGGGCTGCTGGAGCCAGACCTTGGGCACAGCTAGTGGATGTCCTGAGGCACCGTCCCTCCGCCTAGGCCTGGTCCCAGAGGCGGGGGAGGGGCACAGAGAGGAGGAAAGGGGATTGAATCTATGATCCCTCTTGAAGCCGGATGGAGACAGAGGTACAGACCAACACTCCAGCCACACTGAGCAATACACTGGGCTGCAGCTGTGGGGGTCCTGTGTGGCATGCTAAGGAAGCCTTGGCTGCAGCATTTTCTACTGTTTGAAGCAATGTGGCAAGATCTTCTGCGATGGCCGGGCGGTGGTGGCGCACGCCTTTAATCCCAGCACTCGGGAGGCAGAGGCAGGCGGATCTCTGTGAGTTCAAGACCAGCCTGGTC
>NC_022011.1:52220056-52227944 GCF_000317375.1 Microtus ochrogaster | reverse complement strand
AAAAAAAAAAAAAAAAAAAAAAAAAAAAAAAGATCTTCTGCGATGGCTCCCACCTGGACCACATCATCACACACTTCCATGAGGTCCTAGACAGTCATCCCACCCTGCTCCCCACCCCCAGCCCCTGTGGGCCAAGCCAAGCCCTCAGCCCAACCAGTAACCCTTTCAGAGGGCAAGGCAGCCAGAAACAGCCGAACAATAAACCTGAAAAACGTTCGATCTATGTGGTTCAGGCTGGAGCCTTGGATGTTTGCTTAATCTTTCCCCTCTGCCTGTCCCGAGCCCCTCCATAGATGCCTTCTAGATGCCAGAGACACCAAAGACAATTGGGTTTCTAGATGGCCAGGGTTCTTAGACCCAAGGTCGAGGTGCGACCCGCAAGGTCTCTGTCACTCTAGGTCAGGCAAGGGTGGCTCTCCAGGGAGAGAGAAAGGCAGCCACTGTGACCCAGTGGGAGGCTGGAGGCATCTGGCTACCTCCTAATGCGGTAGGACCCTCGCCCATCTCATGGACCCAAGCCTGGTCACAACTGCCCAAAAGTAGATGCTGCTTTCTCTGCTCTCTGAGGGAGCTGAGGTCCACCCTGGAGGGGCTGAGGATGCTGATGCCAGGGATCCCAGAGGTGGGAGGGCAAACGGGAACTAAAGGAAGGGAGGAAGGGAAGCAAGAAAAGAAAAACCAGGGTGGAGGCTCCTACATGCAGCCTGCTTGCAACCAACACACTTGGTGTTATGGTAGCCTGCCTCCTCCTTTCTCACTCCCCAGGAATGTGCCACCTCCACCCCCTTGCTCACATCCCTTTCCTTTTTTGCTTCCTGCCTCAAGCGGAAACCAGCTCAGATTTGGCTGAAGAACCTAGCAGATGCCTCCAGGCAACAAGGTCCCGAGTGCTATTTCTGCCTAGTACAGGGAATAACTACAGACCAGACCGGGGCGTGTGGTGTGAGAATCATGTCTGTTCACCCTCCTCAGACCAGCTCACCTGGGGACTAGGGCATGCCGCTGTCCCAGATATGCCTGGAACCATTCAGCCCCCAGAAACCTAGCTGACATTTCATAAATGAGGAGAGCTGGGTAGGGACTGCAGCAATTCCCCATGTCCCTCTGGGCCACCTCTAGTCCAGACCCTCCACTCAACCTGCTGGAGTCTGGGCTGAGCACAGACAGTATCAAGGGCGTGCTAGCTCTAGAAGTGAGAGTGCTGGCTCTCTGTCCTGTCCTGGGAAGAGTTCCCGACTGCACTCTTCCCCACTCTGGGATGACAAGTGAGCACCGAGGGATACTTGATTGCTTCCCAGCCCATCTGGGTCCTGGGCAGCTGCGGGACCAAAGGTGACAGGGGAGGAGAAAAAGACAGCACCATCCGCTTTGATCAGGTCAGGCCAGGTCCTGCCCTCAGCCCATCCTCAGGATTACTTCCCCACGGGTTTCACTTGCTCTTGCCTCTAACCACAAGGCTTACTTGTTATGAAGCACCTCCACCCTAGCCATGGCAAAGGGTAGGAGACTGTTCCATGCAGGTTCAGGCACTGGAAGCAAGCTCCAACCATAGGGGGCTAGTTGCAATGTCCCTTCTTCAGCTGCAGGGACAGGTTGCCTCAAGGACTGGGGGACAGTCACAGTGCTGACAGGGTAGCTAGGATGCCCAGTGTTGGCCTGCCATGCTGAGTGGCCTGGGCAGGAGCCCTGGTCACAGCGATTGTCTGCTGCAGTTCCTGCCCGGCCTCCTTCCTCTGCTCTGCCGGCTGGCTGGAGCTGAGTGTTTGTTATTTGATTCCGATCCTCTCTCTTCTACCAGGTGTCTGGGCTGCTGGGAAGAAACACTCTCCTCTTTCCCACGCTCCCCAACACATTTTAATGAATTAGCTGGAAGCCCCGCCCCCCACTGCCCACTGGCCTCCCTCCCCTGCTCAGTGCCTTTAAGGTGGCTGCAGGCCTGGCCCAGCTTTGGCCAGCTGCCCCGTCTGTGCTGTCCTCTTATGGCCTCTCAGATTGCCTGGACTACCCCACCCAGATTTCACCAGCAGGGATTCCAGAATGTGGTACCCCCTTCACAGCACTTGCCTTCACAGCTGCCAATTGCTAAGCACCCATCGAAGGAAGAACCCGCGAGGGGCATCTGGAGGGAAAAGGGTGCCCTGCCCACTCTTGCCTTCTAGGAGTAAGCAGAGGGTGGTGAGGATGTTCCTGGACCAACATTCTTAGGATCATGCAGGGAAGAAGGGTCAGGGTCCAGCATCACGGCCAGAATGAGGTCTCCTTAAATCCCAAGCAAGCATCACAAACACTGGAGCTCAATACTGGGTCCCCTCAGACTCTCTGTGAGTCCCCTCCCTCCCATCAATAATGTGGAACAAATGTCCACCTTTTGGAAGTGTCCTCCAGCAAACACTTGGGCGGCGCTTACTAGAAACCAAGGGCCCCACAGGCTTCCCCCAAGCCCATCCTCCTATGAGGCAGCGACAGGAAGACATGGGTGTGGGCCAGGGTACAGCAATGGTGAGGGAGCATGAGCCAGGAAGGGATTCTGTAGCCATCACCTAAGTCCCTCATGAAGCTGCACAGAGGTAGCAGACCAAGCACATCTGTCTGCCCTTCGAGTCAGACACGGGGAAGGGGTTCCTCAGGATAAGCTTCTATCGTGATAGGACCGCCACCGCAGCCGCGCTATTCTGCCAGAACTAGCTGAGCCGTCCAGCTCTCACCAGGGCAGCCGCTGATTTCACAGCCCCTGTGGTGGCGGCCTTGCGTTCCCACACTGAGCTCACACAGGGGCCCTTTGTCTGCCGCCTGCTGCGGATGTCAACAGGACTTTTCTCCCAGGCTCTGCACTGGGCAAGCATCTCAGATGCCCTTCCTCAGACCAGGCTGGAGCCCACCTAGGTAGGGGCCCATCTGGGGACCCATTCACCTTCATGGGACAGCCCTGGATTTGGTGAGAGGAAGGGCTAGGTTCACCCTCAGGTGTGGCCTCTGCCTTCTGCCTGTCTAATGCCCCCAAGCCCTATGCAGACACATACAACCATGGGTCAACCAGGGAGCAGATCCTGCCCTCCTGACTGTTCCCAGAACTCCCTCTTCTCCATGCCCACCTTGTTCTGGACTAGGACACAGCCAGCATCAAGACCAGTCAGTATCCCTAGAGGAGCCTCAGTCTACCTGCACAGCAGCAAGAACCTAGCGAGAACCTTGAGGTCTTGGGAAAGTGAAGCATGAGATGGGTCTAGGGACCAAAAGGACAGAATCCTCTGGAAGACTAGAGAGATCTCCAAGCTGCGTATACAAGGGATTCAGGCTACCAGAAGGAGAGAGTGGCCCTTAAACAAGTCAGCCAGGGTCAGGCCTGAAGGTAACTGGCCAAGGATGGACAGTCCTGGGGAGGGAGCATTTACCTACTATTCCCGTTTAGTTAGCTATAGTTCCTCCCAGAGTACTAAGCAGGGTTGGGGGCATGCCCTGGTAATTACGAGACAGTTCTGGATCCAGGGGTAGAAGCATCCACCAAAAGAAGCTTCCCCAAATGAAGCCTGGCAGGGTGGTCTCCTCAGTTGAGGCCTACAGCCGCCTGCTTGGAATTCCCAGCTCGGCTTCAGAAGAAATCAAGCCCTGGCGTGCCCTGCCTCCTGCTCCGTCAAGTCTTAAGATCATACCTCCTTAATTTTCAGCAACCACAGCGAAGCTGTAAGCTGTAAAACATAATGAGGAAATGTGGAGCCTTGCCTCCCCAGCCAGCCAGCACCTCCTGCCTCCTGGTCAGTTGTTAAGAGTGGTCAATAAAACGTGGAGCTTACGGTTTGGGGATGACTCATTTCAGAACTCCCTTATGGGGCAGCGCTGTGGTCTCACTAGCCAGGCCTAGGCACATGCCAACAGGGGCTGAGTAGCAGAAACACACATCTGGAGGAGTAGTGACGAACTGCCCATCATAACGCGCGTGTGTGCGCGCACGCACACACACACAGAGAGAGAGAGAGAGAGAGAGAGAGAGAGACAGAGAGAGAGACAGAGAGAGACAGAGAGAGAGACAGAGAGAGAGACAGAGAGAGAGACAGAGAGAGAGACTGTCCCAGCCTTCTGGAGAGGAAAATGGAACCTCTACACTGGGGTGACTTGGGGGAATGGAGTTCCTTTCATCAGTGTGGATGGGGCCAAACGCAAGAACTGCCTGGGCTGACCTGCCTGGGAAGTTACACTGGAGTAGAAAGGACCAATGTGGTGGTGGGCTATGCAACCGAGAGGGTCCTGGCACTGCCATCCGTGAAGGCCAGGTCCCGGAGTGGCTGCGCGAAGAACTCGCATTTTCCGAGCTCTATGAAGAAAGAGGAAGACTGCGAAGGAGTTTATACACCCGGGGCAAGCGGACCCAGGATGCGGCAGCAGCGCTGGAAAAACCCTGTGGTCGTTTGCCTGACCACCGCGTCTGGGGCTGACCAACATCAGCGCCCCCTGTCGTAGAACGCGTAGCCGCACGACTCCGCCTCCGCCCCGCCCCCACGTGGGCACGAGCCAATTGAAAGTGCCCTAGTGTGCACGTCAAGAGCGTCCATTGTTATGCAAATATGAGGCCCGTAAAAGACGCCGGGAAGCGGCGGGCGAATTAGAACTGCTTTGCAAAGAACCGCGAGTGGTGTTTAGGAGGAGCGCAGCCTAACACTGAAGGCATCACGATTGAAAGCATCGCGGCCTCCGCCTGCTCCAGGCCCTGCGAACCAGCACCCAGCCCTGTCGCCCGCCCGCTTGGGCGTGGCTGGATGCAGCAGGGGTCCCGCGCGGGCGGCCCTCGGCCCCGAGTGCCCGGAGCGCGCAGGAGCGGCGTGCGGGGCCCGGGGGCGCAGCGCCCTCCATGCGCCGAGGCGTGCCTCGAGACACGCCCCGAGACAGCCCGGGGCCCGCATTGCAGCCGCCGCCCGCGCTGAGCCGGGGCGCGGCCCGCCGCCCTAGCTCTGCGGCAGCATGAGCCAAGCCGAGCTGTCCACCTGCTCGGCGCCTCAGACGCAGCGCATCTTCCAGGAAGCGGTGCGCAAGGGCAACACGCAGGAGCTGCAGTCTCTGCTGCAGAACATGACTAACTGTGAGTTCAACGTGAACTCGTTCGGGCCGGAGGGCCAGACAGCGCTACACCAGTCAGTCATAGATGGCAACCTGGAGCTGGTGAAGCTGTTGGTCAAGTTCGGCGCGGACATCCGCCTAGCCAACCGTGACGGCTGGAGCGCACTGCACATCGCCGCTTTCGGGGGCCACCAGGACATCGTGCTCTATCTCATCACCAAGGCCAAGTACGCAGCCAGCGGCCGGTGATACCCACCCCGAACCCAGACCCTGACCTTCGCCCGCGTCTTCTCTGCTGTACCTTCCCGCCAACTACCTCGGTGTGCGCCAGGTTTGCTGGCCCACGTGGAAATCGGGCTAGGTTTCCACGTCCGTGGCCCCCAGGGTTCGGGTCTCTGCCAGAGAGCGCCTCCCCTCGGCAGTCCTCGGAGCCTTGCGGGGCCCCAGAGCCTTCCCACGGTCCCCGACCGCCGCGAGGGTGGGGGCGGGGCGCAGGCTCCAGCCCATTTTGAAATTTGAGTCTCACACCGGGAGACTTCGGAATCCCGAGATACCGGATCCTCCGCTTGAAATGTTTTCTCCGGAAGGTGAAAGGCGCGGGCGGACTCGCGCTCTCGCCGCCGCCCGTGGGACCCGCCCGCCCGCAGTGCGGCTCCCGCCGCTGGCGGCCGCCAAGCAGCCACTACCCAACTCCACCGTCTGCGCGCCCCTGCGCGAGGAAGGAGACGCTCCCGGTTCCTGATGTCCTAAACTATTTATCACGTGTGTGTATATTTGTGGGTGAAGTTTGTGCGCCTGAGTTTTTTTGTTTGGAAATATTGTGCGTGGTTATGGGAGAAAGATGCATTTTTTTTTTTCTTAAAACTAAAAACTTGAGTCTACCATTTCTTGGTTGCACTGAAAATACCGCCTAGCCCTATCGTTTTCCCGTTGCTAGTCCCTCCCTCCACCAAATCCCTGCCCTTCCACACCTCTCCTTGGTTCCTCTCCCGGGTTCTGAGTGAGTTTAGGGAACCCAAGATCTGCCTCCCTTCTCCCTCCCGTGAGAGGGCCACCATCCCCCCCACACCCGCTAGTTTAGCAAAGTTCCACTGGGAGCTTGAAGCCCGCGTGGCTGGAACGTGGGGATTTTGAGAGGATATTACCCTTTCCTAGTGACTTCTATTATAGTTAATAGTCGGTTGCACACTTTTTTTAAAAAGTAAATGAATTTGCCACGATTAAATAAATGTCATAACATTTATGACAGAATATAAAATGTTAACATATTTTAAGCCAAGTTTTAGGTGTATTTTTTGAATCTTGGTTATAAACCCAATTTTAAAGGGCGTTGTATCCAGCGTTGTGAAGGCTGTCGTGTACCCATATTTATATTTTTATAAAATTCCTATAAAGACTGTGAATCTCTCATGCTATTGCTGAGTGAGTGGAAGGGCTGCTGTGCCCTTTCTCGGCCCCGGCTCCAGGACCCCTTTACGACCTGTGGATCCTGCCCTGAGGGAGGGGCTGCGCCAAGGACCGGGACTGGAGGAGGTGCCGGAGCGTCACTTGCTGTCCCTGAAAGGAGACTTCCTGGTTTCTGTGGTTCCAATTTTCTATGCAACCCCACACCCCTTGTTGTTTTGATCCTGGGAAATAAAAGGGAGGCTGAATTATTCAAATTTAAATGAGGTTTCCCCTTCGTAGAAGTGCTGCTGACCCTGCGTGCAAAAATGGGGAGCGCTTGAGGACACAGGTGGGCGGAGGCCTTTTGTGCCGCCCGGTCATATTCTTTGGTCCTTCTGCAGCTTTTATGAACCAGTGTGGGAAGAATAGTGATAATGTCGTGACACTGGCAGACACTGAGACAAGCACAGATTACTTCAAAAGGAGTTCTGTATGTTTTTTCTACATGCAAATGCCTTTTTAATTATGTTAATTAATGTTAAGACTTCCTAGGCCTATGTTGCAGCTTCAAATGGGTCCTGGTTTAGTCTCTTCTGTCTGTATGAAGTCTGTGGCACACTCCTGAGCGTACGATATAGACTTGTAGCCCAGCGTGAAAAATTTATAAATAAATTTTTCATTGGTCTTTTTATATTAAAAAAAAATATATATATATGTATATTGGTTCTTAGTTTTGGCCCAAGTCATGGATACCCTCTATGCGGATAAAGATGGGGCCACAGCATCTCATCTTCGACTAATGGATAATGGATGCTTGGCTTGTGGGTGTAAAGGCAGAGCTGGGTAAAATGGGAGCTCATCCTAACAAGTCAACTGCAGGGTCTGATGGGAACCCAGATGCCAGACTGTGCCTGGTGCTAGGAGCCCTGGCCACCTCCTGAGTTCCTGGAGCTGGTGTCTCAACTATTTCCTAGTGACTGAGACCTCCCCAGGGAAATACCTGCTTGTGGCTCTTAGTGATTCCCACCCAGCCTGAGCGTTGAAGTCCTGGAGGAACTTCTGCACAGATAGGGTCATTTTAGATTTGGGGGAACGCTTCAACTCCCTCCTGGGCAAGCAAAAGGCCTGTGGAGATTTTAGTTCATGCCCACAGTCACTCAGGAGAAAGCAGCTCTGAGTCATGGCCAGGGTTCCTGCGCATGTGACTTGAGAAAGTGCATAGAACCTGGTCACCCTGCTGCTGGGATCCTGAGTGGGACCCGGGGAGGGGGTGTCTGACAGGCCAAGACAGCAATAGCAGCCCTCAGAGGAGCTCTGTAGGGGCTGTGATGTAAGCGGATGTTCCGCTGATACAAACTCCAGGCAGCCATCAATCCCCCCCTCCCTGTACCTCTCAGGTTTCTACTCTTTTTTTTTTTTTTTTTTTTAAGACGGCATACGAGATTAAGCATGG
>NC_022011.1:52214496-52219956 GCF_000317375.1 Microtus ochrogaster | reverse complement strand
GTAGACCAGGCTGGCCTTGAACTCACAGAGATCCGCCTGCCTCTGCCTCCCGAGTGCTGGGATTAAAGGCGTGCACCACCACCTCCCGGCTCAGGTTTCTACTCTTGAGGGCTTGGCATTTTCTCCCCAGCAACAGGTCACTAAACTTCCCAGGAGGGAGCAGAGGGAGACACTGATGCTCTTCCTCAGGAAGTCCTGCCCTAGAATCATTGTTCCCACCCAGGAGAAGCCACGTCTTCCCTCAGCTCTGTGCTGTTCTGCACGGGAATGAGACAGGTCCAGAGCTCTCTCGTTGCTGGTGTCCATTTCCCTGGAGGACAGTGGCCTGATGTGGGATTCCCCGGTGGTTCTTCCAGCTCAGCAAACTGCCCACTGCAGTGGAGACAGAAGGAACTGACCCGCCAAGTCTCTTAAGTTTCCACACTCCTTAGACTGGTCCAAGTATTAACTTAGAATGTGAATATGGGGGGGGGGCTCAACAAGAATCAATGCCTTTGTAGCACCCTTAAAATTCTCCCACCTAAGAGACACTCTAGGGGTGTCTAGGCTGCCACTGTGCAAACATGGAACTCCCTGAAATTTTCTTTTTTTTTTTTTTTTTTTTTTCGAGACAGGGTTTATCTGCGGCTTTGGAGCCTGTCCTGGAACTAGCTCTCATAGACCAGGCTGGTCTCGAACTCACAGAGATCCGCCTGCCTCTGCCTCCTGAGTGCTGGGATTAAAGGCGTGCGCCAACATCGCCCGGCTTCCCTGAAATTTTCATTGGGAGTTACAGACTGTGTCACCCATGGAATGGAATGAAGCTAAGAAAAGATGGCCATGCCGGGTATGGTGGCATAGATCTTTAATCCCGAAGCCAGGGAGGCAGAGGCAGGCAGATCTCTGTTTGAAGAAGTCAACCTGGTCTACAAAGAGAGTTCCAGGCCAGCCAGGGCTAAAGAGAAACAACCCTGTCTTATGGTCAAGGGTGGAGCCCTAGTGGAACCCATTGTCTCTGCCCTTATCCTCAAAGGAAGGCACTGTTGTCTGGGTGGTGCAGAAGATGCAAGGCTCCTTCACGATGCAGTACTCCAAAAGGCAGGCAGACACACTCTAAAATAGGCCTTCCCTCTGGGGGAGCCAGAACTACAGAGAGGATCCCAGCTAGTAAGTCCCAAGAGTTCACAAAATGCAGGACCACATAGCTGGTCATCTTGCCTTAAAGGGAGCCTTGGGCAGCACTTTGAGTGATGTGCAGCGCTAACAATGTACAGTAAGGTGGGTACTGCACAGAGCCGGGTGGGGTTTAGCTGAAGTCTTTAGGTCAGGAAGGATCAGGAAGGCTCAGCAAGAGGAAAGGCATGGCTCCCATGACAGACAAAGAAGTCTCTGCTCCCTAGACATGACCAATTCAAAGTTGCCACGTCTCTGGACTGTAATGGCCGGAGATCCTTTCAGCTCAACAGCGAGCCCACTGCAGTGAAACTGGCTAGCCAAGTCTCTCCAAGCTGGTCCAGGTTAGGGCAGTTGAAAAGGAGTGACCCAGGTCCTCCTCTGCCCTGGCTTTCAGAGCTGTGCGTGTGCTTGTCACTAGGTGAGGGTGCGGGCCAAGAGGCATTCAGAGGACCTGGAGAGCTGTACACCAGAAGCCCTGGGAAACCCTAAAGGAAGGAGACACCCAGAATGGTAAAGTCAAGTCCCGCCCGCTCCTGTTCTCAGGAGGGGGCTTGGTGGTGTTCTTTTGAAAAACTACAACTCCCATGCTCCTCCTGGACTACGGATACCTGTGCGCACCCCAGATACCCTTGCGCTCCCCGTTAAAAGGCAGGGCCACACGAGGCCCCCCCCCCCCGTTTGTCTTTCCTCGTGTATCCTGCACGTCCCTCTGCCCTTCTGTGTTTCCCTCCCCCATTAAAGTGGACCCACGTGGGAGCCGCCGTGTCGTGTCTGTGTTTGTTCCGCCGTGCGTGTCTGTCCTGTGCCCCGTGTTCAAGAAGAACACCCCTGCCCTTTATTATTTTTTAAGAAGAACACTTGGTTCCTATCCATCTCTGATCTGACTCATTACATAGAAGATATTTACTGCCAGAAATCAGAAATATCATCAGCTTATATGAGTGGTGCCCAAACCCACAGGTAGGAACTGGGACATATAGACCAGTAAGGGGAAAGAAAAGGGGGTTGTCTGTCCCCAGTCCCCAAAGGCCTGAACTCATCTCAAAAAAGGACAGAGGAGCTCTCTGGTTATTCCAATACTTTGGACATGCGGAGAGACCAAGTTTGCAAACTTGATTAAAATAAAGGCTCCTTGCTTTAAAAAAAAAAAAAAAAAAAAAAAAAAAAAGGACAGAGGAGGCAGAGGCATGCACCACAGATGAAGGGACAGCCACCCTTTGACCTGAGAAGGCCAGCTGTCTCCGGGTGCTCCCACAAAACCTGAGGGGAAGAGGCGACATCCACAGGCCTTGAAGGACTGGAAAGGAGGCCTTGTTTTTGGCTGGGACTGCTGGGGAACAAAGCCCAAGACCTCAGTATAAGGGCTTAGACCATAGGAGGGGCCGTCGAAGGTCTGGGAACCTCAGCAACTGCTCCTTCTGAGGTCTTGGCAGACCCTCCTGGGGCTCTAGGGTCCCTGGAGGCCGCCCTCCCCCACCGCCTCACCCCCGCCCCCGTGCGGCGCATTCTTCTGGTTGGCTGTCCTTCCGACAGTCCCCTGCGCGTCCGTCTGTCGGTCTTTCTTCTCTCGCCTGCACCAAAGCCGAGGCCCTATTCATTGCCGAGGCCTCTGCCCTCTCCTGAGCTGGTCCCCGCTCGGCGAGCAGCTGCTATGCTAATGAGGGCGGCGGCGGGTGGGGCGGGCAGGCACTCACAAAGGCAGAGTCTTTACATTCAAAGCCAGCGGGGCCGTTCCTGCGAGCGCGCCAGGCGAGGCGGCGGGGAGCGGCGCCCTCGGGCGCACTGGCTGCCCCGGCACCCACTGCCGAGCGCGGTGTGAGTGCAGAGACCAGCTGTCGTCTGTTCGAGGTCACAGCCCTGGACCCGCAGCTCCTTAGATGGCCCTGCCTGCGCCCTCCAGACGCCCCTGTTAGTGGCTCGGGGACGCTCGGCGCACGTGTGCCTGGCTAGTAGACACCAATGGTGACACTGCCGTCCTCCCCGGGACAAGGGGGTTGGATAAGACCCAAGTAAAGTCTGAGAACCCCGGTTCAAACAGAAGCGGAGATCTCCGGTCACCTCACGCGAGACGGCGGGGTTCCCCTTCGGCCCAGAGGGACAGGGTTGGGGGAGGGTGTGGGAGGAGGGACTTTGGCACCAGCCTGGCTCTCTGGATTTCGGACGCGTCTTGTCCAGCCGGGACCTCCCCATCCTCTGATGACCACGGTCCTTTCCGTCGGACGACTTTGTAGAGGAGTTCAGGAGCGAAATGAGGGGTAGGGGGAAAGGGTGGAAGCTGGGGAGGGGGCGGTTGCGGCTGGCCTGCGGGACTATGCTGCCGCCCTGTGGCCACGGCCCGCAGTGCGGTCCCCGCCAAGAGCGCTAGGTGAAAGGCCGGAATAGTTGGTTGTGTCTGAGCCGCTTGTTACCTAGGACTCCGACCTCCGTCCATAGGAGGCAGGCAGAGAAGGTTGAGTGAAGTGCTTACGTCACGAAGGAGCAAGAGCTGTCATGGCACAGGTCAGAAAGGCCTGAGCATCTGGGACCCTGCCAGATGCTGGGAACCGACGAGGCAGGTTATGGGACAGAGGGCAAGTTCTCAGGAACTGATGACCCCAGAACCAGACAGGCCAATTGACTAGGCAGCCTGGGCTACAGCAATGGAAGATGGCTTTAGTGTATGACAGCACAGCAGGCCTCGGCAGTGTTGCTGAAGTTAGACTGATCGTTTGTGGGATGATCAGGTAAGCAAATGGATCCGAAGGTGGTGCACTTGGTGGGAGAGCAGCCACGGAAGATCAAGGCCACCTACCCAGCTGGGATCCCCGGACCACTCCTACAGTCCCTAGGATACCCAAACAAGCCTGGAGTGGTGACCCCGTCACCAGGCTAAGAGCCTGTGTTGTCTTGAGCAAATGGGGAAAAAGGCTATTCCAAGGCCCAAGACTTCAAAAGATGGTTAGCAGAACACAGTTGTAGCCCTGCACACAAGGGCCACACTTCTAGTGGCCTACAGGACACTTGAAATGATCATCAGGAGAGGTTAGAAAGTGTCTCTGGGTCTAGAGCCCGGGGCCTTGGCAGGGAGCCATGTGGGCAAGACCCCTGAGTGCCAAGTGGCGGCTGGCACTTGTGCGCTGATTGCTCCTGCTACCATTATAAACTCCAAACCTTTGAAACCATAAGTCAAGTACATGTTTTCTTTTTTTTTTTTTTTTCCAACAGGGTTTCTCGGTGTAGCCCTGGCTGCCCTGAAACTCACTCTGTAGTCCTTATAGGCCTCAAACTCACAGACATCCTCCTGCCTCTGCCTCCCAAGTGCTGGGATTAAAGGCATATGTCACTACCACCCGACTGAAACAGCCTTTTAAAATTTTTTAAAAGAAAGAGAATAAAACTGATTTTACAGGGCCAGAGAGATGACTTTGTGGCTAAGAACAAGCCCTGCTCTTGCAAAGGACCCTGGTTCATTTCCCAGCACCTGTGTCTGACCACTCACAGGGCCTGTAATTCCAGCTCTAAGAGATCTAGCATCCTCTTCTGGCCTATGAGGGCACCAACACTTACATAAGCATAATTTAAAATGATCTTTTAAAAAATAGGGGTTGGGTTGGAGCTGGAGAGATGGCATAGAGGTTAAGAGCACTGGCTGCTCTTCCAGAGGACCTGGGTTCAATTCCCAACAACCACATGGTGGCTCCCAACCATCTGTAATGAGATCTGGGCGCCCCCTTCTGGCCTGCAGTCATACACGCAGACAGAACACTGTATACATAATAAATAAATACATCTTTTAAAAAATTAGGGATTGGGCTGGGGGGGGTGGCACAGGTCTTTAATCCTAGCACTCAGAGGCAGAAATAGGAAGATCTCTATGAGTTTGAGGCTACCCTGGTCTACAAAGTGAGTTCCAGGACAGCCAGAGCTGTTACACAGACAAAAAAAAAAAAACAACAAAAAAAAAAAAAACAAAAAAAACACACACACACAAAAAGGGAGCTGGGAGGTTGGAGAGGTGATTGATTGGTTAAGAACACTGGCTTCTCTTGTAGAAAACCAGAGTTCAATTTCTAGCACCTACATGGAGGCTCACAGCTATCTGTAACTCCAGTTGCTGAGAATCTAATTCCCTCTTCTGGCATCCCCATGCACCAGGCATGCATGTAGACATATATCCAGATATATATCCAGGAAAAACACCCATATACATAAAATAAATAGATAAAACTTTATGGGCTGGAGAGATGGCTCAGTGGTTAAGAGCATTGCCTGCTCTTCCAAAGGTCCTGAGTTCAATTCCCAGCAACCACATGGTGGCTCACAACC
>NC_022011.1:52204473-52213841 GCF_000317375.1 Microtus ochrogaster | reverse complement strand
GAGACCAGCCTGGTCTACAAGAGCTAGTTCCAGGACAGGCTCCAAAACCACAGAGAAACCCTGTCTCGAAAAAACCAAAAAAAAAAGAAAAAAAAGAAAACTGGTAAGAAGGCAAAGAGGGCAGTGGGTGAAGAGCGTTAGAGGCTGCTGGGGGCACCACCAAGCCCAGGGTGACGCTTGAACCCAGCCCTGGGTTGAGCAGACCTGCGGAGGCAAGGTGCAGGGCCAGGTTGAATCTATGATAGGCAGATGGCTATCTGAGTCAGCAGTGGGGACAGCACTGCAGATGGACACTTCAGAGTTGCTTGCTGGATGGTTCCCCGACCCACGGGGAGTTCAAATGATGGGTCAGTCAAGTGGGGCTCTTGTCGTTGTGGTGATTTCTGCATGTGAGCCAGAGGAAGGTGTACCGCCGTTCCTTAATCCGGTGTTTTCACTAATGTGGGGCCTCATTTTTCTGATAAGGGTCTAAAACATCTGTGTGTTCATATGGTACCTTTGTACTTGAGAGGCATGTGTATCAGTGTGTGCTTCATGGGTACTGCTGGACAGGTAGGGGCATCTACCTGCACAGGGAAGTGCTCAAAATGGAGACAAATTCTGATTTGTAAAATCAGAACTCAAGGAGAGGCACAGCCTAGAAGTCTTAGAATTATGGAGTGACTTGGAACTGCCTGATAGCAAAACCTTCCCTGTCATTTCAGAGTCTCATGAGGCTGGTTGTGATGTGTCCCCTTTCCTTTAACTACCATTGTTTACACTTTTTTTATATTTATTTATTTTGTATACAACAGTCTGTTTACATGTATGTCTACAGGCCAGAAGAGGGCACTAGACCATCTGTAAAGACATCATGTGGTTGCTGGGAATTGAACTCAGGACCTTTGGAAGACCAGGCAATGCTCCTAACTGCTGAGCCACCTCTCCAGCCCCCTGTTTACACTTCTAAAATGAAGGTGTTACCAAGGACAAAAGAGTTGACACCTAAATCTGATAAGGCAAGTTTCCACCCTCCAGGTTTGTAGGCCAAGAGGTCAAAGAACTTGTTTTGAAGACAAAGACTTTTGCCTGGTGCTGGAATTGTCCACCCAGCACAATCACCAACGCTCGGAGACCTTTCTGTTTAAGAAAATGGGAATTCTTTTTTTTTTTTTAATGGTTTTTTGGTTTGTTTGTTTGTTTTTGTTTTTGTTTTGACTGGGTTTCTCTGTAGCTTTGGAGCCTGTCCTGGAACTAGCTCTTGTAGACCAGGTTGGCTTCGAACTCACAGCCTGCCTCTGCTGGGATTAAAGGCATCGCCACCACTGCCCGGCTGAAAATGGGAGTTCTTATACTTTGCGATGGATATGCTTCCTCCACTTTCCCAAACCTAGAGTTGAATAAAACTATTCCCTCCTCCAACTTCCGTTGTCTCCACAGGTTTGTGAACGCCAACGGCCCCCATAGAATCACACATTTGAATACTGGTCCCCAGCAGGTGTAAGTCTTTGGGAAGAATTAGCTGTGACCTTGCTGAAGGGGTGTCACCAGGGTTTTTAGGTTTCTAAAGACTGAGACTGACACCACGGGAGCTAATTAATTCTCTCTGCTTCCTGCTTGTGGATCAGGGAGGACAGATGCAAATAGAGAGCCTGAGACCAGCCTGGGCTACAAAGAGTTCAAGGCTAGCCTGGGCTATACAGCCAGGTCCTGTCACAGAAACAAAAAGAGAAAACAGATGAAGAAGTGTGAGTTGTAGGTCAACTAGGTTCTCATAGAAAGTCTGGCTCCAAAGAATAAGAACATGAACACTAGTTATTTATGGACTTCCTGCACAGTTCTGCTGGCTGCACTACGAAGCCCAGCTTCCTATCACACTTCCCTCTTCGGAATTTCTCAAACACCGACGTGTAGGGAAGTCATTTGGTCAGCATGGTGGAATCCCAGAATTTAGGTGGCTCACAGGTTCAAAGTGAGCCTGGGCTACAAGTGTGAAACCCTGTCTGAAAACAAGAATTATCATTTCATTTGGGTATGTTGGGGGAGAGAGAGTTTCTCAGTGTAGCCCTGGGTGTCCTGGAACTTGACCTGTAGACCAGGCTGGCCTTGAACTCAGACTGCCTGCCTCTGCCTCTCAAGTGCTGGGACTAACCCTACCACGTCCATCTCCAAACCCAGGAATTATCAAATAGAGCCTTTAGAGAAAGAAGTTGGTGGATTTCCCCTTGACAGATTTCAGTATGCCTTTCTCAACCCATAGGCAAAGCAAACAGAAAGCCAAAAGAAGACAGTAGAGCCGGGTGGTGGTGACACAGGCCTTTAATCCCAGCACTCAGGAGACAGGGGAAGGTGATCTCTGTGAGTTCAAAGCCAGCCTGGTTCACAGAGCGAGTTCCAGGACAGCCAGGGTGAGCTGCAGTTCACTCACAGTTCAGCGTTAGGTGTGCAGGCTTCTAAGACCAGAAATTGGCCTCGATGCCGTTATTTTATAAATGTATTGTTCTATAAATAAATAAAAAATTCTGCATGGGTTTGGATCTTCACTAAATCGATGCTCTGCAGATGTTGTGAGCGAAAACAAGCGCCTTGGCTGGGTAGGAAACACCTCTAGGTGGTTTTTCAGATGACAACCCTGGGGACCTTCTCGGGGAGTGCTGAGAACCCCCGCATCATTCTGCAAGGACTGGCTAGCTCCCCCACTCAGCAGGTCACACACACACACCTTGAAATCTCAACACAGAGGCTTGAGGCAGAGCAAGAGCCTCTACCTTCGCTGTGGCTAAGCAGGTGAACTAAGATGGATGGATGGTGAACCTCTCGGATTCCCTACCTCTGCATCCCGTTGTAGCCCTGGCCCAACCTTCCAACCTCAGAGCAGAAGCCCTGGAAGGATGGAAGGGTGTGCTGGTCACCTCCCAGGCGTAAGATCTGTGTGCCGGGCTCCACAGAAGGGGGCGTCCATCTGCAGAGCCCTTCTCCCGATCCCGCATCACACAGATCCTCAGAGAACAGCTGGAGGCAATGAGGGACGTGCAGGACCTGCTAAGGGAGCCGGCTAGTGATCTAGGGAAACCGGAGCTCGGGTGGCTTCCTAGCAGGTCTCCTCAGGGTGGGGGAGGATACACCACCCCCTGGAGGGGCTCCTCCTCTCTAACCTCTTCTAGTATCATCCCTTGCGGTGCCCTCAAGCCCCACTTTCGGATATGCTTTTTCCTAACCCACAGTGATGAGCGTTCGCAGGCAAGAACTGGGTGCAGCCACCAGGGGGCAGCGCAGAAGTTGCCAGATACTCTAAGGAGCCTCACACCAAGAAAATTCCACAGCTCCTTGCTCTTGAGCATGTGATGGGGTTGAGAGGGTTGAACCTGGAACACCGAAGGCTATAGGGACCTCACCCACATGTACCTGTGAGACCCAGACAGCTCCGCTCTCAAGGAAAGGAGGTCTCGGCATCCAGAGGCCTCGATGCCCTTGGCCATCCCCTGGGTCCAGCTGAGAGCCTGAGCTGCTCCCCACCTCACCCCACTGGGCCTCATGCACGTCTGGTGTTTCCGGCAAACAGAAGCCTCAAGGCCCTGTTCCACTTTCACTGCTGCCATTGTTTGACTCAGGGGCTGTCACTCCAGAGCTGTGACAGGAAGGGGCCAGGTGGAAGGAGTGAGTCCCTCAGCACTAGGACAGACTCTACTGACCCTTTCTAGGGAAGCCTGAGCTTGGGTGGTTTTCCACTAGGTCTCCCCAAGGTGGGTGGGGACACATCACCCCCCTGGAGACGTTTCTCCTCTCTGACTTCTGGTGAGTACGACCCTGAACCCTGTAGCTGATCCCAAGGTCATTCTGAATGCCTCTCTGGAGCAAACAAAATTGGGTCTTCACTTAATCCACATTCAATCAAGTTCTTTTTTTTTTTTAACCGAGTTCTTGATCCACAACATTTTTAAAAAGTTTTATTTATTTATTTGTTTGTTTGTTTGGTGGTTGGTTGGTTGGTTTCTCTATGTAGCTTTGGAGCGGATCCTGGAACTCACTCTGTAGACCAGGCTGACCTCAAACTCACAGAGATCTACCTGCCTCTGCCTCCCAAGTGCTGGGATTAAAGGCATGCACCACCACCGCCCAGAGATCCGCAACATTTGAGGGGTCCCACTGGATCCACTCACTGGCTTGTAGACATCTATCCACCCCACTGGCTTCTCAGGAGGGCCTGGACAAGCATCCCCCGCCTTGGGGCCTCTAAGTTAAAGAGGCATTCAAGGGATAACGGGGTGTTTGCGAGAAACGTGGGGACCAGGTTCCCGCTACAGCCACTCACCCTCTGAGATAATCTGTACCGCGAATGCACTCATCCACTTCCCTGGGTTATGGGAGGTCCTATCATATGTTCTGGAAGTAGATGGACACAGTGAGAGCTGAAGAGGGGGCACCAGACTACAGGTAGGAAGGTGGCTGCTTTCCTGGTGACCCTAGGGAATCTCAAGGCTCAGGGGTGGAAGAGGCAGTGGGGGGCTCAGAGCTCAACTTCCCTAGCTTTGGGAGTGAAACAGCTTGGAGGCCACAAATCCCCTGACATTCTTCCTGTTTTCTTCAACAGTTCAAATACCTGGGGCCACTGGCTAGGGTTCAGCCTTTGCAGGCTTGTGCTGCAAAAGGTTGACCTTAGCTACGACCTGCTTGCAGCCAGTGATGGCAAATTCATGTCCAGCGACTTGGTAGTAGCTGAGCTGCTCTGCCAGCTGCTCTGCCAGCGCTTGCTCTGGAAAAAAGCCCTCCCCTGCCATCTCCTCTCGGAAGCAGTTGACCACATCTGGCTTGTCTAGTAGCAGGAAGGGCACGATGGCAGCAGTGTTCCACAGAGGGTGTTCCCGGGCCAGGAGCTCCCGGAGACTGGAGTGTAACTCCTCCTCAGTCTGAGTGTTGCCTGCACTGTGGAGGTGTGGGGGCAACATACGTGATGCGTTTCGCAGCACAAACTGTGTGATCTCTACACCACCAGCGCCACTTAGGAGTACATAGATAGCGTTGTGGAAATGATGCGAGCGCTGTGGCTGCAGGAGACCGTGCAGCTCATCCAGCAGCGCAGGTGGCAAGAGTTCAGCCTCATCCAGGACCAAGAGAGGGGTCTTCTCCTCGGCCTCAGCCTGTGCCACCACATCCGCCACACGCTGTGCCAGCTCCTTCCGGCAGTCCTGAACCGGGCGCAGCTCTGGACAGTGATGTCGTGCATGGTACTGCAGCACCAACGCGCCATCCTCCAGCACTGCCTGGAAGTGGCGTGCCAGCAGGCGTCCCACGTGACTCTTGCCTACACCACTGGGCCCATGCAGAGCCAGGAGCAAGGGATGACTGTGAACGTGTGTAGCCAGGTAGTCCCGCAGCAGGGCCATGATGCGGCCCACAGCAGCTGGCTGGCCAAACACAGAACGCCGCAGCGCTTTCTCCAGTCCATCGAGGTCATAACGTTGTGCGTTATCGTCCAGATTCTCGATGGCGTTAAGAACCTGGAATCCCACGATGGCTACAAGCAGCAGCAGACAACGCTGTGCACGGCTCTGGCGCTCTGTGCGGGGTCGGTACTTCCGTGAGGTTTCGGGGTAGAGCACTACCCGACTACGCCGCCTACGCTTCTTGCGGGGTGTCCTGGAAGACAACTCCGTCAGGCTGTCGAACGTGAAGAATTTAGGTTGGTCTAGGTCCGCACGCAGAGCCCCGGAGCTGCCGCTGGACCCGAGTGCCCCTGTCCCAGTGTCCGGTTCGGTGCCTAGCTGCAACAGGCGCCTCTTGCGCAGGACGCAGACGCGGCGGCGCAGACGGAGCACAGCGCGCACCGGCGCGATCACGCATGGGCCCTTGGCCTGGGGCTCTAGGCTAGTTTGGCCGCGATCCATGGCGTAGGAGCTGTACTGGGCATGCAGGTCCCCTCCCTGCAACAGGAAAATGGGAGGATCTCCTGAGTCCTGAGTCCCTGATCTCAGCCTCTGGGGGTCGCTTAAGGTACTTTACCGCCAGATACTACCTCCGGTCTCGCCTCGCCCGGGTGACCAGGAAGCCACTGCTCAGCAGGAGGGCCCCAATGCATGCAAATCTCTTGAGTCCTCCCAGAAAAGGCCCAGGCCTTGAGGAAGTGAGGGGGTGGGGTAGGGGTGTTGTATACTTTATCAGGCTGCTGACTTCCCTCTAGAAGGAAGAAGCAGAAAATTCGTGGTCACACCGCCAACGATTAGGGGTGTAGACCGGTCAAAGTGGACCCTGCACCACCCCCCAGGCACCTATGAGACTGTCAAAGACCTTCTAGGTCCCAAGTAGGCCCCTTGGACCAGAGGACTCAGTACCTCGATGAGCTGAGACTGTCCCCACATTCAGGGACAGTTGGTGGAAAGGAAAGTGCAGAGCAAACTTCATGTTTTTGAAAATGGGACCCTAGCACTGCCCCCAGTCACAACCTAAGCCTTTCGACCCCACTCCCACCCCCAACCCCCATTCGTGCCAAATCTGAGGTCCCTCAACATCCTCCCAGTAAACACAACAGAGCAGAAAAATGAAGAGAAAAAAAAGAAAAAAACCGGCAAAAGGTTACAGCCCTGACAATGAGGAGGCTGGCCTGAACCTCTCCATCTCAACCCCTACCTGCGGCTGCTCAGACTCCCCAGCTCAGTCACTCCCTTCCAAGGCCAGGAAGCAGGAAATGCTAGTCTTCCCCACAAAAGGTGAGGTGGGTGGGTCAGGGTTCGCCTGGCCCAGCTCAAGCTTGAAAGGGGCAGTGACTCCTACAGGTCCCCAGGGACCGAAGCAGAGGAAGCTCTGGGGAGGTTTCCGCTGAGAGGCAAAGGAAGTGAGTCAGGGGTGCTGGCAGGCGGAGCGTGAGCTGAGTGGAGGAGCCGGTGGGGGAGGCCTGACTGACCGGCCTAGAACCCCTAATCTGCTGTTCATCCTCTCCTCGTCCTTGTGGCTCTGCCAGGGAACATAGGGAGGGAGGGGCCCTTCCAATAACTTCCCCTGGGCTCCTGGGCATTCAGTCTGCCCTGGCAAAACTAAGGGACCCTAAAGACCCTAGGGAGGCTCTCAGCTGACGGTGAGCAAGTAGAAGCAGGCCATTCGCTCAGCTGGGTGCCTCCTAATCCTTTTTCTGCTTTTCCTCTCTGCTTGGATTCCTTCCCCTACCCTACCACCCCTTTGCCCATTCAGCTGGACCTCTCATAAGATAAGACAGGAGAAAGAGTTCTGGAGCTAAGGCTAGAACCCCACTCATGGCTCAGGGCCCTTGGGGGGGGGGGCGCACATTTAGAAATGGCCTTAGGCCAAGAGTTGGAAGAGAAACTCTAGACTTCCACGGCAACCTGCTTGCCTGTGGCCCTGCCCACCTTCGTGCCCATTTCTGGAGGACCCAGGGGCCTGCCTGCCTGGATGGCCCCAGACTCCTCCCATTCTGGTTGTTTCCTTGGCCAGCTTGGAATTCCTGATCTTTCCAGAACTTTCACAAAATTCCAAGAGTGGCCAGGGTGGACAAGTGTGTGTCCAGACCCCTCTAGACAATTCAGCCTCACCCATGATCCACACCCATCTGCACTTCACAGACCGTGTGAAATAGCCCTGCAGGCGGCTGACTGCCCAGGCCCTGGAGGAGGGACTCTTAGAAACCTCCCCTCCTCTCCTGTCTGTAAGACTTTTCTGACTCAGAAAGGACACTGGCCAGGCCCTGAGGGAAACAGACAAGGTAATCTCCAAGTGGGCCTAACGCTGGCCAGTCACTTTTGCAAGAGGCTGATGTGTCAAACTCTCCCGGGTGGAGTCCCATTCTGGGGTGAGGAAAAGACCTACTAAAGAGAAGTGGCTGTCCAGGTAACTCATGTCCAGGGGTGATCTTTGCAAGGGTAAGGCCTTCACAGATCTGCAAGCCCGACTGCCCACTCCCTTGTCCAACCCAATTGTAAGCCTAGCGGTGGTGGCACACGCCTTTAATCCCAGCACTCAGGAGGCAAAGGCAGGCAGATCTCTTTGAGTTTGAGGCCAGCTTGGGCAACAAAAGCTAGTTCCAGGACAGGCTCCAAAGCTACAGAGAAACCCTGTCTCGAAACACCCACACACACACAAAAAAGTAACAACCCACCCAATTGTAAAGTCCAACCTCACAGTCCCAACCCAGACCCCATTCCCCTCCACAGCTCTTTTTGTTGTTGTTGTTGTTTGGGTTTTTGAGACAGGGTTTCTCTGTGTAGCCCTGGCTATCCTGGAACTCTCTTTGTAGACCAGGCTGGTCTCAAACTCACAGAGATCGCCTGCCTCCATGCTGGGATTAAAGGTGTGTGTCTTCCCCCCACCTCCAGGCCCCCCACTAGCTACGCTGACCATCTTGCCTGTCCTGAACCTCAGTCTCTAGCAGGCTCTGCCCAATGACCTTACCAAGCACACAGTCCACTATCAGCTTCTCTGGCTGTGGCCCCGCCCTTTCCTGCTTATGCCCTTGTGTCTGGAAATACAGCCGGCCCTTTCTGAAATGTCTGTGCTATGTAAGGAACAGCTATCTGGATACAACACCCCATGAAACCCCAGTACCATACGCATTTTACCGCTGGATCATCACCGTCACCCCATCACCCCAGAGCCATGTTTTCCCACGTTTAAAATAATGGAGCAGGCTGGGCCCAGGGGAGCTCATCTTTCATCTCAGTGCTTGGGGAACAGAGGTGGGTGGCTCTGAGTATGAGGCCAGCCTGGTCTACACTGCAAGTTCCAGGACAGTCTGGGCTATAGAGACCCTGACTCAAAAAACCAAATGAGCCAGGTGGTGGTGGAGGCAGTGCACACCTTTAATCCCAGCACTTGTGAGGCAGCGGCAAGAGAACCTCTGTGAGTTTGAGGCCAGCCTGGTATAGAAAGTGACAGCCGGGGCTACGTGGAGAAATCTTGCCTAAAGAAAAAAAACATAACAAAAACTAATAATAAATGAAAGAATCCAGCAGCACTTTCCCCAACTGAAGGCCTGCATCTATGACTCATGATCTCTACTAAGCTGGAAACTTAGCAGTGTTCCTGTGGTCCCACAGCGATGTGGCTCTGGTGTGTCTCATGTGTTGAACCCTCCCCAGACCCCCAGAGGTGATAGAACGCTGAAAATTCAATCAGCTGTGGTGTACCTCCAAGATAGGTGGTTAGGATCAAATGAGGTTATAGGACTGGCACCCTCAGTCAGTCCCATGACTTTAAACACACACACCCTCTCCCTGTTGCTATGGGGTACCCTTTGCCTCAGGTGTCTGCCAGGATGGCTATCGTCAAGAGCACTCTGGACGCACACAAACACACACACAATCACTATGAGGTACCCTCTCTCACACACACAATCACTATGAGGTACCCTCTCTCACACACACACACAATCACTATGAGGTACC
>NC_022011.1:52201692-52204373 GCF_000317375.1 Microtus ochrogaster | reverse complement strand
ATCACTATGAGGTACCCTCTCTCACACACACACACAATCACTATGAGGTACCCTCTCTCACACACACACACAATCACTATGAGGTACCCTCTCTCTCTCACACACACACACAATCAATATGAGGTACCCTCTCTCACACACACATACACAATCACTGTAAGGTACCCTTTGCCTCAGGCCTCTGCTGGAAGGATGGCTATCATCAAATGCACCCTGGACTTTGAACCAAGTCCTTGAGTCAAAATAAACATACTCTCTTTATGACTCATACAGCCTATAGTGTTACAACAGAAAACTGAACTAATACAATCCCATCCCCCCTCGCTCAGCTTCAGGGATATACGTGACTGCCTGTCCCCTCCTCCACCTGGTGACAAACCAGCCAGGAAATATACCACTCATGCACAACTGGGAAAAGCTAGGCATAGACTGGGCGCCTTGCAGCCACCTGCACCTGTCTGACCCCATCACAGCCAGGAGCTTTTGTTATGCCTCAGATAGCTGCCCTGCTCGGCCATCATCTGGTGTTTCATGTCCTGTGGGAGCAGTGATGCCAGTCCCCGCTGGACTTTTCCTAGCCACCCAGCTAGGAACTAAGCTGCACATGGCTGCGTACAGTCTGATGTTCAGGATCACTCCATGACCTAGGGCTGGTGCTTGATCCTCCTAGGGATTCCTATCACTCCTTTAGAAAGGAGTGAAAAACTGCACACCTAGACTGGGGCAGAGATCAAGGCACTCGGGGAGGCTGAGATCATCCAGCAGCTGGGCCCTAAACCAGGTCTCTCAGGGCAGGGTTGCCAGGAACAGAAGTCAAAGAACTGAATTTCCAGAAGAATGTTACACCCTCTAGGTGTGGTGGCACACACACCTTTAGTCCCAAGCAGGCGGATCTCTGTGAGTTCAAAGCCAGCCTAGATCTGTAAGTTCCAGAACAGTCAGAGACACCCTTTCTCAAATAAGGAAAAAAAGAATTCCACGCCTGCCCTCAGCCCCAGGAAAAACAGAATCCTCTCAGCACGGTTTATCAAAATGTGTTTTATTTACATAAGTGGAAACTTCACTGTGTACACCCAGTCCCTACTCAAGGGCCAAAACACATAGCTGGGCAAGGACTTATTTTCTGTTACAAAGGTCTGTACACTGAGGTGGGCAGCTGCAGGGAAGGGCTCTGCTACAGATCTCAATCAGCAGGGACTGTGCACAGATACTAGCAGGCTCCGGCCTCTGCCTGCTGCAGACTTCCCACCTGGCTTCTGTTGGGGGTACCACGCCTGTGCTTGACATATCAGGCCCAGCAAATCTGCTTTGGCAAACCCAGTACACCTTTCTCCTTGGGCTTTGTCCAGACTAAATATCAGGTCAGTCAGGCCTCTGCCATTGCCCTTGGAAAATTAACTGGCTTTTTCTTAATACCAACCACCATCCATCTCTGCCAGGATCAAGCAGGGGCCAAGCCCCACCAAGCCATTATGGCCCCCCCCCTTGGTGTGCGAGTAGACCACCGAGGACCTCTTGGGACCAGCTCCAGACAGGAGCTCAGAGGAGGGAGTATCTTGCCAAGGAACAGCCCTCAGCTCACCCTGCACTCCTAGCTGACTAGGGCCTCCTTCCATAGGGCACTGCCACGAAATAGTTCCAGAGAGCCTCACAGTGGAGCTGGAGCAGGCACATTGGGAAGAGGCAGCTCCAGGGCTGGTGTCTCTGTAGCTTGGGTAGGACTAGGTTTCCGATGGTCCAACTGCTCCAACTTCTCACCAAGCTGGGAGTAGAGCTCCTTCACGGCCTCCCCACTCTGCGAAAATCAGACACGTAGTGGTTTGAAAGAAAATGGCTCCCTGAGGGAGTGGCACTATTAGGAAGTGTGGCTTTGTTGGAGTAGGTGTGTCACCGTGGGGGTGGGCTTTGAGGGCTCATATACTCAAGCCACACCCCGTGAGACAGACTACCTCCTGATGCCAGCAGGTCAAGATGTAGGACACTTGGCTAATTCTCCAGCACCACGTCTGCCAGACACCACCACATTGCACCATGATGAAAATAGACTAAACCTCTGAAAATGTACCAGACAGTGGTGTTGCACACCTTTAATCCCAGCACTCGGGAGGCAGAGGCAGGTGGATCTCTGTGAGTTTGAGGTCAGCCTGGTCTACAGATTGAGTTCCAGGATAGCCAGGACAGCTACACAGAAAACCCTTGTCTTGGAAAACAAAACAAAAAAATAAAACCTCTGAAAATGATGTAAGCCATCCCAATTAAATATTTTTCCTTTTAAGAGTTGCCATGGTCATGGAGTCTCTTTACCACAACAGAAGCCCTAAGACAGCCATGCAAGGGGGCTGAAGAGATGAATGGCTCAGAAGTTAAGAGCACTAACTGCTCTCCAGAGGATCAGGGTTCAATTCCCAGCACCCATATGGCAGCTCACAACTATCTGCACTCCAATTCCAGGAGACTTGACACCCATGGCAAAACACTTATGCACATAAAAAAAAAAAAAAAAAAAAAGACAGGCATGCAATAGGGCAAGTAGTCTGAGCCTACTTGGAGGAGAGAACCTATAGGCAAGGTTAAGAATACCAAGGTGGGCCGGGCGATGGTGGCGCACGCCTTTAATCCCAGCACTCGGGAGGCAGAGGCAGGTGGATCTCTGTGAGTTCGAGACCAGCCTGGTCTACAGA
>NC_022011.1:52197498-52200287 GCF_000317375.1 Microtus ochrogaster | reverse complement strand
AAAAAAAAAAAAAAAAAAAAAAACTGAAGCTACCTACCTGGCCTGTGGGCTCCAGAGCCTTCTGCAGCGCCTCCAGCTTGGAAGGGGCCACTCTGGGGTGCAAGTGCAGGAGAAGCCTCAGCACATGACGATGCACATTTTCCTTCCTGGAAAGACCAGTGGGACTCAAGGCGCCAGAACTTCCCTCCAAGGCACAGCCCACATGGGGTTCCCATGTGCCTTCAGCAGAGCAGAACTGACCCCTGGGTCAACCCCATGCTACACCCAGGAGTTACTCACTCTAGCACAGGTCCCAGGGCTCAGAGACCCAGCTGTGGTCCTTCAGCAGAATGGAGCCTCAACTCCCCTTCCACACTGTGGAACGTAAACTGACAAGAAAGGAAGGTGGGGTGGGTGGGGTGTCCTACCTGGGAGAGGCAGTGAGGAAGAAGCCATCAAAGAGGCTGCTGCAGAAATCCTCCAGGGCAAATTCATCAGCCAGCAGGGCCAGGCTCCCAGTGAGCAGGTGGAGAAAGATGTCACTAAAGGCCAGGTCACCAAAGGTTTCCACTGTAAACACAACAGGGGGGCTCGGCCTCTGCCTACAGGGACTATCCCCCGCCCCAGCTCTGAACAGGACTCTGGGTGAGCCAAGGGGTGACCAGGTGAAGCAGATAAGTGGTCAGTGGCTCTCAGCTGGGAAGCGAGACCACAGCTAGAGCAGGTGAAAGGAAGATGCTCTGCCCAAGAGCCAGGGGCTCTGATCTGAAGTGGCCTCCACACAGAGAAAGGGCACAGACAAGCAACCACAGACATGCAGAAGCATACGAGTACCCAGGGGATTCTGCCAAACCCTCCTGGTGACTCCTCAGTTAAGACCACAGGCACTCGACAAGAGATACCAGGAGCCTGGTCTACAAGAGCTAGTTCCAGAACAGGCTCCAAAACCACAGAGAAACCCTGTCTCAAAAAAAAAAAAAAAGATACCAGGATCCCACAGTTGGGCCTTGCCTAAGGAAGGAAAGACACAGTGTAGACAGCCTTGGGGTCCATCACCATTCCTGACAGTTGGGAGCAGCTGTTTTGATGGCAGACCCAGCTGATACCACCTGAACCTAAGGAAAAGCTGGAGAACTTTATGGAGACTCGGGTGTTCTGGGGGGACTACTGAAAGCAGATTGGATGACTCTCAGGCACTTCATGCCCTGCCTGGCCATGTGCGTGATCACGACCAAGAGGTTGAGAGGCTTGTATTCTCCCGCCTGCAAATAACCGTGACCTCAAATACCCCTAACAAGCCAGCAAGCACAGTGCAAAGGGGCCTTAACTCCTGACTGAGCCCATACAACCCTGCTGAGACAGGAACTCAGCCACCATCCATCCAAGGACACAGTTTACAGTAGGTTTGTTCAGAGGAGGCTTAGTTCTCAAAATCATTTTTTTGGTAGGGATGTCTACTGAACTGTTCAGACAAGTGCTTCGGTCTGACTCCGAGACATCTCTACAGGCTCGTGGCTTGCACATTTGGTCTCCGCTGATGGTGCTATTTTTTTTTTTAATGTAATAGACTGAATTAAGTTCTTCCTCTTTTTTTAAAAAATTAATTTATTTATTATACCGTGTTCTGCCTGCATGTATGCCTGCAGGCCAGAAGAGGGCAACAGCTCTCATTACAACAGATGGTGGTGAGTTACCATGTGGGTGCTGGGGGAATTGAACTCAGGTCCTCTGGGAGAGCTGTCAGTGCTCTTAACAGTTGAGCCATCTCTCCAGCTCAATGGTGCTATTTTGAAGGAACCTCTGGCTGCCGGAAGTAGGTCACTAAGAGCAGGCATTTAAGGGTTGCACCTGGTCCTGATTCCTGATTTGCTGTGCTATGAACTGAGCCGCTCTTCGTCTCCCCCACCAACATGAACTGAAACCCTCTAAAACCGGGACTAGAGATGGTTCGCTGGTTAGAAGTCCTGACGCTCTTGCAGAGGACCCAGATTCAATCACCCACATGGTAGCTCACAGCAGTCTAACTCCAGAGACGGAGGAGCTGAAGCCTCTCTGGACTCTGTGCACTGCAGACACCTGTGCATTTATATACTCTCAGGCAAAATACTCATAAACTAAAAATAAACTCTTAGCTGGGGCTTGGTGGAGCACACCTTTAGTCCCTGCACTCAGGAGGTGGAGACAGGCCAATCTGTGACTGTGAGATCAGTATGAGCTCCAGGACACCCAGAGATAAATATTGAGATCCTGTCTCAAAAAAAAAAAAGAAAAAGAAAAAATAGACTCTTTTCTGTTGTTTGTTGGGGTCACAGCTATACAAAGAACCTAACATAGCTGTGGGAGGGTACATCTGTAAAGTCAGCAGACAGGAGGAAAAGGCCAAGATCAGGTATAGTCCATACTAGGGGCCAGGCATGGTGGCACAAGACTTTAATATAGCACTCAGAAAGCTGGGTGTGGTGGTGCACGCCTTTAATCCCAGGACACAGAAGGCAGAGGCAGGTGGATCTCTGTGAGTTTAAGGCCAGCCTGGTCTACATGGGTTCCAGGTCAGCTAGGACTACACAGAAAGATCCTGTCTCAAAAAATCAATATAAATAAATGGTGGGTAAAGACAACACAAGCCTAGAGACCTGCGCTGATCTCCTGGAACCCACAGGAAGGTAGAAGGGGAGAGCTGATGCCACAAAGTCGTCCTCTGACCTATACATAAGCCGGGGCAGCACAGCTACACATGCAGAATGATAGACAAACAGAATTCAAGAAACTGACTCCAAAAAAAAAAAAAAAAAAAAAAAACTGAAGCTACC
>NC_022011.1:52172679-52197398 GCF_000317375.1 Microtus ochrogaster | reverse complement strand
TTGGAGCCTGTCCTGGAACTAGCTCTGTAGACCAGGCTGGTCTCGAACTCACAGAGATCCGCCTGCCTCTGCCTCCCAAGTGCTGGGATTAAAGGTGTGCGCCACCATCGCCCGGCCTGACTCCACTTTTATTAGAACTCATTCAAATGTAAGATCAAGCAAGATCTTTTATTTTAGGTGTATGGGTGGTTTGCCTGATGTGTGTTTGTATGTCATGGGTGTGACTACAAGAGGGCATTGGATCCCCTAGAACTGGAGTTAGACAGTTGGACGCTAGGAATCAAATGGGCCATCTCTCCAGCCTTCAGATTCCCTAAACATGACGGTGCACCACAGGAGCAGTCCAAGTAGAGAAGCCCCAGCCAGGAGGGACAAGCCACACTGCCAGTTTATTGGTACCATACCAGACGACAGGAAGAAAAAGCAGACTGAAATGCATGGATAAGGCTAAGGTAAATCAAAGTTACCCCGTGTGTTCCTAAGGTCTTAAACAAGCAAGCTAACTCTGTGCCAGCAGAATGTCCTGATGCCCCTAAAGCAGGAGAGGGCACGGACTATAGAAAGAGAGTCAGTCTGGCCATACAACTTTAGCTCAGCAAAGCCCACTTCAAATTTCCTGCCTCTAGAACAACAGACAGTAGTAAGTCTGAGCTGTTCAAGCTTCTAAGTCTGTGGCAATTTGTTGAAAAGAAAACTAAAGGCCAGACACGAAAATCCCGTGAGATGGAAGCTGCATAAACCAATATGCACACAACAAACAGGCAACAGGTACACCAATGACTTACAACATATTTAGAGAAGAAGCCGGGTGATTGTACCCAGCACTGGAGGGGTAAGGGGGGGGAGGCAGAGGCAGGCAGATCTCTGAGTTCGAGGCCAGTCTGGTCTACAGAGTGACTTCCATGACAGCCAAGGCTACATAGTGACACTTTGTCTTAAACTCCCCTCCCCTCAAAACAAATGAGAAAAGAAAAGAGCCTCCATCTTTATGACAATCCTCTAAACTCCAGAGAAAGGACAAGCCAGCGAGCACAGGGTGCCACTGTGGCAACTCTCCCAACAACTCTCCCCTGCAGCTTCAGGCGGTTGTTTTGGTTTTGTTGGGAGCAGAATCCACCTACGCACGCCAGATAAGTGCTGTCATCATAAGTGCTGTCATCGCTGAGCCACACCACAGCTTTACCCTGAAGAGCCCACTCAGAACTCCCATTTTTGGTGTGTGACACCCCAAGCGGTTAGGGAAAAGTAGGTCCTTTGGATAACACCCAAGGAGTTCTGTTTTTTACCAATTAGAACAAAATAAGGGTGTTTTGTTTTGAGACAGGGTCTCTCTATGTAGCCTTGGTTGTCCTAGACAACCTAAAAAGAAGGGTTGGTGAGATGGCTCAGTGGACAAAAAAAAAAGAAAGAAAGAAAACAAAACAAAACAAAAAAAACATGCGTAGACCAGGTTGGCCTTGAACTCACAGATGTCTGCCGAACTCTGCCTCTGAAGTGCTGAAATTAAGTGTGCCTGGCTTTAAAGCTAGGAATCCCTTCTGCAGGAAGTCACAAGACCCACAGGCACCTCTGAAACAGCTAAGTCTTGCCTCCAAACACGCACACAAGAGTGCCCACTGGCATAGACCAAGCTATGGAAGTTGGAGGTGAAGGCAGAAAGATGAAAGGTGAAGGCCCTGGCAGAGGTCAGGTCAAGGTGGCAGGTGAGTATAGCCATCAGGACTCACCAAGTCCAGGCAGCAGGCGCAGGAGTGCATTCTTGTTTCTCTGCTTGGTGATGTGCAGGACGTAGTAGAGCCCTACCTCACAAGCCATGCGCTGCTCCTGCAGAAACCTGTGTGCAAGAAGCCATGGCCCTCCGATCAACCCACCGAGAAGAGCCTTCACCTGCAGCCCCTCTCTCCGGCCTCCCCCAAGCACTGCCCTGGAGTCCTACTTGGTGAAACTTTCAGGAAGCGTGTTGGGGTACGTGACTGGGGCTTTCTCCTCAGCCGGAAGCTTCTGATCTACGTTGAAAGTGTAGTCATCCACCACGAAGGACATGAGCATCGGCAGGAACTTGGTGATGAGCTCTGCCTCCTGGCAGAAGGAGTGTCTGAGCCCACTAAGGGCCCACTGATCCAGGCTGCTCTCAGCATACACCCTAACCCACAATGCCCAGTGCACACCTTGCCCTTACCCACCCAATACACTTTCCTCAAATCCAGCTTTCTTGCCCACTGGTCCCTAGAATCCCTCCTTCCTGTTTCTTAAGACGCATGTCCAGTGCTATGTTCTTGAACCTTTCATCTGGCATGATCATGGCTGAACCTGTAAAACCCCTTCTGGGTCCCACTCCCCAGGAAGAGCTACCACCCTGCGGCCGGTCTATCAAGACACCCGAACATCCTTAATGGATGTTCACCGAAAGACTCTAGGAGTAGAGTTTTGCTGCCAAAGGGCCCCATCCTGCTACTCCCCACAATTTGTTTAAAAAAAAAAAAAAAAAAAAAAGGAAACTATAGACCCCATACCATCTTGGGCTCCTTGAAGACCTGGCTGTCTATTAAGTCCCAGGCACCTTGGCCCAGTGCCAGCAGCCTAAGTAGGAGAAGGAGGTCGGGACTATCCTGTAAGAAGACAGAGACCTCAGCCAGAGCTCACAGGGACTGTGCCATTCTCTGCTCTCACTGAAGAAAGCAGGGCCTCTGCTTTCCAGGGAAAGGACCGTAGGAGAGTAATCATAAGGCACCCATTGAGAGAAACCCAATATCCCAAGTGGACAGTATGCCCTCTGCACAGCCACCAGCCATGCCTATGCTCACCCTGGGCAGTGTCTCCTGGCTAACCAGCTCCTGCAAGTGCCTGATGGTGCTCAGGGACAGTGTGTTGATGGCAAAGGGGTCGCACAGGATCATGGACAAATCTCTGGAAGGAATCAGACCTTGGTATGAATTGAAAAACCTGGTTATTCTGTTTTTAACAGCTGTAGTGTCAGACCTACTGAAGGGACAGCCAAACTCCCTGGGAGGCAAATGCTTGGGGACTGACCCCAGGGAGGGAGCCTCTCTCTGTATTGAATTCATAATTTATCCACAATTTACTCAAAGATCTTCTAAACTATAGAGTAAAAAAAAAAAAAAAAATTACCCTTCCCCCCCAAAAAAACTAAATTCATACTATGTTTCAAAAACCCCGACTGAGAGCTGGAGAGATGGCTCAGAGGTTAAGAGCATTGTCTGCTCTTCCAAAGGTCCTGAGTTCAATTCCCAGCAACCACATGGTGGCTCACAGCCATCTGTAATGGAGTCTGGTGCCCTTTTCTGGCCTGCAGGCATACACACAGACAGAATATTGTATACATAATAAATAAATAAAAAAAAAGAAAGAAAACCCAAAACCTCAGCTCAGACTCTAGGTTTAGTGGAAGAATATAATAAAGAAACGAGGCAGGGCTGTACCAGCAATATCTTCATGCCAGGCAGAGGATGCTGGAAATCAGGTTGGAGTGTCTAATCCAGCCCTCAGCCCTGACAGCACACACTCACTTGTCACAGACAGCAGTGCCCTCCTGCCTAAGCTCTCTAAGTTGGCTCCCCTGGGAAGGGCAGGCCCCAAACCCCATGCCTCCAAGGTATGGATCCTTTTGCTACTGAGACTCATTCCAAGTAATGAGTTACCATGTTAGCAATAGGCCTGGTACCCAGCATGTCCATCGCAAAACAGACTGGAATGGGTCCCAACTACCAACAGTAAACAGCAGCCCACACTAGATGCCTGTTTAGGCATCCCAAGGCTAGGACTCTCACCCCAAAACTTGTTCCTGCCCCTTCTTCACACCATCAAGAAATCCCTGCAGCTCCCGGGCTCTTTTGCTGTCCACAAACCGCTCGCGGATACAGGCATCCAGGCACCAAGTGAACTAAAGGAAGAAAGTATACAATCTCGGTACACCCAGCCTCTCACCTCTCAGTTCAACTCTGCCACAGGCCAACTGGCTGTGGAAATTGCAAGGTCAGAGCAAAGATAAACACAAGTCAAGGCCCATGACCCCATCCTAGGCCAAGCCCAGGATAGAAAGGGGTCCCTGGAGAGGACAGAGAAAATGGCAATTAGTAGAAGTGGGGTATGCCGAAGGCTGGGCAGCAGGGGTCTTCAGGCTTAGACAGTCAAGACCACCATTACGTTGTCACTCAACCACTAGGTGTTAACAGAGAAAGAGAAACACAGTACTCATTCCCCAGTGTCCAGAGGAAACATGGCATGGGCTGAGACGCCAGGGGCCTACAGGGAGCAGGAGGCCTCCTCAGGCCCCAAAGCAGCAGGAATCAGGACAGCACATAGAGGAGGCCTGTCTGTTTTCCCAGGGCTGGCAACTTGGGCGGACATGTTATGGCAGTTTTGTGGTGGTGCTCAGGGCTTAGCAATAAGCAACACCACACAGAATGCAGGAGGTGGTCTCAGATGCCCTGTGCTCTTGGTGGGGGATGGAGCGAAGTACAGAGAACCCCATTCCTAGATTACCTTGGTGCTGGCCAACAATAAACCCTGAGGGCTCTGGGGCAGAAGAAGCCAGGAGCCCAACAGAAAGAAGGCCATAGAGCTTGCCACTTACAGCTATCAAGTGGAGGCTGGTGGACCAGCAAGAGAGGCAGCTGAAGCCAGGCAGTGGTGGCACACACCTTTAATCCCAGCACTTGTGAGGCAGAGACAGGCAGATCTCTATGAGTTCAAGTACAGGCTCTAAAGCTACAGAGAAACCGTGTCTGGGGGGGAAAAAAAAAGAGACAGCTGAACAGCCAGGTCTCTGCAGGACCTGCTCACCCCGGCAGTGCTGGGGTACACAAGCTGGCAGTCTGAGAAGCAAGCTTCGATGCAGTCAGCAGGTCACTCCTAGATAATGAATTCAGAGGAGGAGGACACAGGGGACGTGCACAGACGGGCACACAGCACTACCTTATGGCAGGGATCCACAGTACAGATGTCACTGACATCCAAGTCATGCAGGGACATGAGCAGCTCAGCTCGTAGTGTGCAGTAGTGCACATTCCTGGTCCGCAGGAACAGTGTGCGCAGAAACTGCAGCACCATGTCATACAGCTTCACATTCTTCCCTACCATCTGCGTCAGCTTCTGGACCACCTAGGAGCAAGACAGGTAAGTGGAGTCCAAAATCCCCACCCTAGGACAGGGAAAGGTGACGCACACTTTTAATCTCAGCACTCAGGAGGCAGAGGCAGGTGGATCTGGCACTGTATTCTAGGGGGCCAATTTCTGCTACCCAAGGTGGTAGTTCCACATCTATCCCAGGGATACCTTGGTCTGTGATCTACTGTGACTTCAAGCACCTGCCTGTCAGGAAAAGGGGCAGGTAGCTCATCCTAGAAGCAGTGCCGAGAGCCCATCTAAAGATAGGGGTCCAACACAGGAAGCTCAGGCTATACTGCCACTGCCTAAGTTAAGGTCTATGAGGCCACACTGGGCTCTCTGCTTCCCTATCTTCTTCCTAAGCTTATGGCTGTGACCATCCTTGTCCCAACACTGGCACCAGGGCCACAGAACAAGGGCCAGGCGCCTGGTGTCAAACCACAAACACTAATAGGCAGCTTCACCTTGCACTCTAGGCAAAGGCCATGCAGGGACACAGTGCCTTCTACCTGGGCAGGTGTCACCTACCCTACCTCTACCCAGCAAAGGCAAACCGCACCGTCCTGCTCAATATAAAGGCTTCAGCCAACACAAAGAAGTTTCGCTCCGTTGCTAACTGGCCATGGTCTCAGGCCTATGGTACAAGGGAACATTTGGGATTAGCCCAGGGTGGAGTTATCACAGCAAGTTCAAAGGCATCAGGCTAGACTCAGCAAGTAATAAGGTCAGTGGGAGGAAACGAGGGTGGCAAGAGCCAGAGGCTGGTCTGGTAGTTCACTCTCCAAGACCCTTGCCAAGAACTCTTGGACTGACCTGGATCTTTATCTCTAGAACAAAATCTTCACTGTTGACATCACTCGAGCCATGTGGATGGCCCAAGGTTCCCTCACTCACTAAGTACAGACCACAGAGACAATACAGCCTTGTCATAGAGTATGCCTGCTTCACACATGACCAGCTGGGGACCACCTGTTCATAGGCAAGACAGCTGTCCTACAGCCAAGACTGAAAGGATAACCCACTAGCCTGATGTCGCCAGTGCCATAAAATCACAGAGCACTCAGAAAAGTCTACAAAGTTTCCAAGGGGAAAAACAGGCCAGCATCAAAGGGCCACGGATCAGACTCATCTGCAGAAACTAACAACACAGACTGTCACGAAAGGTCTTCGGTATTGAGGACTGCAATTCCAAACCAGCCACTTGGCCTACAAGTCCAAACAATGTCTGATGTGTCAGCCCTGGAAGCCTACAGCAAGAGTAATGCACTCCAACGAAACAAGAAGGAAATGCAGGAAGGGAGAGGAAACTTGCAGAAGAGAATAGTCAAATCAACACAGGTCGCTGGGCTAAATCAGACCTGGTGTGGCCCCACACGGCAAAGGAGGAGAGTCAAGAGGGTCAGGGGATCAGAGAGCCAGGAGAACCAAAGAAGAAGCCAGCATACCACTGGGCAGCTAGACAACTGGAAAGTGTATACACCTGAGCCCACACTTGCAAAAACCTGTTCTACCATCTCCACCTTTTACACTTAAGACAGAATCCCTCACTGAGCCTGCAGCTCAACAGATCTTATTTGTTTCTGCCTACACTGGCAGGTCAGCAAGCCCCAGTGATTTCTCCTGTCTCTGCCTCGTCCCTTCCAGAACCAGGGTCACAGGAACCTGTGGCCACATTGAACTTCTTTGTAAGTGTTAGAGATTCAAACTCAGGTCTTCATGCAAATAATCTTACCTAGAAAGCCACCTTCCCATTCCTTCCCTGCATACTTTTCTGCTCCTCTGTACATTTTTCCATTTGTGTATATATGTGTGTGTGTATACATACATATATATATTCATATATATATATGAATGGAACTTTTAAAAAATCAGCCCAAGACAAGACCAGTCAAGCAAATCCTCTGACAGTCAGAAATCAGTGCTGTCTGTAGTCGACCACCAGAAGAAACATGCTTGTAGAAACACACTAACCTACACACTCACAGGAAAGAGGGAAGGGGCTGGCCACATACCCCTAGGAGTTATCAGCCTCAGGCTGACTTCCTCACCTCTCCCTGGCGCCTGGTCTTGGGGGAAGGGCTGAAGAAGTTGTGTAGGACAGAGAGCTCTGTGCTGAAGAGCGCACTCTCTTTCTCCAGAATATACTGCTTCAGCAGTGGTGAGACTTCATCACCAAACAGTGCTTGGTTGTCTTGCCAGATCTGCCTCTTCACTTCCACCGCACACGCTCGGTACAATTCCTTGTCAGCCATCACCAGCTTCAGCTTCTTCTCAGGAACCTACACAGCAAACACCACAGCTCCCTGCAAGTGGTGCCTGTGTCCCCAAGTCTCCCTCAGGATAGGCCAAAAGGGCTCAGCTGCCCACAGAACCTGCTGAGCCCAGCCACACCAACAAAGGCACCTGTGACGGACCGCCAAGTCTTGGCAGGTGAACTCAGACATTCCGAATCCCTATGGCCCTCTCCCAGGAAAGACCCACCCTCTAACTCAAGGGATAAATGTGTTTCCACTTGACTCATGCAGAGGAAGTCTGTGATACATAGAAGAAGGTGCCCAGAGCTTGCTGGAGGGCCAGTTCATAAAACTTTCCAGAAGCTAAGCAACTGCCTGCACCAAGCCACCAGTCTGACCTCCACCAACCAAGGGCATGGGGCAGGCTAGCCAAGCAGTAGTAAGTATGTTAGCACAGGCTCTCTGACCTACCCTGGGAGGGCTGGCTCCACAGCTCTCACCTTGGGCAAGTGCTTCATAACACACATCACCACTGGTTGTAGGGATGGCATCTTGACCAGAGAAAAGCTCTTTTCCAGAAGGTCTTCCAGCTTCTTGTACCTGGGCAGATTTGTACAGCTGAAAATGCGGGTCTCCACATGCAGGACCTACAGACACATCTCCTCAAACATATTTCAGGTCGCATCTACAAGCATGACTGTGCAGCCATGGGGGGGGGGGTAAATGTTACCCACAAAGATAAACGCTTCCCGGTAGAGACCCACCTCTCCTCTGCCTTTCCCTCAGAGGCGATAGCTGACACTCGTTCCAGCAGTTTGTCGCGTAGCTCATCAAACACTGACTGATGGAACTCCAGCCGCGGTGTCCCATGTAGGTCCAAGAAGGGCAGGGCCGACTGCAGGGATGGCAGCAGCACGCCATTCTCTGTCTGGAAAAGCAGAGGGTCAACGCGTATGCATTTTGCTTGGCCACAGTTAAGTCAGCACGGACACCATGGATGCTCTGAGTACATAGGTCCGCGGTGATAACCGCGAAAATGGAAAAAAAAAAAAAACTCGGTTAATCAATGGGTTCCTAGCTCAGGACCTCCAGTGCCTCCCTCCAAGCGTCGGGAGACCGTACAATTATGACCGGCTTCCCCAGAGGCCCGGCTCCCTCCTGCCCACCTGAAATTGCTCAATGGCTTTGAGCGGTTCTGTGCAGTTGGTCAGGGTCTCTTTCAGGTCCTCGCCATTGGCCACGCCCAGGTCCTGGAGCCCCGCGAACATGGCCGAGGCTCCGGCTGCCGCCCGGCTGTGTACCCCATCCCCGCCGCGCTCCCCTGAGGCCGTCGAGGACGCTGAAGGAGCGCCAGAAGCCCTCTCCACGGTTCCACCACGGGGACCCCCCGAACCCCGCTCGCCCGCAGCCTCCAGCGTGGCCAGATCGCCCCCGCAGAGCCGCTTACGCCGGCCCACACCTCCCACTTCCGCCCTTCGCTGCGGTCCAGCAGCCAATAGGTCCCGGGAAAACGCCGCCGCCACGCTCAGGTTCCGGGCAGCGACTCGCTACACATTAAGAGATAGTGCGCAAGGCGGAGGTGTCGAGATGACGCAACCACCCCTCGAGAGGCCGTGGCCACTCTAGCCGCCGCCGCCAGGGCCACGAAATCTTCCGCCTTTCAGCTCGTCCGCTCTCCGGAAACCAGAACCCATACTCTTGAGCCAGCAGAGAAGGGTGGAGTAGTAGCAGGCTTCTGGACCTTATGAATTTCAAATCTGACTTAAGTACATTTTTATATGACTATCTATATAGCACTCTTTTGCTGCTAATTTGTCTTCTTGTGCCCACAGGTGTAAGGCATAGCACGTGATCTTCACAAAGTTCCCACCATTGCCTTCTTTTGGACTAAAATCTGAATATATGCCTCTAGTGTCACCAGAAGTGCTTTCCAAGAGCTATGGGTATGCTGAAGATTGAGATTTGAGCTAGACTCCAGGTTGCACAGAGTCCCGTGGCCTTGGCAGTAAAAGAAGCTGCCTTGGCTGGAGGGCTCTCAGCTTTTTGCTGCAGCCTCCCCTGCTGTTCCAGCTCTCACCCTTTCTCCCACCAGCCTCCTGAACACACCTCCAAATACTTCACCTCTTTTTCATATGCCTTTGCTGCTGAGGTTTACTCTTACTCTGCTGCAAATTCCCTCCCTGCTGCCCCCCCCCCCCACATTCTTGCCTATCATTGGAAGCCGCTTCTTTTACTGCCTCCTCTAGGAAGCCCTAGGAAGGCTTGTGGGGCCCTCAGCAACGGGTAATAACTCCTGTTCAGTGTCTGGCATTAGGATGCCTGGTGATGTGGCTATAAACAGAGCTCCTCTTCCCTCTGAGGCTGAGTTCCTAAGGCCAGGGCTGCACACTTCTGCCACTGTTTTTGCCAGCTGAGTGGCTCCCCACGGGGCCCCATAGTAAAGGTCCCATCGCCCTAATTGCCCAGGATATTTTGGTTCAGCCAGCATCTGGTGCAGTCAGAAGATACACATACGGTGTACTTAGACTCTTGGTCCAAGGCTTCCACTCTGCAGAAGTGGGTGATGCTGACACCAAGGCAGCAGCTGGGGCAGGAACTGCAAGAGCAAGCTCTCAGAGGATGGTATCACAGCTCGGTCAGTGTGCTCATTGCCATGTCTGAAGACCTGAGCTGGAGGTGTTCTAGTTCTCTGACTTCCATGTGAATGCAATTGTACACACTAACAAACAAACTCTGGAGGTGTTGGGGGCCGGTGCCAGCCCCAACATAAACTCTCTCTCTCTCTCTCTCTCTCTGGACCGGCATGGAGGCGCAGGAATAAAGGCACAACTCACATGGCTTATCGGGAGGGAGATTCTCAGAGATCCCTCATGAAATCCTGAGTTTCCTGAAATTTTTTTCTGTTTATTTTTTAAACAGCCTTTATTCCAAAACATAAACTGAGGAGGAAATTTATTAGCATTGTTTCCTAGGTAACCAGGTGAATGGCTTTAGTTGTGTCTACACCTTTGACCACACCTTTCTATGCCAGTTTTGTCAAGTCTCCCTATCCTCCTGGTCTGTAATAGGCCTGAATTAGCATCTCTATCCCAAGCATCCTCCAAATTACAAAGGAGCAGAATAACATCCTGACCCTTTGTTAGGGTAGCAGCAACCTGTCTGGAAGGCTACCTCAGGTGCCAACTATGGCTTGAGAGCCTGGCTGCCATACCATATAGAAATATGGGCCTAAGCCGGGTTAATGGTGGCGCATGCCTTTAATCCTAGCACTCGGGAGGCAGAGGCAGGTGGATCTCTGTGAGTTCGAGACCAGCCTGGTCTATAGAGCTATGAGCCTACATGGAGGAACATTTGTTACTGTTCCAAAGAAGTCTGGGTTTGGTTCCCAGCACTCACCTGGTGGTCCATAACTATCCATAACTCTGGTTCCTTTTCTGACCTCCACCAGCACCAGACATACATGTGGTATACAGACATACATACAGACAAAACATCAAAGCATTCATACACATAAAATGAGCTCACTTTTTTTGTTTATTTTGTTTTTTCGAGACAGGGTTTCTCTGTAGCTTTGGAGCCTGTCCTGGAACTAGCTCTGTAGATCAGATCTGTCTGTCTCTGCCTCCCGAGTGCTGGGATTAAAGGCGTGTGCCACCAAACCCTGGCATAAACTCACTTAAGTGAGTTCTGGTTTGGGTTTGGTGGTGTCCTTTTTTCTCCCCTTAAGACTGGGTCACTATTTAGACCAGGTGGCCTTGAACTCAGATTCCCCTGCCTTGCCTCCTGACTTCTGGGATTAACTGACTGTGGTGCCACGCTCAGCAATGATGCTCATCTTTAATCCTAGAACTCGGGAGGTAGAAGCAGGTAGATCTCTGAGTTCAAGGTTAGCCTGGTTTGCATAGTGGCTTCCAAGACAGTCAAGGGTACAATAGCGAGAGCCCCAGCCCTGTCTGAGGGAGGAGAGGAAGAAAGAAAGAAAAGTCAGCTCTGAGAGTTGGAGAGGTGGCTCAGCACTTGCTGCTCTGGCAGGGGACCTGAGCTCAGTTCTAGCACCTACAGGGCTGTTCATAGCCATCTGTAACACCAGTTCCAAGGGCTCTAATGTCTTCTTCTGGCCACTAGGCACACATGCAAGTAAAACACCCATATACATAAAGTAAAAAATGTCAAGTCTTGGCCATGTGGTGGTGGTGTACACCTTTAATCCCAGCACTCGGGAGGCAGAGGCAGGTGGATCTCTGTGAGTTCGAGGCCAGCCTGGTCTACAAGAGTTAGCTCCAGGACAGGCTCTAAAGCTACAGAGAAACCCTGTCTCGAAAAAAAAAAAAAATGTCAAGTCTTTAAGCAAGGCCTGTGCCCGTGTGAGAAAGTATGGCAAGGGCCCAGGAAAAACTGCTGTCGCTAGCTGGAAGGTGCGGCTCCTGGGGCGGGGGGAGTTAGGTTCTCAGAATACAGGTTACAAAGGCCAGCTAAATCTTCATGTCAAGGTCCAGGGAACTAGGGCCAGTGTCTGGTGAGCTGATTCCCTTGGTCCTACCTAACAGGCTGGGCAAGGCTACACCTGTGTGAAGATGGCAAAGGTCCAGGTTCTGACCTACCACCCTAACCTACCAACTAGTTCCTCAGCTCCGCAAGCAGCCTGACCCTCAGGAAGACACTAGACCTTCGGTGACATATCTGGATCAGGTTGTCCCATGTTGTCACAGGATCCTTTTTCTATTCTGTCCTAGGTCAGGACACTTATGGTTAGTTCCCAGGCTGCCATTTCAATCCTGAAGAAAAGGGCACCATGCAGGAGCAGAAAAAGCCAGGGATATCAGGAAAGCCAGAAATACGCAGGAAGCCACATATTCAAAACAGCTCATTGGGCAAAGGATGGGCAACCAGGCAGACCAGAGATCACAATTCAGAAGAATCATTTGCATCTCAGTATAGTGGGGGGAGGGGAGCTCTCAGAAGACTCTTCTTGTTGCACAGTGTAAGCCAGAAGAGATCAGAAGAACAGGCTGCAGACAGAACTCCAAAGGAAGCCTAGGAAAACCTCAAGGAAGGTCAGCTTTGCAATCTATACCCGTTGGGCCTACAGTGTGCAGAAGGGGCCTGTGTCGTGCCGCTTGGGTCTGCGCACTCCTTGGATGACTACTCCAGGCGGAGACGGGAAGCGGGAATTGTAGCAGTCTTCCACGTAGTATGCAGCCGGACCTGGGGTTCGGGCTGCAGAGAAAGCGAGCTGACCCTAGTCCTTACCACCGCACCATCCCCATGCGCCCCAAGCCCCACTCCACCCTCAGGCAGACCAAGCCTCTTTTCCTAGGCCTCCTTACGGGAGCTGGCCCAGGAGACAAACGCTGGGGAGCGACTCATGGAGAAGGCAGGTGAACGTGTGCTCTGCATACGGAACCCAGGAAGGATGTTATAGGTGTTAGGGCTGGGTCGCTTCTCGCCAGAGGGCTGTGAGGCAGTCAAGAGTGGAACATAGGTAGAGGGACCTCGGGCTCGAAGCATCCCTGGACGTAAATTACTCTCTGGTATCTTGACAGCGGAGCGGCGTCGGCGGCCAAAGCTGAAGGCCGGGAAGGCGGGCTGGCTCAGAGGCCTGTACTCGGCGGGTGATGGCCACTGTGAGGAGTCAGAAAGCGACCTGGGGCTGCAGCCTCCTTGCTCAGCTTTACCCTATCCTCCAGGCCTGACCTGTGTTTTTGTGTTTGATCCCCAGGGTCAGCCCATCACCAGGCCCAGCCACGTAGCTCCTCCCTCAAGCCTTTCTCACAAGCCCCCTGACCCCTCCTTTCCTCGCCTCCTCCTCACCTGCAACACCCCCATCTTCCTCAAGGCACCCCTAACCATCTTCTCCCACCCTTTCTCTACCTGGCCCTACACAGCGTCTACCTTTCGCTCTTGGTCGAAGTCGGTCTTCTGCAGGAAAGGGCTTTCACTTTGGAACCACAAGGTCTGCCATGCCCTGCGGCCACCACCCTCTGCAGTGGGGTGGAGAGTTGGTGGGGAGGTCTTCGGGGCAGGAGGCCCCCATTCCCCAGGTATAGGCAGGGTTGTGGGAACATGCACCTCGGCCAGGGTACTTGCGGCCCATGCTGTAATGGGGATGTGGAGAGGACTCCCGCAGAGACGCACTGGGCACCTCATACGCGGTGGGACCAGGGACATCCAGGTCAGTCAGGATCGGAGGGCGTCGTTCCAGGACTGGTACGAAAAGCAAACTCTAGACCCATTTCTTCCCCAAAAGTTGCTTTCCTCTTATCCCTCCCCATACTGGCCCGGGACGGGAGTGAGGTAGCCGAGAATCTCACTCACACAGCTCCTTCAGGGTCCCTGTGCAGAAAGCTGAGGACTCTTTGGGGGCAGCCATTCTGAAGCCACTTGGGGCCCTCTTCGTCTTTGGGGGCCACATCTCATCCCAGGCTGCCTCAAGCTCCTGGTCCCACCATAGAGCAGCAGCCTCCGGCCTGCAAGGAAGCCAACAGCCACTGTCCACCTTTCTTAGTGGCCTTTCCACCCGAGTCCCTGCTTGCCCACCACCCTCTGAAATTACTGCGTGGGATGAAGAGGTTGCTGACTCAGGGGCCCCCGGGTCCAGTGTTTGCCTCCATTGATGTAAAAATTTGCCAGGAATTTCACAGCCTTCTGGTCAAAATTCATTCTGAGTCTTGGGGTTCTCTTGCTAGAGGGCACTGCTGGGCTCTGTGACCTCACTGTTGGGTATGCCCCTCCCCTCTGTTGCTGGGAGCTCCCTAGGAAAGGAACATAGTCCAGTCAAGAGGGGCTCCCCTACAGGGCCTCCATCCTCTGCCCCTCTCACTACCTGCTGAGACCGTCACCCAGGTCAGCTTTGGTCCAGACGGGCTCTAACCTGTCCCAGCCCTTCTTCCCTCTCCTGGGAGCTCTCGGGGGTCTGGGGCCCCATGCTAGGTGACCAGGTGGCAGGGCCTGTGAGTACCATGCCAAGTCCTGTAGCATGGCTAAGTGTGTGAGTGAGGACCAGCTAATAGGAGAAAGACAGTCAGGAAGAAGAGGAAGAGCTGCTGCCCCTGGAGCAAATCCTGGCCCGGGGAAACAAAGCTGAGTAACTCAGGCCTGGCTTCAGGATCAGGCCAGTTCACTCAAGGCTAGTTATAAGTGCTTGTCTTCTGCCTCTGCCTGCAGGTATGGTGGCCAGAAGGCCAGAATGTATTAGACGAACTGGGTTGTGCCAGGATGATAAATATATATATACAAAGGATTACTGAGCCTGAAGGAGCAAGGACCCGTCTGGGCACTAAGGCCCTTGCAGAGTGGCCTCTGACTTTGACTGGTCTGACTGTCCCAGCCCTGACCTTGGTCCCAGCCCTTCCCAGGCAGAGCTCAGACAATACATACCTTATCCACAAAGCCTCCTCCAGCCCTCTTCTATCTGGACTGGGCCTTTCTGGAGGCCCTTCCTGGACGCTCCCTCTAGCACTGGCCCTGACTGGCACTCTTCTGAATAGATGGATGGAGACGTGAGGAAACGAGTTTCATTGGACAAAGGGAGCCTTCTCCTGCATTGTGCAGTGTCTGTTGAGAACACAGTTGATGGTGTTAAGGTACCTGGTGTGTAGGGATTTGTTGCCGGTTAGGTGACTCCAGTTTCTCCCGGCAATAAATTCTGCTGTGGGGATATAGATGGCTCAGTAAGTAAAGCACCTTCTGTGCCATCATAAGACCCTAAGCTGCATGCCCAGTGTCCACATAAAATCCAGGTGTGTGCCTCTGCAACCCCGGCACCAGGCAGATAGAGGAGGAGGATGCCTGGAGTTCATCATCCAGCCGGTAGAGCTGAACTGATGCACTGCAAGTTCTGTGAGACAAACCATATCTCAAAAACAAAACAAAACGAAACACCTTTAATCCCAGCACTAGGGAAGCAGAGACAGGTGGATCTCTGTGAGTTCGAGGCCAGCCTGGTCTACAAGAGCTAGTTCCAGGACAGGCTCCAAAGCTACAGAGAAATCCTGTCTCGAAAAACAAAAACAAAAACAAAAGAAACAAAGACAAATGAAGGTGTGGAGCAGTTGAGAAAGAATCCCAACATCAGCCTCTGGCCTCTAGAATACACACTCATACTGCTGAGGAGCCGGGCATGGTGGCCTACACCTGTAATCCCAGCCCTTGGGAGGCTGTGGCAAGTGTGTGGCTACAAGTTCAAGGCCAGCTTGGGCTATGTAGCAAGCAAGCAAGAAAACAGATGTAGCTGTGATGGTGTCAAACATGTATCTTTTCTTGATTTCATATGTATGTATGTGTGCCACATGCAAGCCTGGTGATGTGGAGGTCTGTAAAGGGCATCAGATTTGCCTAGAAGTAGAGTTACATTTGGCTGTGAAACTACCATGTGGGTGTTGGGAACTGAACCCGGGTCTTCTACAAGATCAACAAGTGCTCTCAGCTGCTAAGACACCTCTGGTCCCTGCCACAACCACCACGGACCTTTGGCTATGAGTTTCAGAGCACTCATTGGGGTGGGGGGAGCAGTGTCTTGTTTAGACGTGCTCTGTAAAAGCAAATTGTGCTCCAGAAGGTGTACCTCAGAGACCCACATTAGAAACCTCCGTTACCAGCATATGTCAGCATTAACTTGATTCCGTACAACGTTTGTGTTTAGAGGCTGTGAGTTTGTTTTGTTGTCAAACATTTGTGTTTACATTTGCATTTTAATGTGGGGGCTAATTTTTAATGTTTTATTTCACAAGATTTTTTAAGAGATTTTTTTTCAATGAGACTGTGAAGCAATTACCTGAATTTAATTTATTGAGGTTTTTGTTTGGTCTGGTTTTCCAAGACAGGGTTTTTCAGTGTAACTTCAGTGGCTGTCCTGAAGCTCACTTTGTAGACCAGGCTAGGCCTGAACTCACAGAGATCCGCCTGCCTCTGCCTCCTGAGTGCTGGGATTAAAGGCGTGTGCCACCACCGCCCAGGTTATTTTTGGTTTTTTTAGACAAGGCTTTTCTGTGTAGCTCTGACTGTCATGAAACTCTAATCTGTCTGCCTCTGCCTCTTGAATGCTGGGATTGAAGGCATGTGCCACTACTGCCCAAGCTATCTTTAGTATTTTTAACTCTGTGTGTGTGTGTGTGTGTGTGTGTGTGTGTGTGTGTGTGTGTGTGTAGGTATGTGCCCTTGAGTGCATGTGCCCACAGAGGCCAGAGGTGTTGAATTCCCCTGTAGCTAGAGTCGTGATATGCCTGATATGAGTCCTGGAAATCAAACTAGGGTCTTCTGAGAGAGTGGTCTTAATCTCTGAGCCATCTCTCTAGCCCTTCACAAGTCTCTTTTGTGCACTTATCTGTCCAACAGCTATTGCAAGGTTTAGTCTCCTTCTATCATTGTGTATGCAGATTTGACATGGAGTGGAAGCTGCTAATTTTTCCCCTCTATGTTATATTCACTTGTATGGTTATAAAGCTCTTTCTTCGAGCTGGGAACAGAGCTCAGTCTGTTTTCCACGCATGCTTTTTGGGCTTCGGTTTGGATCACCAGCTCACACAGAACGAGCTTGTCTTGGTGGCATGCTTGGGCCACTCAGATGGGTCAGTGGATAAAGGCACTTGCCACCCAAGCCTGACAATCTGAATTTACACCCCAGAACCCACATGGAAGAGATAACCAACGCCCCAAAGTTGTCCTCAGACCTCCACGGAGGTGCCATAGCACATGTGTGCACACACAATTAAAACATCGCTTTGTGAAGCAAGGGCCGGGGAAGCACTGGCCAGCCAGCCTAGCTTCATCAGTAAGTCTCAGACCCCAGAGAGAGCCTGCCTTAGAAGACAAGTTTGGCGGTGGTCGGGAATGCTAGAAAACAAACCTGGGCCTTGCACCTGTACATATCTGGACAGGGTTGCACATGTATGCAAAAAAGGGTTTTTGTTATTAAATAGGGCTTTATTTGCTAAAGTGTATTAGTGGAAGTCAGAGGACAACTTTTGGGAGCAGGTTCTCTCCCTTGCTGAGTTCCTAGGGTTAAACTCTGTCTACCAGCCGCATGACGAGCATTCTTTACCTCTGAGCCATCTCACAAGAATCGAAGAAACATTTTTTTTTAATTTTTTGTTTATGTTCATTGGTGTTTTTGCCTGTATGTATATCTAGGAGAGGGTGTCAGAAACCCTGGAACTGGAGTTATAGACTGGTGTGTGTGAGCAGCCATGGGAATTGAATCAGGGTCCTCTGAAAGAGCAGCCAGTGCTCTTAACTACTGAGCCATCATCTCTCCAGCAGAACAGGGATTTGTTAAGTATAGAAATTAATGTCTTACTACAGGGGAACAAGCCTATTGGAGAGTCCACACAGCTGTCATCTGGGAAGCCTGACTCAGTGCTGACTTCATCAGTGGAGAAGGACTAGGGTAAAGAGCACCACCATGAAGCAAGGACTGCCTATCAGTGGGTCTTGGCCCACCCCTTCCCAATCTGGTCCACCCCCTTCCAATTCTAGTCCCTGAGCTCTGGGTGAGTGGGCTTCCTTCTAGGATGCCCTGACTTGCTTCCTACCTGGTCTTTGAACCAGAGATGCTGTGAGATTGGGAGCACACACAGGGTTAACAGATGGCTGGGTCCATAATGCTGGCCCCTTCACAATGGTTACCAGGCAACAGGTCTCTTTTCAGGGAAGAGGTGGACACAGAAAGGCCTGAACCAGCAAGGGCGGAGTCAAAGCAAAATGACAGCTACTCAGAAACACAACCTCTTCACTCCAGAACCCCACTACATCCCTGGGTAAGAGCTGGGAGCTCTACAGAGAGGGGCGGGGGCTGGGGAAAAGGGCTGAGCAGTAGGGCTGGGGTTTAGCCTGGACTCTAGGGGACTAAGGACCAATGCTGAAGAGACCCAAAGCCAGGGTTACCGACGAGTGGAATCGAGACCACCAGGGCTGAAGAGCTCTAGGACGAGAAAACTCTGAGGTGGAGCTGCAGATGAAGGCACAGATGAAGGCCTAGGCCTTGCCTTTCCCTGTGGCCTCAACCTGAATGCAGTAGTAGGTGGCCAGTTTGTCTTTCAAGGCCAATCTGGCAGCAACTGGATGAGCAAATGCTGGACTTCCTCTCCGTAGGAAGTGATTTAGAGATGGAGTAAGAGTAGTCCAGTTAAAAACAAAAACAGACAAGGTATTGCCCAGAGGAAGGGTGCCTGGCATGCATATGCAAAGTCCTGGATCTGATCTCCAGCACTGCAAAATAAATAATAAAAACCTCCAAAGAAAGTGTGTGTGCATACCTGCCCAGACCCAAGTGCAACATGGGACATAAAATAGGGGAAAAAAACTGAAGGACCTATACTGCCTTTCAACACTGATCACTGTTGGAAGCATCAATGGGGTGAGGGAGATTGTTGAGAATGGCTGGGCGCCAGGCTGGAGAGACGGCTCTATGGTTAAGAGCGCTTGCTGGTCTCGCAGAGAACTGAGGTTCAGTTCTCAGCATCCACATGGTAGCTTCACAACAACCCGTAACTCCAGTTCCAGGGCATCTACCACCCTCTTCTGACTTCCACGGGCACTAGACACACATGTGGTCCACAGATATACACACAGGCAAAGCACGTATACACATGAATGAGAGACTTGCTGGGTGTATGGGTTCACTGTGAGCAACAATCAGATAGCAGTGATGGAAGTGCAGACCTGGTGCCTGGTCAGACTTGACTGCCCGGAGCCCTAGGCTGCTTCCATTACCTTCATCTAAGTGAGCAGAGATCAGGAGACCAGGAGTGGCACCTCCCCTGCTTCTCTCCACAGCTATGCTGGTTTCTATCCTCAACTGCGCTACCAGGTGGGGAACACCTATGGCCGCACCACGGCGCAGTTGCTCACCGATCCCAGCGTACAGAAGAGCCCCTGCTCTGTTCTGTCACCTATGTCCAAGCCCAAGTTCATCGAGGACTTCAGTAAATCTAAGCCACCGTGGATTCCCTGCAGGGACCTGACAACACCTTACATCCCCCACTATACCAGTGAGCTTCAGGTCCAGGGTGGGGCCCTATCCAGCCCTGCCTCCACTGGGGCTCCACCCTCCTTCCTATATGGCTCAAAAGCTGCCCTGTTTGCACAGGTCTGAAACCCTACAAGAACTTTGAGATCCTGGGCCAGCCCCCACGCCAGGAGGTGGACACCCAGGGGCCACCACAGGTAGAGAACATATCCAGACAAGTTTCACTGCCTGCAGACTTCATGCCCTATCCTCCCTACCCACCATTCCCTCCAGGCAGAAAGGCGGAAGCTAGAGAACTGGGACATCCAGGTCTATTGTTGGCGTACGGGGAAGAGGCCTGGAAGAACGCGGCACCTGTTCAGGAGAGCCCAGGGAGGTACCAGGTAAGTGGAGACACCCTGGCATGGGTCCTCTGTCTCCAACACACACTGGGGTGCAAACTGTGTAATTTGCACTTCTCTGTTCCAGCTTTACCACTGCAGGAGGGATGAGTACCTGCCTCCACATCCCCCGCAGGAGACACTAGATGTGGGCAGGTACCAGCGACTACCCCAGCTGGACCACCCCAACCTAATCCAACGCAAGGCCATCTCAGGTATGTGCTGAGTGCCTGAGCTCTTCCCTCTGAGGTTCCAAGGGGCCAGAGGAGGTGAGAATAACAAGGTTTGCCCCCTGGGCTCCTTCCCACCCTGAGAACAGAGTTTGGTCTCACTTAATTCTTTTTACCTTGACCCAGCCTAGCTGCTCCCGAGTGGAGCTAAGTTTGGCCCCAAGAGTCAGCAATCAACCTTTAGGGATGAATGGAAGGGCGCAACAGCTAATGTTCAGTCTGGCACACCTGGGAGAATGTAGATTATGCCCTGACATCCACTCATCTCCAGGCTATGCTGGCTTTGTCCCCCGGTTTGCCTGGGTGATGGGGATGAATTATCGTGATGGAGTCACACAAGCTATGGATGAGTTTGACAAGAACCAGGTAGGAAAGCATGGTCTACCTGAGGTGGCTCAGCTACGTTCTGCTTCCACTTCCCACCTGTAAGCATCCATTCCCAGGAGTCATCCTTAAGGCCCTTTGTTGAGGCTGGGGGCCTGATCACATCCTAACAAGATCTGATTCCCTACCTGGTAAGGGGGGTTTGGGTGGTCAGTCAGATGGGTCACCAGTGTGGGAGACAGGACCTGTCAGCTCGTATCCATTTCCTCCAGTTTACGTTCAGACACCCAGTCTGTGCTCTGGGTGAAAGGCTGCCCAGGAGCCACTGGCCAAATACCACCATCTACCGGAACCAAGGCCTGATTCCTTTCTACATGGGCTTCATCCCATGTGAGTACATTCCCAGCCCGAGACCCAATACTCATTTCAGAAGGACACCGAACCTATGACAGGGTCAGACGGCTGGGGGTCCTGTGTCACCTGCCACATTTGCTGATAATCAGCTGTTGACCTACTGACCAGAGTCCTAATTTGTCTTGGATTAACAACCCAGTCAGTCTGGTGCCCACTGGCCCTTCCCATTAAAACCCCCAAGGCCAATAAGGTCCCTCCGTGCCTATTTAAGAGGGTAACCACAAGATGTAGAGAAGCGGCTGTTCAGAGCCTGTACTGACCTCTCTCCACCACGCTGGACTTTTTCCCTTGCAGCCATGCAGGACAACTACGCACTGACTTTTGGTAACAGCACCCGAAAAGCCTATCAGAAGGAACTGGAGAGGCGAAGCCACACACTATGAATTTCTTTAATGGTGGTATCTGTACAAATGATGTCAGGACAGGACAGCAAATGCACAGTGGACATGGCTAGCAGACAGATGTGAATGAATAAAGAGTTCACACTGCTCCCATGCTGTAGCTGCTTCCCACACTCTAGGCCACCTCCTCCTCAGCCTCCTCCTCAAACTCGCCCTCCTCCTCAGCTGTGGCATCCTGGTACTGCTGGTACTCAGACACCAGGTCGTTCATGTTGCTCTCAGCCTCGGTGAACTCCATCTCATCCATGCCCTCACCCGTGTACCAGTGCAGGAAGGCCTTGCGTCGGAACATGGCTGTGAACTGCTCGGAGATGCGCTTGAACAGCTCCTGGATGGCAGTGCTGTTGCCAATGAAGGTAGCGGACATTTTTAGACCCCGAGGTGGAATGTCGCAGACAGCTGTTTTCACGTTGTTGGGGATCCACTCAACAAAGTAGCTGCTGTTCTTGTTCTGGACGTTAAGCATCTGTTCGTCCACCTCCTTCATAGACATGCGGCCCCTGAAGACGGCAGCCACCGTCAAGTAGCGCCCATGGCGGGGATCACAGGCGGCCATCATGTTCTTGGCATCGAACATCTGCTGAGTGAGCTCAGGAACTGTCAGGGCCCGGTACTGCTGACTGCCCCGGCTGGTCAAGGGGGCAAAGCCAGGCATGAAGAAGTGCAGGCGAGGGAAGGGCACCATATTGACAGCCAGCTTCCGCAGGTCAGCATTTAGCTGGCCAGGGAACCGCAGGCATGTGGTGACCCCACTCATGGTGGCAGACACTAGATGGTTCAGGTCACCATAAGTAGGTGTGGTCAGCTTTAGGGTTCTGAAACAGATGTCATAGAGTGCTTCGTTATCAATGCAATAGGTCTCATCAGTGTTTTCAACGAGCTGGTGCACTGAAAGGGTGGCATTGTAAGGCTCAACCACTGTGTCCGACACCTTGGGGGAAGGGACCACACTGAAGGTGTTCATGATTCTGTCCGGGTACTCCTCCCGGATCTTGCTGATAAGGAGGGTACCCATCCCAGAACCAGTCCCCCCGCCCAGGGAGTGGGTCAGCTGGAAGCCCTGCAGGCAATCACAGCTCTCGGCTTCCTTTCTCACAACGTCCAACACCGAGTCAACCAGCTCTGCGCCTTCTGTGTAGTGCCCCTTGGCCCAGTTGTTCCCAGCCCCACTCTGACCTGCAAAAGAAAACAACTGGTCACTAACTAGGTATGTGCCCAAGAAGCCAAACAGTGTGAGACTGTCACCTCTAAAATAAAGTGACACCACAGAAACCTACCGCGTAAAAAAATAAATAAAAGAGGGCAAAAACCAGAGGTAGGACAGCAAGACAGTAAACACTCTCCCGGGCAGCTCTGCCAATCTTCAAGGGCAGCACAGGGGACCCCCGCCACCAGGTCAGCTTTGCTCACACTCTACCAGCAACTAGCCTACAGGTAGACAGACCTTTCTCCCAAAGCTGCTTTCGACCAAGGGATTGAGTAACTCAGAAAGCAGGAAAGTGTTACACCTGGGCAGCTAGTCAGCAGAGACTTTTAGGTCAGCCCCTTGACCTTTGAGCGTCAGGGTTAGCAAGCTCCGCCCATACCCCCCGCCGCTCTCACCGAAGACGAAGTTGTCCGGTCTGAAGATCTGCCCGAAGGGCCCGGAGCGCACTGAGTCCATAGTGCCGGGCTCCAAGTCCACGAGCACGGCACGGGGCACATACTTGCCACCTGGTGGGACAGGGGATCGTCAAGCGTGGTCAAACCGGAGGAGTGATCGGGAGGACGGACGGGGCAGAAGTCTTACCGGTGGCCTCGTTGTAGTACACGTTGATACGCTCCAGCTGGAGGTCGCTATCTCCGTGGTACGTGCCGGTGGGATCAATGCCATGCTCGTCGCTGATCACCTCCCAGAACTGCAAGGGACTCGGGCGTTAGCTGAGTCACGGCGGCCGGTGCGCTCCAAGGCAGCCCCGCCCCGGATGGGTGCGGCAGGCCCTTCCCCCCCCCCCACTCCACCCCACCCCTGTCTCCAAAGTGCCCGGGCGACGGGTCCCTAGGGCCGCGCACGGTCCGCCCCCACCCACCAGCTCCACGTCCCGGCCCAGAGTACGCCGGTAACCAGGAGGCAGTGAGGGTGCCGCCGCTTCCGCCATCTTCCCCGGCTGACCGTACCGCAGGCGGCCGTCCCCGCAGAACCCTAGCCGCCTACCTTGGCGCCAATCTGGTTGCCGCACTGCCCAGCCTGCAGGTGCACGATCTCCCTCATGGCGGCGGCGACTGCGGAGCGACTGCAGAGCACGAACAAACAGGGAGGAGGAGGCGCACAGAGTGCTACAACCGACGCACTACCAGCACTTATATACCCCTCATAGCCCGCCTTCGCCAGCCTAGGATTGGGCTCCCCAGAACGAGGCCAAGAAGCACCCTTGTATGATTGGTTATTTTTCCGTCAATCGAGTGGTCTAGGGCCCGCCTTCCCAACGATATACGCTCGTTATTGGTCAGTCCTGACTAGGGTTCTCCCTATCACAATCCCCGCCCTGGCGCCGCAGTGCTCAATTCATTGGGTGTTTCAAATGATTGATTTGCAGTCCCATTGGCTGCCTCCTGGGAGCACGCCGAAAGCCTGACACTATTGGCTGCGCTGGGTTGGCGTCCTGGTAACCGCCGCAGTGCAGCGCGCGGGCGGGACGTGGAAAGCAAGCTTCCGCCCGAGAGGGCGGGGGCGTCTCTTTAGAGTTTTGTGGGCTCGGTTTGGTTTGAGGATCCGGGTGCTGCTACTGGGGAGAGAAAGGGCCCAAGGCATTGTGGTCCGGGACACACTGCGGTCCAATTTTGGGACTTTGAAGATGAGGCGGATTGCAGCCGTGAAACAGCAACAATAATAGGATCCGGTGGAGGCGCTGGGTCCTCCCGGGACGCACTGGGCAGGCGCGGGGTCTGTTTGTTCCCGGGAGAGCCCTCCCTCCGCCCCTTCGGCTCCGCTCCGTGTTGTGGAAACCAGTTGGCCTGGAGCCTGTCTCCTTGGAGCCCTCGCTCCAAGTGCACGCACAGTTACATGGAGACTGCAGGGCCAGGCATGCCTGGCCATGACTCTATGAGAGGGAAAAACAAACAAACAAACGGACAGAAGTAAAATTAAGTTCCTGCCCTGTAATAAATCGCTTAGAGAACAATACATTTATATATTTCAGTAAGTTTTTTTTCTTCCTGTTGTGTCAGGTTCAAAGCATCCCCTACCCTCAAAATGGCAGTGCTGACATTTTCCTAAACAGAAGGACTTGGCCAGGTAAACAAGCCTAAAAGAAAAGTAGATCTCTTAAGGTGTTTTTGGTTCATGAGGAACTACCTCCCTTCACCTTCTCCCCCAAAATCAACTGTGTCATGGGCGGTAGTTGTGAATCAATTCTTTCCTGCCATTTGCTCTTTTGCCCCCCTCACCCACAATGGCCTTGGCAGTTTGATCCCCAATAAATCTTTCTGCCCATTGAGCAGACTAGTTCAGTTGTTCTCTGTGCTGTCGTTTATACAAGGCGGGGTCTTTTAAACTGTAACCTGGAATACAACTCAAAGAAATTCTGCCTTAGCCTCCAGAAGGCAAGAATTCACAGGCCTTCCCATGCCTGGCTTTGTAACTTTTTTTTTTTTTTTTTTTTTTT
>NC_022011.1:52154780-52171793 GCF_000317375.1 Microtus ochrogaster | reverse complement strand
GGGAGGCAGAGGCAGTCGCATCTCTGTGAGTTCGAGGCCAGCCTGGTCTAGTTCTAGAGCCAGGCAGTAGTAGTGCACGCCTTTAATCTCAGCACTTGGGAGGCAGAAGCAGTCGGATCTCTGTGAGTTCGAGGCCAGCCTGGTCTATAAGAGCTAGTTCCAGAGCCGGGCAGTGGTGGTTGCATGCCTTTAATCTCAGCACTTGGGGAGGCAGAGAGGCTGGCAGACCTCTGGGAGTTCAAGGTCAGTTTGGTCTACAGGAGCTAGTTCCAGGACAGGCTCCAAAGCTACAGAGAAACCCTATCTTGAAAAACCAAAAAAAAAGAAAGAAAGAAAAAAGAAAAAGAAAAAAATATTAAGCAAAAGGAACAGAGATATGAGAGAAATAAAAGGCAGAAAGAACACTGGACCACCACAGTTATTTTCTACATGTACCCAAAAGAGGAGGGGGCGGAGCCAAAAGACTTCATTAACACGATATAAGGAATAGCCGAGTTCTCCAACCGTTGGTCCAGGTGGAGTGGATCCTTCTCTCTACCCAAAATACTAATTAACCACACCCTAGGTCAGGATCTCTTGTTTGTAGCCACACCTGTTGTCAACAACTTTGAAAGAGCAAAAATAAACTCAAGCTTTGACCTTAGTCAAGGTGGGACAAGCTCCCATCTGTGGACCCCCACAGTGTGTGAGGTGCACCAAGTCACTTTGGGGCATGCTCAGAGTTACCGCAATGCCCGGAGTATCTTCTGAGTTGACTCATCCTTGCAGAATAGCTTGGCTGCCAAGCAGCAGATGTAAGCACTAGAATTTCAAAGCCAGAGCATTCATATCCATGAAGGAAACAGAAGTTCTGAGTTTTAACACAAAGAGCTGCCAGGGCTTCTCTTGGAGATGTTTGGGTCCCCAGTTGGGCAATAGGTATGAATAACCGAGCAAAAGACCATGGCTCTTGAGCATAAGTCCAGCAAGGACAGTGGCTGCCCACAACTGCTAAGGGAAGATGCTGGAAATTTTTACCATGAACCAAGAGTGCTCCTGTTCTGGTGAGAAAGAAGACCCCGTAGGACAAGAACACCTGGAGCCTATAGCCCGAGAGGATGTGCACTGAGCCGGCCAGAAGAGCAGGGAAGCAAGCAGAATGTTCTGTGGGATCATTGGGTGCCTGCCCTCCCTCCCCAGCCTGCAGCTGTTGGAGGCTGCACAAGGAAGGCTCTGTTTACTGGTGGCCATGGTCCCAGTGGGAGGGTGCATTACTGTCAGGCAGGAGCGGCAGGCAGACAGTCTTTGCGGCCTGAAAGGACCCTGTGGTCAGCTTTTGTGGAAGGCCTTTCCTCACCCCGGAAGGAGAGGTGCCAAGGTGCTTCCCCTGTGGACTAGGCCTCACTGACTCCCTCAGTGGGTCTTCCAGGGAAGCAGGGAACATCAGAGAACACCGGGAGGCTGGGTGAAAGCACCTGCAATCAGTCAATCACAGGGGTGGGGGAAGCAAGGCAGCAGTGCACAGACCTCGCTCTGTCTTTGCTGGAGTTCATCTCTGCAAGTCCTTGGCTCTCAGAGCAGGCAGTCAATCCTCTTGGTAGACAGAGTGACTTCCAGTCGTAGGAAGCCTAGGAGCTGGGGTAGGGGGTGGCACAGAACTTGGGTGACAATAAAGGCTATGGGTAAAGGGGGCCTGGGCTGTTCTGAGAGACAGAAAGGACCACAGAGTCACCCACAGTGTGTGTGGAGGATCGAAGGGAATCAGAAAATACAAAGGGGGCCGGGCGGTGGTGGTGCATGCCTTTAATCCCAGCACTCGGGAGGCAGAAGCAGGTGGATCTCTGTGAGTTTGAGACCAGCCTGGTCTACAAGAGCTAGTTCCAGGACAGGCTCCAAAGCCACAGAGAAACCCTGTCTCGAAAAACCAAAAAAAAAAAAAAAAAAAAAAAAGAAAAATACAAAGGGGGCTGGACAGATGGTTCAGCAGTTAAGAGCGCTTGTTGCTCTTGCAGAGGGCTCAGGTTTTTATCTCAGTACCTACATGGTGGTTTACAACCATCCATCTATCCATCCATCCAGGCGATCTGGCACCTTCTGACCTCCAGTGGCACTAGGCTCAAGCAGTGCACATACATCCATACATAAAGCCCCCAAACCAAAACAACAACAAAAACACACATATAAAATATGTAAATCTAAATAAATATTAAAAAAAAAAAAGGAGAGAGAGGATAGGACCTTAGGGGCTCTCCAGGTTTTATCTCCCTGAAGGCCATGCCATACCCAATGACCCACAGTGTCTGGCTATGCAAACCTGGAGGTGTGGGGGAGGGGTGCTGGGAAAGGGTATGGGCCAAGAAATTCACACAGGTATGTTCTGTGGGCCACATGTGGGCAACGGTAGCTACACAGGAGACAGCTCAACCTGGGGGGCTTGCTTAAGACTCAAGGGTTTTTCTTTGTTGTAACTCACTCGCACAGTTCCGGATCATGAGCTTTGCCAATGACAATCTCGTGTCTCAATATCAAAAGGCTGGACATGCCTGAAAGCAGTAATGGACAGACCGGAAGGTATCCCTGTCCAGCCCAGGGTCAGCTCTTTTGTGGGTCTGATGGCTATAACCTAGTGCCTGAGTTTTGGGTGGCTTTTTTGGTGGTACTGTGTGTGGCGGGCGGGGGTGAGCAGCCTCAAGCTGCAGGAAACGGTAAGAGGCCTCTGCCTTTTCTCTGGTATCCAGTTACCTTTTGGCTGTAGGACAAGCTTTCCTGTTAGAAAACCAAACCGCCCGCGGGAGGCACGGACGGGGGAAGGAGCCCTCACCATCCTCTCCCAGGGCCTTTCTTAGGCGCTCAGGTGAAGAAAATGGTGTCCTTTCACCTAGATGAGCAAGTCCTAGCAGGTTTCCTGGACAAGTTTGGGCACCAAGGTGGCAGAGGTAGGGTGCTGTTTAGGATCCTGGCAGGAGGAAGGGTGCCCCCTGGTGGCTAAGGAGACCATGCCTGACCATGCTTGTCGGCAGGACGCAAACCTATCCTCTTGAACAACTCGGTAACAGTCATATACTCTATGGCAGCTCCCTCCACCCATCGCCTGGCAGATCTCAGGTCCCCCTCTCGACGTGAACTTGGGCTCTCTGCCCAGCCCAGCCTTCCCAGACATTCCCCCTCAGCCCGAAGGCCTGTAAACCGGCTGCCACCAACCACCACAGAAATAAACAAGCAGCGGCCTCAGGGGAACCTTAATCCCGAGTCTCCGCTAGGGGCAGCATGGCGCTGCTTGTCCACCTTGAGATAGGTACGTCCTCAGGCTGCCTTATCTGGGAGAGAAGGTCGACACTCCTTGGTAATAGCGCCCGTTTATTTGCTAAGAATGGCACGCAGCAGTCTAGGAAGTCCACATGGAGCCCTTCCCCTCCTCCCCAGGAAGACCGGCAGGCAGTCTCTCCAGCCTCCAGTGCCCTGAAGTTGGTGGAGCTGGGGAGATGGTTACGGCCCCAACTTTTCACAACTGTTGGGAAGCTATGACCTCTGGATTCTCATAGCAGTGAGCCACTTTGCTGGTCATTCTGGAGTTGCTGCAAGCACTGCAGGGGCAACACCTAGTCACCAGGCGGTCCCAAGGCTCCAGAGAATGGAGCCAGAGAGGCAGCCAGGCCCAAGATCGAAGACAGGGAGGCAACCAAGATGGCCGGTGTTTTTGCAGGACATTAATCAGCACGATAAAGAGCACCAGCCCTACCAGAGGGCCTCCCACTGCAGCCAGCACTGAGCCCCCTGCCAGGGAAAGTCCAAAGGCTGCCAGGGGCAGCAGCAGGAAAGTGAATAGTAGGTAGACAATGGCTACCCAGCGGTACTGGGCAGTCAGGTCACCAAAGCGCTTGGCCAGTGGAATGGGTAGTCTCAGGACAGGCACCAGGTACCACAGCAGTATGCCAGCCAGGTTGAAGAAGAAGTGGATGAGAGCAACCTGGTAAGCAGGAAAGGCAAAAAGGGGTGAGGAGCTTGGACCAGATGATGTGGGTCACCTGAGCCTTTTTAGAAATGATGACTTTTGCCAGGTGGTGGTGGCGCATGCCTTTAATCCCGGCACTTGGGAGGCAGAGGTAGGTAGGCAGATCTCTGTGAGTTTGAGGTTTACAGAGAGTTCCAGGACAGGACAGGACCACACAACACACACACACACACACACACACACAAAACAAAACAATCAAACAAAAAGAAATCATGCCTTCCCCTGCTCTGCTCAAATCTGAAGCTTCTCTGTGGTGTCCTCTGAGTGGTTCAGAGAGGCCACTTAGGATGGCAGGATCCAGCCAGAGCAAACTCATGTTCGCCCTACAACTCTCCCCCACATTTTAGGAGACAGGGGCCTATGCCTGCACAAGTGTGTGGTAACATATCCCTCTGCTGTCGGAGACGAAGTGGGGTAGGGTGGACAGGGAATGCAACACACGGCCTTTCTGTGAGTGAGCACAATCCAGAGGCCTGGGAGAGGACGGTTCAGGGTCAGGAGTATCTGAGTGGCAAAGACGATACAGAGGCAAAGATGCAGGTGGCAGGCAGGGAGGGCAAGGTTCGGGTTTTTCCTAGGAGCAGCAGCTAGTGCCAGCCAAGATTTCAGAACCTGATCCTGCCCTAGGCAGAGGGAAGTTAGAGCCAGAGCAGTGGACCAAAGATTAGGCGATTTAGAGAATCAGAGCTCAAATAGGCCTAAGAGTGAGGCACGGAGCTGCGAGATTTGGGGTAGGGAGACAAGTTAGAGGCAGAAACATGTCTCAGCTTAGGTGACATGAAGGGTTAGCAAAGGCCCCCAGGTGAGCAGGCATCCCCAGGATGGGCTCTGGGAAGACACCACACTCCTTAGCTAGTGACCTCGGTACATGGAGGAACAGGAATTTGGGAAGAGTCACATTGGAAGCGTGGACCAGAGGGCCACTCTTGAATACCCTAGAGAACACAGTGAGGAGTCCAGGATGGAGGCAGCAGAGGAGCAGTGATCCTTCAAGGGAAGCTGGGGACAGATAGAGATACAAAGATAGAGGGACAAAGAGCAGGGATGACCACAGGTTATTCCAGGAAAGTCGTCCTGGAAAGGAAGAACCAGAACCAGGGTAGGGCTGCGAGGTGTCCACAATGTCCCCCTGGATCTGGGGTTGCAGGGCTGTGGTTGGAGTCTGAGGAGCCCAAGGAGAGCTGCCCTGCTGGGAACAGGGAAACGATGGTGGGCAGTACCTGGACTGCGAAGAGCAGCATGTCTGCGGGACTGGCCAGGGCCGCCAGCAGGGCTGTGGTGGTGGTGCCAATGTTGGAGCCCACGAAGAGGGGGTAGGCCCGTTCCAGGTTGATTATCCCAACCCCTGGAGAAATTCAGGGTCACTAGGGACTCCAGCCCGGCTTCCCCAGCCCCAAGCCCATCGCCTGCTTTGGCTTACCCATGAGAGGCACTATGGCTGCCGTGAATACACTGCTGCTTTGCAGCAAGAAGGTTAAGCCTGCACCAACAAGGACGGCCAAGTAACCGCTGAGCCAGCCAAAGGGGAAGGGGAAATCTGCAGGAGTGTAGGGTGGAAGGCTGTAGGGTCATTCTTAACTCCCCGCCTTACCCTCCATCCCAGGTCCAGGGCCTCCATAACCTCACCTACCCGCATTGATGACCGTTTTCACAGCCTGGGCGATGCGGCCCTGCAGCACAGAGTTGAGCAGCTTAACGATGAGGACCAGACAGGTACAGAGCACCAGCAGAGAGCCCGCCAGCAGGATGAAGCCCACGGCCAGATCCGTGAGCCCGGTGCCCACGAACAGGTGATGGCCTGCGGCGGGGCGAGGTGATGAGTGGGAGGGAGTCAGAGCAAGGCAGGGGGCGGGACCAGGGCAGGGGGCAGGACCAGGGCAGGGGGCAGGACCAGGGCAGGGGCAGGACCGGCTCAGGTACTCACAGGGCACTCTGTTCTCCGGAGCCACTGTGCTATTCTCCCTGCAGGGGTGGAAGACACCGCATTCCTCGTTGCTCCCCTGGGGCTGAGGGAAGGGGAGGACTCAGGTCGGGCTCACAGCAGGCAGACAGAGGTTAAAAGGCTCAAGATCAAGCGGGCAGGATGATTTGGCAGGTCAGAGATCAAACGAGGGAGGGATGGGGTCAGAGGCACCTCACCGGTGGTTTCCCCTGAACGTCACACCATTGTTTAATCAGGCTGCCGTTAGTGGTGTTGCCCATAGCACTGCTGGTAATCATGCCGGTATCCAGCTGGTAGACAGAGGGGGCATGATTATGCATCTGGCACTCCTCCCCTCAGCCTATTCCAAGCCTAAACCCTCTTCTTGTTCCCTTCCAGGACAGGGCTTCTGCCTCCTGCTCCTCATCAGCCAGGTGCAGGTACCTTCCTATGGTACATCTGTCCTCACCTGGATGACAAGGTGTGTGAAAGGCTGCGTCAGTGCCTTGAGGATATCGGGGGCCTGCCTCCCTGGCTGGAGGCTAGCAGCACCCAGGGCCAGTCCACTCAGCCTCTCTAATGCTGCTGTGGCGCTCTCCAGTGGCAGCAATACCAACACTGTGAGCCAGTTGAAGATGCCATGCACAGCCGAGCCGCTGAAAGCCCTGCAGTCACACAGGGCAGGCTGGCTGTCTGAGCAGCCTCTACTGAGGCCAATACAGACCCAGCCTGGCCCTTTGGCCCTGACTCACCTCTGGAACTCCTCCCGGTCCCCTGACTGCGCCATCGAGACCAGGGTGCTGGTGATGGAAGTGCCCACGTTGACACCCATGATGATAGGCACAGACATCTGGACAGTCAGCACTGTAGGGGTGCCATTTCAGCAGCCCTGCCTGTTCTCCAACCCACCCACCACTGCCCTGGGAAAAGGGAGGTGTACTCACACTTAGAGGCCACCATGCTAACCACGATAGAGGAAGATGTACTGGAGCTCTGTACGAGGACTGTGACCAGCACACCAATGACCAAGCCAGCCACGGGGTTGGACAGCACCACATTGTCCTTGAAAATGTCTCCGGCCATTCTGCCTAATCCCCACAGAGAGGTGCACTGAGGCTGCCGAGGGCTGCCGTCCAGTCCCCATCCCCGTCCCCACCTTGGCCTCCTGCCTGGTCACTCACTGCCTAGCAGCTGGAAGGCGGAGCCGAGGATGTCCAGGGAGCAGATGAAGAAGTAGAGGTTTCCTAGGAGTCCACACGCCTTGAGGAAGCCGACGACCACCCCGTGAAGCCTGCTGGCCGTGCTGACCTCTAGAGACACCAGAGAGAGCTTATTTGACCAGCTGGCTACTCCCCAGCTACAGTACTACCCCACCCCACACACATTTTGTTCCCTGTGAAGAGGGGCCATATTTCCTGTCACCTCTCAGACAGAACACAGGATCTCCCTTCTGTCTCATTGGGCAGGAGCCCATGTCCTCCTCTGGTGCTCACCAGGGCAGAGACTATGTCCCCCTCTTTTGTCCTCCCTTGTTCCTTTGCCTTGTGAATAAACCCATGACCTTGGAGGGGGAGTCCCAGCAGGGAATAAAAGGAAGACCTGATCCCAGCACTCGGGAGGCAGAGGCAGGCGGATCTCTGTGAGTTCGAGACCAGCCTGGTCTACAGAGCTAGTTCCAGGACAGGCTCCAAAGCCACAGAGAAACCCTGTCTCAAAAAACCAAAAAAAAAAAAAAAAAAAAAAAAAGGAAGACCTGAGGCTGGGAGGGGAGTTTTCACCCCATCTTAAGCAGATGAAGATGGGTTTCTATGAGGTGTATTCCACCAAGTCCCAGCCTATACTCTGCTAAGAAACGGAGAGCCAGGGGCCTGCCTGCGTGCTGTCTCATTATCCGCAAACCTACCTTTCAGTTTGTCAGCGTTCTTCTGCTGAGGGAAGGCCCAGGGGTCTGTGCCTCCCTCCTCCAAGCCTGGGATAGAACTGGAGGTCCCTGCAGGGGTCAAGTCAGACAGGGCTGTTTGCAGAACCCCTCTCCAAGGAGGAGGACCGAAGGAAACCAGAGGTGGAAGGGGCTGGGGCACAAGGGGCCACGGATGAGGTCCAGAAACAGGGAAGGGAAGAGTTTCAGTGAGTCTGGCTCAGGCCAGGGGTGTGAGGAGACCCAAGAACTCTTCAAGCGGGCAGCTACAGAACCCTCATTTTGCTTAGTGTAGCTGTTCAAGGAGCGCCTGATACCTGCATTTCTCAGATTCAGGTCCACCAGGTCAATGGCATCCAAAGTAGGGTTGGGGAACTGGCCACCAGCGAGGGAATTCGGCATTGATTTCAAGCAAAGAGACCCAGGCCCAGTCCTGGATTTGCTAAGGGCAAAGCAGGTAAGAGCTGGTGGTTCCTCCTACCCCGCCTCTATCCCACCCAGCAGTCTAACGTCAGAACCCTGACCAGAACCTTCAGCCGCAGCCCCGTGCCTTGCAGGTCTTGGTGGCTCTCCCTTCCCTCTGACCACAGACGGATGGCTACCGTGACCTCAGGTGACTGTCAGGCGAGCCCAGTTTAGCTTCAGGGGGCAGGAGACAGGAGCCACGGGATCCCAGGCTCCCTTACTAGTCTTGGCTGAAAGAAGGTTTGGCAGTTGACTGAGGGCACAGGGTTCTCGGGCACTACCTGGAAGTAGCTGGTAGCTCGAGAACCCTGGGATTTCTCCTATCAAGTGTCAATGAGGACACTCCAGATGGTCCCAGCTTAGACTTTGGTATTTGATACCAAACAGGTGACGTCCTTGCTTGATAAGAACCCCACCCCACCCCACCCTCAACTTAGGAGCAGGGCTTCGGAACCCCCTGCCCATACCAGATCCCTTCTACCTGTTCTGGCCCCATGCGCCTCTGGGTCTGGAATTCTTTGCATCCTAGTCTGCCCTGACCCCTCCCCCAGTGCTTGGGCCCAGGCCCAGGGGTCCTTTGTGTGCCCTCCCTTTGGCCTGGTCCTAGGCTCTTCTCACTTGCTCTAAGGTCCTAAGGGTTTCAAAATGGTGCCCAAACCCTGAACCTGGCTGGTGGTCACTCAGCTCTCGTCCAGTGTCCATTAGCTTGGTCTAGCTCTGGGAGCTCCTACCTGCATGTGTGGTGAGGGGCACCAGCGGGGAGGAGGCTCAGCGGGAGCAGTTGCAGGTCAAAGATCTGCCCAGTGCGCACATGACCTGCTGTGTGTGGAGCCCCATTAATGTTTACCCAGGAGCTGGGGCCCCCAAGGGGAGACCCTGCCTGGCCCCGAGGCCTTATTCAGACCCTTGTCATCCTAAGGCTAGGAATTCTGGGCCCCCAGCCCAACTCTCTTGGGGTGGCACTTCTCCAAGGGATGGGCAACAGTTGGTCAGGAGCATAATAGAGCTAGACACGGCAGGCAGCCACCAGTAGGCATCGGATACATTTAATGGACACTCTACAGCACCCAGGCAGGACATGCTCATTCTAGCTAAGACTGCCTAAGGACCCCAGGAGAATGTTGCCCTCCTCTTTCTCTGTTCTGCAAACCTTATCATGATCGTCTGTGCACCTGACAGAGACAAAAGGGAAGCCCTTTGCACCAGGTGGGTGTGGAAAACGGATTTCCTCAGGTGGCCTGAGAAGACCCAGGCCTTCAGGTCAGCAGATTCAAATCTGAGGTTAAGGGGGGGGCGAGACCCAGGAGGGCTTTCAGGGGAGGCCGGGGGGGGGGGGGCGGGACATTGGTCTCTACCTGCAAAGATGGACGGGAGACGGTAAAGCCCTTCCCCATCTTACAGTGCTCGTCACCTGAACCCTATCTGAATATCTTTTCCCAGATGAGTGTTGTTCTGTGCCCATGTGCATGTGAAATGTCCCGGTCAGTCTTGTGGGTCAGTCCGTTTCCAGCCCCGGGATGGGGACTGGGCCATCCCCTGCAAGCTATTTCCTTAGGGGCCCTGCAAGCTCCAGCACCCTGCTCTGCTTACTGCCCAGCGTTGTCCCTGGGCACCTGAGGGACTTTGCCCAGGGATTAAGTCTTCTCAATGTCTATTCAGCAAATTCCCTTTCCTCCCCATCCTAGGAGGCCCCTCCCAGGGGCTCCTGAATACAGCTCCTTCCTAGAGGGATGGAGTGTTACTGCTTTGGCCTGGGGGTTGTCATTGTCAGTAATCTGTAACCTCTAGCACCTACAGAAGGTCTGGAGTTTTTTTTTTTTTGTTTGTTTGTTTGTTTTTTGTTTTGGTTTTTGAGACAGGGTTTCTCTGTAGCTTTGGGGCCTGTCCTGGAACTAGCTCTTATAGACCAGGCTGGCCTCAAACTCACTGAGATCCACGTGTCTCTGCCTTCCGAGTGCTGGGATTAAAGACATGTGCCACCACCGCCCGGCTCAGGTCTGTGTTATTATAGTCACCAGAGGTAGGAGGAGGCTGGGAGTTTTAAACTAGGATGATGAACTGTGAGACCTCAGGCTAGACCCCTTGTCAGAGTTGGCTGTCTATGGCAGCCTTCTTTGATGCCTGTCAAAGAGGAAGCTTTGGGCTGTAGCAGATCCTCTCAGACAAGTACCTGGCTCATGGCAGGAGCCCGGTGACCACAGTTGAAGAGATAAAACACATAGACTCCAGGAATAGAAGAGGTAATCAGCCCTCCCTTCTGGCTCATACCGCTGAATGTTTACAGAGAGGAAGGCCTGCTCTGAGGCCAGCCACTCATGGACAACCATAGCCTGGCCCAGTTCAGACCCTGCACTCATCCCCACAAACTCTTAGGAGCCATTTTCTGTGCTAGGTCCTGGGTTTACAGGTGACATAGACAGCAGAATGTTGGCTAGCCAAACAAAGTCGCAGGCTAGTTTGGGGTATGGGAATCCCCTATAGACTAGTTAAATGGAATGTCACCAGCCTATTGTGGAACCATGGTCACTGATTCTGACCTTAGGCTATGGCTTGAGATGTCCCTGGTCAGGGTGACACCACTCTGTTGCGTCATGTAGGACTATAAGGAGGAGGCCCTGCTCGCATGCTGTTAGGTCTGCGCTGTGTATGGTCTGTGGCTCTGCGGCAGGGAAGCCGCTAGCAGTTTTCTTTGTGCAGGTGGAGATAGCCAGAGTTTAGACCTCAGGGTTCCCCAGGGGATACCAGCACAGTCTTCCCCAGGCCCAGCAGCAGCATCCAGGCTGAGGAAAGTGGGGTTGGGGGCCCAAGGTGGGGTAGAGTCCAGCCGGCTGCTGAGTGACGGTAGTGCCGACTTTGAGGGGGACCGAGGACCTGGGTTCTATTCTTGATGGTTTCCGTTCAGCTTTGACTGCCAAAAAGGCAGCTAAGTCCAGGTCCAACATGGTCACCCCTCCACGGGGCATAGGGGTACTTTGACGGCACTGTGGGCAGGGGATCCAGTGCTGTTCGTGGGCTGGCGTGTCCAGCCGCCGCATACATGCCTGGCAGAAGGTGTGGCCGCAGTAGAGGCGGCGAGGCAAGTGTATTGAGAGGTCATAGGCAGAGTAGCAGACGATGCAGTCATTCCGTGGGGCAGTCAGGGCTGCCCCTTCCTCCAAGGCTCGGGGGCCTTCAGGCTGCAGCATCCTAGGAAGAGTATGAGGGAACTAACAGGGCAACCACACAAGCTACAGTTCACCTCTGCCCACCTATGTGATGTTTTGGTCCATGCTGGCCCCCAGAAAACGGAGGACAGTGACATGGGACGGTAAGTCCCTACACACCTGGAGGGAAGACGGTGCCTTTGGGCTAATACCAAGCCTGGGCCTGTCTCTTGTTGCTGTGGCCGTTGGCTGAAACAGCATCCTATCCCACTGTTGAAACCCACCCCTTGCCTCTCCGAACCCCTGGCTTCTCTTACCTGCATCCACTCCACCAGAAAGATATTCCCAGCTAGAGGACTGCAGAAGGGGATGGGGACCTGGGACACTTCATGGCTCCCTCCCTGGGCTCGCATTACTGGCCACATAGGCAAGAGAGCAGGAGGCAGGTGGTGGCTGCGTCAAGTGAGAGTGGGCTCCCCTTTCAGCCACAAAGCGCCTGCAACAGGATCTGCTGCTCCCTGCACTGGGCAGGAGATAAGGTGAGCCAGCCCCCTGAAGGATGAACCTGCCCAGACCACTCCCCCCCTGTAACTCCCAGAGACCTGGCTTTGTCTTTCTCCACTCTAGGTGTCTCCAGTTTAGGGCCCCCCCATTCTTGTACCCTTCCCCCAGGTCTCATCTGATCACCCCTTGGTAATGTTTTCCACTTTGGCCTCCGCTCACATCACCTCCCAGGGAACCTATCCCCGCCCCCCATCAGCTCCATGGTAGGGTGCATCTTCTTGCTAATTTGGTCACTTCTCAGGATCACCTTCCTCCCCACCTAGACTAAGTCTATCCTGTGATGTCACCGGAAGTAGCCCGCCCATCAGGCCTGAGGTGTGATGATCTCCCTCACACAACCATCATCCCAGAAGCCCCCACCACCCCACACCCATGCTAAGCATCTCCCAGTTGACTGCCTACCCGACCCTCAGCCTCTACAATAGTCCAGGGAGCCAGTTCAGAGAAGTGGGATCCCTGTTCCCTGTGATGAGGACTGGAGAGGAGACAGCACGGAATTAGGGAGACCCCTAATTCTGCACACAGGGTTGCTAGGACCCCCTAAGACGGCACAGAGGGTTGCTAGGGGAAAAAAAAAAACCTCCTTTTCTCACTTTTACCCACCGGCTTGGCAGTCTGCCTTTAAGACTGGTCAAACAGGTTCCTGTGTTGGCCCTCACTGGAATGGAGAACTAGGAGCTCAGAGAGGAGTCAGGGCGATGACCTATCTGCCCATTCCTGGAGACCTCTACACACAACACATCTGGCCTGCCCTCTTACATGACCTGCCTCTGCATCAGGGAAGGGCCGACTTCAGGAGGACTTGTTTGTCTTGTGAGGCCTGTGAGGCCAGCTCTTCTCCCTCTTCACGTGGCATTGCGGCTCTGCCCTGCCCCGGAAACACCAGGCTGCCCAGAGCTGGCCTCTTTGCACACTCCCTACCCTGGCATCTCAAACATGGCCCCCAGCAGGCATCTCACACTGCTTGGACAGGTAAGAAGAGAACACTCCCTTCAGCCCTGCCATGCCTCATTTTCAAGGCCTGGTACACATCACTTGAAATAGGTTAAACAGCAAAGCCTGGATAGTAGGGATTGTCTTTTGTGGGAAACCAGAAACATGCCCTGGCCAAGGGCGGGAGGTGACTCACATTGGGCAGGGCTGGGTTCTGGGTCCTGGATCAGAGCTCCCACTCCCTGAAACCTGCTAACGTCAGCCCCACCCACTAACAGCCCTCCAATCTGATCCTCCCCCAGAGTATTTTCTTGGGGTCCCCCACAGTGGCAAGTATGGTACTCTCCTACCTTGTGACTCAGGATTAATCTTGTTTACTATCTCAGCTTTAGCCCTAAGGAGAACGAGGAACTGGCCCAGGGCAGTGGACATATTACCATCTACGAGCCCCTGGGTGGACTGAGACCTGCTAGGGACCTAAATTATGGATGTCATGAGGCATCCTGTTCTGGAAGGTCCCACAGAGTCTGGGAATCTACCAGGGAGATTGTATTTGTGCATGTTGAGGGCACCCTCTCCCAAACAGACCCCTGGCTTTAAAAAAAAAAAAAGTCACTAGCACAATGCTCACCCTGCTTTATTGCCAAAGTCTTGCAAGAAGTGAAGGATGTTCCTATTGCTGCCAACATGGCTAGTGGCTGGGACCGTATCCCAGAGGGCACTTGCTGGGCCTTCCTGGTGGACAGGCTCCCCAGATGCCCATGACAATGGCTGCTCCTGATGTCCAGCACCACTTTGGCATTGAGCAGAGGCCCGGGCCCCCCAGCCCTGGAGGTTGGATAGTCAGGCTAGGAGACAACACAGCAACAGCTGTGACAACGGCAGAATCGTGGGCAGTGGCAGCAAGAGCAGCAAGGCAGGCAGCAGCAGTGGTGGGCAATGTCATCGCCACGCCCCACAGGGGGCAGACCAGCATACGTCAGTCCTGAGGGACGCTGCACACTGCTGTTGTAGGGGTTGCAGGGGTTGTAGGTCTGTTGGCTCTGCTCAGGAGCTGTGCCTTTGATGCCCTTGACACCCTTTGGCTCTGGGGCTTCAGTTGTTTTCGAGAGGCCCGCTGGCTCTGGGGCACAGGTTCCTGAGGGTAGAGGCTGAATCTCAGCGGAGGAAGATGAAGAAGGAACCTCCTCTAACTGCTGCCCCAGGTCAGACCGCAGGTGAGCCCGAGGGATGCTGATGTGGGTGTATGGATTCTTCACAACCATCTCATGGGGGTCCATGGCCCAGGCTGCAGGGGTGAGCAGAGACACATACATGGACTCAGGGAGGAGAAAACCTGCTTGAGCACCTATAGCCCAAGAAGACACCCATTCTGGAGGAATCTGCCTTGTGACAAGCCCTATCAATTAGCATCTGCATGCAGATGTGGGCACATCAGGATCTATGCAAGGCCTACGTGTCTTTGGAGGTAGGCCCAAGTACCCAGTTGCCACCCTCCACCAAGTGTCCAAGAGATACTCCTGGATGCAGCTGGGAATGGGGATAAAAAGCTAGGAGATGCTGGTGAGCTGGTCTAAGGGAGAGCAGTATCTGTCCAGGGGGTACCTCTAAGTACAGGTCAGCCCCTGGGCGAGGACTCACCTGCAGCAAGCAGCAGCAGTCTGTCTTTCTGTCCTCCAGCTCCTGGTCCCAGTGCCTGTGAGTAGAGCTACCAGCAGGTGCCTTTTCCCTCCTAGAGAGGGGTGGGGCTTTGGGGCGGAGCTCAAAGATGGGGTTCCCAGGATCCCAGGAGGCCTTAGCAACTAGAGCACAGCAGCCAGTCACCCCTCATTCCCAGATGGGTGGAGGCCAAGGTTTGGGCTCTAAGGGGCATTTGCCAATCCAGGGTGACTCAATCACCATTCATCTGAGCATGTCCTACCTCTTTGGGTCATGGCCCCAGAGAGGAAGTGGGGGGCAGGTCTTCAGATTCTGGGGCCACCCAGCCATTGCTCACATTTCTACAGCCACTGTCCAGAATTCCTGCTTGTCACCTACTGCCCATACCCAGTTGTCACTGGGATGCCTGAGACGGCTTGGAGGATTGTCCACTTTTCTAATAAAAAAAAGTTTGGCACAACTTTGTAGATACTTTACTTATCTTAAATTGGTGACATGGACACAAGCAACATTTTCAGCTCGTTTCTGAAACTGCAGTTTCCCTGTGCTGGTGAGTTGGGGAGAAAGCTCCCCCGAGTTTTCTGTCCCCCGCCCCCCCCGCACCCATGCTTGGCCCTGGTACCCTTCTGCTTTTGCAGCTTTACCTCCTTGGCCATAGAGGACACGAAAAAAAGACGGTGGGGCTGGGGGTGAAACAATAGTGGAAAGCTTGTGAGCCAACCGGTGGGCAACTCTGGGTCTACGCTACAGCGGGAAGGGCTCGGACCCCATTCGGGAAAACACCAGGAAGGAGAGAGCAAGTAGGACACGGACTATAAGCCAGGGTAACTGAGTGCAGAGCCAGTCAGGCAGGTTGAGCAATTTAGCAAGTAGAAGGAAATGGGTCTGGGGGAAACAAGCTTAAGAGGTAGAAAGCAGTGCTCTCAACGTGGGAACCTTTAACCTTGCCCACCCCAGGAGACTCCGCCCCTAGCCGCGAGCATGCGTAAACCCGGTCGAGGTGCCCAGTGGAAACTTAATTCCCCAGAAGCCTTCGCGCTCCAGGGTTTCCCAAAAGACCCGGTTTGGATGGATCCTTGGCTTGCTTCGCTCAGAACGGCGGCTGGAAGGGGAGAGAGGAGGGACAGGCTTATTCTCTTATGGGGCGTGGCTTCATTTCACGGGGCGGGACTCTGGACAAAGGGTGGGGCCATAAGTGGCCTTGCGGGAGGGCCAAGTGGGTGGGCTAGTGAGCAGAGCCCTCCTGGGAAGGGTGGCTGGAAAGAGCTCATTCCTTTCTCTAGCCACCGCTACCTGAGTTACCCCAGCGTGATGCCAGGATTCTCATGAGACGCCTCTACTCCATACCCCCGCACCTGACCCCTCCTCTCACCTGGAAGGAGCCCTGATGTGCACCCTTGGTTCTATAGAGCTGTAAAGTCTGGCCCAGCTTTGGCTCACCAGGAACATTGTTCCCTTCGTCTTGATTGTACAGAGAGGGTAGTCTGTGGGCTGAACAAAATCTGGGTTGTCCAGGGTCAGGCACAGGACTCAGTGTTGGTCACAGGCAGGTAAGGGTATGCCTGGTGGCCATGAGATGGTAGAGAATGGCACTCTGAACACGTAGACATCCTGGTCACCAGCGTGTCCTTTGCCCTTTCCTTACGGAGGGCTCCCCTGAGGCAAAGGTGTAGTCCAGGTAGAAGAGGACCAGGTAGGAGAAGGAAGAGGAAAGGAATGGGGCCTCTGATGGGTGGGGTCAGTTTAGTACACAACACAGAAGCGCGTGCTGACCTGATGCGACACAAGAAAGGGCTACTCCACCCTAGGCAGGTGAGTGTTGTTCAGTGGGCCCTCCACCCAACACGTGGACTGCCAGCTTGTCCAGGTATTTCCAACTCCCCACTTCCGGTCAGGACACCCGCCGAGCCTCTTCGTGCCTGCCCCAGCTCCCCTCTGCCCACTCATCTGGTATCCGTTTAACCTCTTATCCCTTTTGCTGTCATATCGCTGTCTTTGAGTTGATGAGCCCTGGGTGCAGTGTGGATACGTCAGTGAGTTGGAAAATTCCCGGCGTTCACACAAGGGGTGTGTCGGGGTTTGGCGTGAAAGGACCCTGCCCCTTCAAAGCTCGAAAGGTAGACGAGACACTGGTGGAACGCTGGGACCCCTGCTCGGGCATTGTGAGGCTCAAAATGTAAGGAACTAAAAAGCAAAGGTTTCCCTTACAAAACGCGGAGGGGCAGCCAAGGGGGAAAAAGGGAATGTTGGCGACACGGGGATCCCGACCGGCCTGTAGCTAGCTGGGAGGTCGACCCTGGAAGCAGACGCCAGGCCAGGAGTGGATCGAGGGGCGGCTAGGAGACTGGCCCCGCCCCGTGGACCCCGCGCGGGTCCCCAGACGGGGGGTGGCGCTGCGGGCGCGGGCGGGCGCCGCGCG
>NC_022011.1:52127041-52154670 GCF_000317375.1 Microtus ochrogaster | reverse complement strand
GTCGCCGCCGCCGCGCCGAGCCTTGCGTCCAGCACCAGCGCTCGCGCCCCTGGGTGCCGCCTTCGCCCGCCATCGCCCGAAGTCGCCACTGGAGCCGCGGGAGCTATCGGAGCCGCTAGAGCCAGAGAGCCAAGGTGCGAGCGCCGCATCCAGGCCTGCCTTTGAGACAACCTCTGCTGCTGCGGCCGCGCAGCCGGGGAACGCCAGGCTGGGGCAGGTGAGCGGGGGGAGGGGCGGGGGTCAGATGCATCATTCCTTCCTTCTCTTATAGGGTCAGTCCTCCGGACAGTGAATCTGGCCTCGGAGGGCATACTGGGGAGGGGGTTGGGTTCAGAATTCCGTGAAGACTTGGATCCCACGGATAAGGTCAGGGTCAGAGGTCGGGCACCCTGTCCTTTGTGCAGGGTGGGGGTGAGGGCGAAAGTGAGGTTGGCCCCTTGCTGCCCTCACGCTGTCTCTCACCCGCAGCTCGGGCCTGGTGCAGGCCTCTCCATTGCTGTTGCCGCGGAGCCTGCAGCCCAGGTCCTCCGGCAGCCAGGGATCAGGCTAGCTGCCTTCCCTGGGCGCCCTGTCCTGGAGCCATGGGGCCCACCTAGCCCCTGCCTGCCCAGATGTCCCGGCCCAGGGACTGCTGACCTCTGCTGCAGGAGGAGGCCCCTCCACGCCCCCTTGCCAGCCTCAGCAGACAGAGACCCTGGGTGAGCCCCTGCGTGAACCCCACATCCCAAGACAGCCTCCTGTACCCCCTTGCCCCCGCCTGCTTCCCCCTCCCCCTCCTCTTCCTCCTCCTCTTCGGACTGAACCAGATAAGCCATTGTGGCCACTGGGGGGGGCCCTGCCCCCCAACCTGTCACCTGCTGCCCCTTGCAGTCCACGGAGTAACCGGGGGCCTCACCAGGCCTGGCAGGACCAGGATGCAGCCCCTTCTCTTCCCCCACGGCCCCACCCAACGCCCCCACCTGTGCCAACGTCCGGTCTGACTGTAGAGAGCCGGATGCCAGCTGACCCTGGGCCCGAGGTGGGCAGTGGATGGCCAGGCCTCCTCATGTCCTGCCTGAAAGGCCCCCATGTCATCCTCAAAATGGAGGCCATGAAGATTGTCCACCCTGAAAAGTTCCCTGAGCTCCCGGCGGCCACCCCCTGCTTCCCGCCTGCACCCAGGCCCACTCCCACTCTGGCACCCAAGCGTGCTTGGCCCTCAGACACAGAGATCATTGTCAACCAGGCATGTGGGGGGGACATGCCTACCTTGGAAGGAGCACCCCACACTCCACCCTTGCCAAGGCGGCCCCGCAAGGGCAGTTCTGAATTGGGCTTCCCCCGGGTGGCACCAGTGGATGAGGTCATTGTAAATCAATATGTGATTCGACCTGGCCCAACAGCCTCTGCACCTTCATCATCCGGGCCAGTGATAGCAGGTGAGCCCCTGGAATGCCCCACCTGTGGGCATACATACAACGTCACTCAGCGGCGGCCCCGCGTGCTGTCTTGCCTGCACTCTGTGTGTGAGCAGTGCCTGCAGATCCTTTACGAGTCTTGCCCTAAGTACAAGTTTATCTCGTGTCCCACCTGCCACCGTGAGACTGTGCTCTTCACTGACTATGGCCTGGCCGCACTGGCTGTCAATACATCCATCCTGAGCCGCTTGCCACCTGAAGCCCTGACGGCCCCATCCGGTGGCCAGTGGGGGGGTGAATCCGAAGGCAGCTGCTACCAGACCTTCCGGCAGTACTGTGGGGCTGCATGCACCTGCCATGTGCGGAACCCACTATCAGCCTGTTCCATCATGTAGTGTCCACCTGCCCACGACTGCCTGCAGGCCCTTGCTCGCCGCTTCTTCAGGGAACTGGCCCTGTCCTGTTTCCCGCTGACCCTTTCTTGCCCACTGTGGCTTCTGGCCCTACCCTGCGTGGCATTGTCGCTGCAGCCAACTTTGCCATTAAAATTCTTTGCCAAAGTTTGCACTGGTTCACTGATTGAAGCTTACTCCTGTGGGCTAGGCCTGGGCCTGGGCCTTGAGTAGGTTCCCAGGGCCATAGCCCAGTCTAATTAGGAACTGCCAGAAGGCGACCCATCTTCATTCAGGGTTGGCCTGCTGTACTTGTTGAAGGCCAAGCTGGGTCGAGTCTGCTGCTCGGGAGGCCTGGGACTAGCTGTGAACATATTGGTGCAGAGGTCTGCTAGAGTGTGGCACGTGGGCCTGTGGCCCAGCTAGGCAGACAGAACCTTCAGCTGTGTGTAGATGCTCACTGGTAATCCAACACTCTGGAAGCCAGGACAGGATTGAGGTCGGCATTGGTTTCACAGTGAGATATCCACCCCACCCCCCAAAAAGTACTTTTCCTCTATGTATCGGCGTAAATGAATGCTGACAGAAATTGTAATAAATATATACAGCTTTAATTGGGAAATAGACTTACAGAACCAGAGGTTCCAGTGGAGAACAGGAAAGCAGAAGGGGCGGCCTGGAGCACGCCTGCAATCTTTATAAGTAAAAAAATATCCTCGGGGGACCCTGCCCAACAAGTAAGGTGATTGGCTGGGTCTCTCCTACACCTCTGGCCAAGGATATGTAGAAATGGCCTTTGGACAGCATGAGCTAAGATCTCTGTCTGCCTGTGACTGGATTAGGTACCTCTGAAGAGTATGAGAGCTGCCTGGATGGCGGAGATGGAATAATGACGATGGCTGTGGTACAATGGTATCAATAGCAGCTGTTTATTTATTTTTATTTATTATTTATTTATTGTGTATACAATATTCTTTCTGCATGTATGCCTGAAGGCCAGAAGAGGGCACCAGACCTCATTACAGATGGTTGTGAGCCACCATGTGGTTGCTGGGAATTGAACTCAGGACCTTTGGAAGAGCAGGCAATGCTCTTAACCGCTGAGCCATCTCTCCAGCCCATTAGCAGCTGTTTATTGAGAGCCACTCATAGGCTGGGTATAGACAGAGACAGCCCACCTTACACTGTGTCACCAATAAGCCAGGAGGTGGGCTTACATTTGTCTTCATTGCCGAAATGAGGGCTCCTAGTCCAGTGACATGAATTGTATAGTCAATTACAAACAGAGCTGGACCTTGGGCATTTGCTGGGGGTCTGGATTGAACCTTGGCCCTTGTAGTACAAAACCAGTATTGATCCCAGCTGCTCTGGGATACCCTGTCTGGTGAGGGCATCTTAGGTTGGGTGAGGAGCTTTTGAAGGATGGGTTTGTGCAGTGCTGGCCCCTCCTGCTAGCTACTGTGGCCTTCAGGGGCACACACCAACCTGTGTGGACAGGGGAGAGGGTCCCTGTAGCCCTTGCCTTCTAGCAACGGAATTCTGCTGGACCTCAGGAGTCGCTGTTAAGATCCAGCCATTGCCTCTGGCCAGTCAAGTGTTTGTCCATGATAAGCACATGGGGCTCTGGTCACAGCCCTTCCTGTTAGGCCAATCTCCTTCAGAGGCTGTCCTTGGCTTAGTGTCCTTGGCTTTAGCCAGTATCTGGGCTGCAGGGGTGTGTAAGCACTCTGGCTGACCTAGGCTCTTGAGCAGGCCTGGTCTTGGGATTGTGATAGCAAGTCTTTGCTAATGACAAGAATCCGAGCATGGGCTTCAAAGCTTGGCCAACACCCTGGGCTCTGCTCAGTGGCTGGAGCGGTCTAGGAGCATGAAGAACACTCCTAGCAACATGAGCGGCATGAAGATGAGCACCAGCCCCAGCAGTTCTAATGCCAGCAGGCTCAGCAGTGATAGGCGACGGGCACAGGGGCCACGTTCCCGCAGTGTCCACAGCCAGGTACTTAGGCTGGGAGGGCAGGGAAGGAAGGGGAGGCAGCTCCGGCCTCCCACGGGCCCAGCCAGAAAACGCAGGTGGTAGCGGTGCTCCAAGGATCCCCAGGGCCCAGGGCCGGGGCGTAGGGGTGTGGTGGATGCAATGGGCACTGGGCGCTGGGGTCCATCAGCTCGAAGCAGTTCCTCCTGCAGCTGACAGATCTCCCACTCTAGCATGGGTGTCTTCTGACGACACAGTGGGCAGCACACACGACCCAGGTCAGCTCTGGGGGTTATGCCTAACAGCTGGTGCAGGCAGCCCACACACAGGCTGTGACCACAGTTCAGCAAGGCCTGGTGCTGCTCATCAGACCGGTAAGGCTCAGTGCAGATGGGGCATTCCTCCTCTGCCTGTCCCTCACACTCTTCCTGCTCCTCCACAGTTGACAGGGCCTCCAGTTCAGGCTTACTGTCTGGAGCCCTGGCATCCTGGGGGGGGCTGAGATTATCCTCTTCATCTGCTGGTAGCTGGTGCAGTGGGTCCAGGAGCTCAGGACTCAAAGGAGTACAAGGTGAACTGGCGGGTGTAGAGTTGTTATCATTAGGCCTCAGGGTAGAACCACCAGAACAGAAAGCAGGATGGGAAGATTGGGACTCCAGGGTGACAGCAGGGATTGTTGGAGATGTAAAGGTTAGTGTGGCCCTCAGGAGCCAGACAGAGCTTGGTCTCAGTTACCAGGGCACTGACCTCCAGATACACCTTTGGGCTTGCTGACCCTACCGGAAGTAAACTTCACTTGGGTCCCCGCAGCGTCGTCAGCTCCTGGTATTTCAGGCTTAAGAGTGGTGTTGGCCAGGCCTGGTCTCTGTTCCAGCAGTTGTCAGACAAAACAGAGGTTCCTCAGCTCCCAGCTGCCCTCGGACCTGTCTGACTCCTCCAACAGGGTTTCTCTTTCCAGGGGTAGAGGCCCTGCCCATGGGCGGGCCAACTCCTATCACACCCCTTCCACCTGCTCGTTTTTCTAGATAGTGTGTTCCAGCACTGGGCTGGGACTTTCCAATAACTCTCTGGCCATCAAAGAAGGGCATGAACTTAGCTGAACTGTTAAGGTTTAAGATCAGACAGAGCCAAGACCTGCCTTCTAAGTACAAAGGGGAGACCAAGAGGAACTTAGACACCAGACATCCGAGTGCAGTGTGATCCTAGCGTAGGTACCCGACAAGGACATACATACACGCAGCCTCACACATGGCCTGGAAGAGTCTTTGGTACCATTAGCAAATGCAGATAATCCAATCCCACCCACCACCCCCAAATCTAGGAGACACAAAAACACAGAGGTGAGTAGCTACCCAGGCAGTTTACTCAAGGTGTTAAGGGCCTGAGACAGACTGACTTGCTCATTCTCAGTGCTCAGGAGAATCAGCCCCTGGGGCCTCTCACCTGAGCCCGAGTCCCACAGGTGCTGTGGGTGAATGGAAATAGCACCAGGGCAGAGGGGCAGTGCAGCCCTCACAGGACTCCCTGCCTCCTGGAGGCCTTAGCAGCCCCTGTGGTATGGACCATAATGCAGATCTGGGGCACAGTGATGGGGACAGAGAGGAAACCAGGAGTGTACATTGCACTGGGGTTGGCGCAAGTGTGGGTGGGACACTGGGTTCCACCGAATTTGGCTGGATTCAGGGAGTGCCCTGCTAGTCAGCTGGAGTCAAGAAGCTACACCATGGTCTCACAAGTGTTCTGGGATCACAGGAGGTGATAATGGACCCTCTAGACTCCAGGAGGCTCCAGTGCAGCTGTTGGTGTGGAGGTGAGCTAGCAAGTGGCTCCTCAGGCCCAGGTCTCAGTCTGGAAACGCAGTGTCTGCTGGAGCCTGGCAAGGTAGGCAGCCGCATCTGCGCTTGAGAGTTGTCCTTCTTCTTGAAAAATGGATGTCAGGGCTTCCGTAACGTCCGCAGGCATATACTTAGCATTGCTGGAGGGGTAGGCTCAGAAAGCTCAGTGATCCTGTGGCCCCAACCCCCACTCCCCACCTCTGAAGGCTGGTCCGCTCCTCTACACCCCCAAGTTGGCTCACCCTGCTAGGTAGAAGTGGGCACCGTGGCGATCCAGCAGCTCCCAGACAAGGGGCCCCAGCTCTCGGAGCCGATGCTGCACATACACCTTTTGCTCCTGCAGGTGTCACAAGCTGAGTCCCAGCCATCCCCACTCCTGCCCCACCTAACTCGAGTATACTCACCTGCTCCCGGGAGAAGGCCGTAACCAGGGTCAGGCAGCCTTTCTTCTCTAGCTCTTGCCACTCAGTCTGCCAGTAGAAGTCCTGGTCCCGTTTGCGGCAGCCAAAGAACAAGAAGTTTCCTGGGGTACAGAGGGTGGTCCCCCTATCTGGATACAGGGACTCAGCCAGACCCGTCTCAGTGGTCACACTGCCCTGGGACTCCTATACTCACCAGTTTGGCTGTGGGCCACTCGCTCTTGAATGGCTGCTCGAAAGGGCGCCACACCAGTTCCAGGCCCTACCATGATAATGGGTGTGTCTGGTGTCTCTGGGAACATGAGGCTCCCAGGCCGCACCCACAGAGGCACCTGGACAGGTCCTGTTGCAGGAGGGAGAAGGCATGAAGGAGGTCAAAACAAAAGGTTGAGGTGCTCACTGGTGGGGCTTGAGCCCCTGTAGCAGGAGGTACAGGGAAGGTAGGAGCTTGAGGCTGCGGTCTCTCCCACCCCCAGAAATAGAGATCACCTTGCTCAGGATTCAGGGATGCTAGCCAGGAGGAGCAGAGGCCACGGCGGGGTTCCTTGAGGCGAGTCTGGTACTGTACGACAGCCACAAGGATCTGTAGCCTCCCGGGATGAGCCTAGGGGGCACAGGGAAGACCCTGCCCTGCTAAACCATTCCTGTCTGCTACCAACCCCACCAGGGGCAGGCTCTGGTAGAGAAACTGTCCCTGTTCAGAAGGCAACCCGTCTGCAAACACCCTGCCCCGTCCCAGCTTTCCCACGGCCAGTCCACGGAGTCCCTCACCAGCAGGGAAGAGGCAATGGAGAAGGCCCGTGGGCGGATCCGAGGGATAAGGTCCAAAAGGTAGTCTGGAGGAATGGCAGCTGCCGTGTGTGGAAAGTCACACAGCACCTGGACAGAGGGAGGTTTAGAATGGCGGTGGCATGCCAGGGCTGAGAGCCCATACCTACCACTGCCCACAAGCCCACCTCCAAGATGGTCCTGCGGGGCCGATTACAGTACTCCCAGAGCTCTTCCTGACCTCTGGCAGAGCTGAATTCTAGCAGCTTCTCCCGCTCCAGCCCATGTGGAGAAAGACAAGCCAAGAGCTCAAAGAAGGAACGGCGGGGCACGCTGGCGATGTCCAAATACCGTGAGACAAGATGCGACACTGTGCAGGGCTGAGGCAGCCCTGGTGGGTGAGGGACGCCTGCAGGAATGGCATGGAGACTTGGTGGGCAGGGACATCAGGTGGTACCTTGGCCTCAAGAGGTGGTGCATCTGCCATACTCACCTGGTTCCCGTGGCGTAAGCAGGAAAAACTGCTTGGGGTTCAAGCCCAGCAACCGGCAGAACTGCTGGGTGTGGGTCTCCGAGTTAGAGGGCATAATTGATACGACATCGCCAGCAGCATAACTACATGGAAAAGCCACCAGATATGCGGGAATGATGTGGGAAGGACCAAGGGGCTGAGGGGAAGGGGAGGATGTAGGGAAGGATGTGGGGGAGGATGGAGGGACTAAGGAGACTGAAGAGGAAGAAAGGGAATGTCATGTAGAGATTTTCGAGCCACTGGGCCACCTAGCCCTTGGCTTTGTTTGACCCTTCTGAATCTCTACCCATTGCCTTTCCCTGACCACATCAGCTTCCCAACATTACATGGGCACCCTGCCGAACTGCCTGAGGGCTTTTGCCCCTCACCTGATACTCGAGCCTGTAATGTCAAACTCAATCAGCCGAACATCCTGGAAATGTTGGGGGCCAGTGACCCTCTGGTTGGTTATCACAGGTGCCAGAAAGGGCTGTAACTCTGATGGGGGTCTCTGAGGGTCTGAGCTGGCTAGCTTTAGCCCCTCAGTCCCTACGCTGGGAACCTCCTGGACAAACTGGAAGATGAACTTGGAGGGCAAGCTGTGGGGGAAAGTGGAAAGAAATATCAGGTGTGCAGGACCACTCTACCATACCTTGAGGATTTTTTTTTTTTTTTGCTAACCAGCTCAAAGTCCCTTGGCACTCACTCCCCAAGGTTCAGACTCACGGGATTCCAAGAGGGATCTCAGGAAAGTCAAGAGGCACTGGGTACAGACGCATTATCTTCTTCCAAAGGTCTCCCAGCCAGGGGTCAATGGCAGCATCGGGCCTAGGAGAAAGCACAGGCATTGGCCTCTGCTGGCCAGAGCCAAGATGGAGCAGCCAAAGAAGACCACTGCAACCACCACTTACCCCAGTTCATGCTGGTCATCACCCAGACATGGGGGCAGGAGGGCACTGGCTCCTAGCTGCAGCAGCCTACGATGGAGCTTCTTGGCCACGAAGTTGAACCTGTGGAGACAGCAAGGCGGACGGGGATAACCAACAGTGAGGGAGGTAGTTCAGCTGACCTTCTGGGCAGAGTAAATAGTGCAGACTTCCCTCAAGGGCTACTCCCTCAGCAGTGCACACTGGCCTCATCCTAGGAGGGAGGGGGCTTCAGTATACAGGGGATGAGGTTGGAGCAACAAGGACAGCAAATGCGGTCCCTGATCTCAAGAAGGTGCCATGTGGAGGACAGTCTCATCTTATCAACCCTTTTCTGAAGTGACTAAAGCCCTGTACTCCCATTGGTCAGGGCTCCAGTTACCACTGGAGATCGGGGGAGGGGCAGTTAACCATGTTTTCCTGTAATAGGATTTCCTTTGGTCTGTAAAGTACACACTGGTCCCTGCACCAGCTTGTCCATTTGGGGACCACATCCACAGCTGGACTCCCTCCCACATGTTCTGTGCATCCACACACTCCAAGTGAGCACAGTCTCCTCCCACGTGGTCTGTGCATCCACACACTCCAAGTGAGCACAGTCTCCTCCCACGTGGTCTGTGCATCCATACACTGCAAGTGAGCACAATCTCTAGCAGAGCAAGGCCATGTTGCCACCCATCTTCCGATTTTCTATTTTTTGGTTTAGTGAGATTGGGTCCCACATTGTAGCCCAGGCTGGCCTAGAGATTGTGGCAATCCTCTCGGCCTGAGTGCCGGGATTCCAGGTGAGTGAGCCATTATGCCCAGCTTCCATTTCTGTTCTTTTAATCTCAGAGACCAGCCTGCCTCTGCCTCCCAAGTGCTGGGATTAAAGGCCTGCGCCACCGCCACCTGACTTAAATCTAAATTAAGAACCCTGTCATGTACACAACTGTTTATGGTGATTGAGTTGCCCTCAATGCTGGATGATACTGGGCCCTGTGAAAGTAGAAAGTGTTCAAAGTGCTGCTGTCCTAGCTTCTAGATATCTAGGTGCACCTCTGAGGAGAAATCCCTCATCACCACCCCACAGAATGAACGATGCAAACAGCACTGCTGGTTAATGGACACAGCTGTCCACAACATGCCTAGAAGAGAAACCCATGAGCCACCTCCCTGCCTAACAAGCCACTTGAAGGTAAGCCATCCCCCTCGGTGCTCTTTTCAAATTGTCAATACTTCACAGTGTGTTTTGAACCTATGTGGAACAGGGGCAGATCAGGTGCGGTTGAACGTCATCATGTGTTGGAATGGAATGCTGGTTGGTCTGAGCCTCCCTGTACCCGCGACTCCATGGTGGTACTCTGCCACCCTTTTCCTACCCCAACTGTGGTCTCCCCTGTGCCAAGTCCTTCAAGGATTAGAGCATATGTGGATAAGGTTGGTCAGCTAACACAGTGCAGGGACACATGATCTACCGTGGATAGGCACCTGGGGCTCAGTTGCCTGTCTCATTTCTTGCATGATCTTGAGAACTATCCCTATCTGGCCAGCATGTCCACCCCTACTCACTTGGCATATGAGGAGTCCCCGAGGCCTAGGACAGCGAAGTCCATCTGACAGAGAGAGGTGGACAGCAGGCTCTTCCGGAAAATGAACCTCCAAAAGTTCTGTAGCCATAGGAAACCATGTTAGGACCCCACCTTAGGCCGGTTTTCTGTCTGTCTGTCTCTCTGAGGCCCCAGCAGGGAGAGGATGGTGCGGAAGGAAGACCATTAGAATCCAGAAGTGTACACTGGCCAATCTCTCCTTAGCAACATGCCAATTACAGACCAGGAACCTGCATGTAAAGAAAACTTATCCTCACCGTGTAAGTATTTCTCAAAAATGGTCACCTGTAGCTCCATGCCCCATGGTAATCTAGTTACTAGGTCGGCCTGGTGTCCTCTTGCAGTATACTCAATAAAACTATTCTTCCTATTCCCACCTAAGGGGTGAACTCACTTCCCCTTCTACTGTAGTGGTGGGCCAGCCAGTCCACTGCCGAAGGGCTGGGTCAGCAGTTCTGACTGAAGTCTTCTGGGTGTAAAAGGGAGATGAGACGTGGCCTGACCCTCTGAAGGTGTCGACTCACTGATTCATGCCCTCAAACTCTGGGTTTACATTGACCTTTCCAGTTTAGTGGCCGCTTCTGAGCCACCAGTGCCACCTACTGTTGTCCTCTGTCCTGTTGGTCATCAGGTAGTCTAGCCCACTCTGGGAGTGGCCCTCTGCTCTCAGCAGGCCCCTTCCTAAGCGTGGCTGCTGTCTTGTCCTTCCTTAATGTGCCTGTCATCACTCACCTCTCACTCCAGCGACCATTCGTTCCTTTCCTGTGTGAATGTGACCTATTTGTACTTGGAAGCTGCAGGAAAAGACTCAGGACAGGCCCACCCCACCGAGAGTTTCACCAGCAGGGGACAGGCAGAGACACAGTCATTGGGTCTTTTCCTATAATTACGATGTGTTTTAAAGAAGATCAAGGAAGAGAGGCCAAGGCCATTCTGTTCAGCAGTCACTGAGGACCCGTGCCCCTGCATGTGGTTTTGGGCTCTGGGTCTGTAGCCTCTTCAAAGGTCTCCAGTTCCTGCTGTGACTGAGTCAGACACCATTGATTCCTGCCCTTATGTGGGGGATGCTGGGTACCTTATCTGTCCATAGACCACAACACCTCAAACCTGAGGGAGATCTCAATTCCCTCATCTCCTTGGCACTTTATTAGCTGTTTTTTTTTAATTAATTTATTTTTTTAAGGAGTGGTTTTGCTTGAGGCCAGTGCAAAGCTAGGTCGTTTAGCTTCAACCTCTGGAATGTTGAGATTGCTCTGAATGCCGGCATATGTGGCTGATACTTTTTTTTTTTTGTTTGTTTGTTTGTTTTTTGTTTTTTGAGACAGGGTTTCTCTGTGGCTTTGGAGCCTGGAACTAGCTCTGTAGACCAGGCTGGTCTCGAACTCACAGAGATCCGCCTGCCTCTGCCTCCCGAGTGCTGGGATTAAAGGCGTGCGCCACCACCGCCCGGCTGTGGCTGATACTTTTTGAACTTTTTTTTAAAATTTATTTATTATATACGCACATGCCATAAGAAAGCTTCAGATCTTATTACAGATGGCTGAGGGCCATCATGTGGGTGCTGGGAATTGAACTCAGGACCTCTAAAAGAGCAGCCAGTGCTCTTAACCTCTGAGCCATCTCTCCGGCCCTACTTTTTGAACTTTTGAGACACTTGTCATGTAGGTGTGGGCAGCCTTGAACTCCTGACCCTTCTACTTCAGCATCTCTAGTGCTTGAGATTAGTCTCTGTCCCACATATACTGCTCTTAATAATCACCCCTGGCCTAGGGACAGCTCTCCAGACTGGTTTTGATTCTGCTTCAGTTCACCCTCGATGGCTCCTATTCTTCTCAAGACTATCGCTTGACCTTTGTGAAAGGGGAACCCCTCCTGTCTGACCAAGCTAGATGGCAGTCCTGGAGGAGGTAGGGGCTTTGTGATTCTTTTTTTTTTTTGCTCATTCATTAGCATACTTTATTACTATGCCATCAATGACAATCAGGTCTATACTACTGTGAGGTTTTCTTTGTTGGAATACTCATGTTTGAGGCAATGGCTTTGTGATTCTTATGCCAAGACCCTCCTAGTGGGCCTGGGAAAACAAACAAAATGGCTAAAAATAGAGATCAAGGCTATTGAGTGGCTATTAAGAGCTATTTCTCCCCCCAGATCCGTTCAAGGACTACCTCTCAAAGCTACCTCTCATATACATCAAGCACTAAAGGGCGACTGTTTCCTATGCACCTTGGGGACTCTCACAGCAATGAAAACGGGGTGAGGGCACACATCAGGCCAGCCTTACCTTCATGTTGTCAGGAGGGTCTCCTTGGCCTGTGGTCGCACAAACAAATATCACCAGGGGCTCCCTAATGAGATCCGCCTCAAGGACAAGACACGGGTACGAGTAAGGTCTCGGACAGCCCTCATCAGTATCCTCCCTGCACCGCCCTCCACTCGCGCCCATTCATCTAGGGTAACAGAGTCAAGTGCTTGGAGAATTATTCCCAGTGGCCACCAGGCCTTCTCCTTCTCAGGTCTCAGCCTCGTGCCAAGCCTCCCTTTCCCCTAAATCCGCCTGGGGCCGAAGGGCCGCACTCAAACGCCCTCCTTTCGAGGACGCGGGGTCCGGTGGAGGGTCTCTGCCGAATCACCCGAGCCTCACCACCGCATACGAGTCCAGCGCCTGCACGCGGCAACCTAGCCGCCGGCGCCGGGCCTCGCGGCCCAGTCTCTCCGCCTCATCCTGGGCTGTGCCAGTCTGGCTGCCGAAAAGCACAAGTAGCTGCGGAACCTGCATTACCGCACACGCCGGCCAGAACCGTACACCCCACTCACTTCCCCTTTCCGTTGTCAACAGGAAATGACGCCCTTAGGCTGCGCCACCGGGAGGTGGGTGGGGTGTGGGTGGGCGGGGATAGCGTCTGGACCGGGGGCGGCGTTCGCTAGCATCCCTTTCCGGGTCCAGATTAGGGATCTGGAGAAGCGGGGAGCGCCGGAGCCGGGGTCCAGGCCGGGCTCGGCCGCTTGCTGCCTCGTGTGTGCAGCGGCGGCAGCAGGCGGTAGCCAGGCCCGCGGAAGAAGCGGGCACGGCCCGGTGCGGGGCGCCGTCGGCCGGACTGCGGCCGGTATTAAATAGGCGCGATGTTATTCTCGCTGCGGGAGCTGGTACAGTGGCTGGGCTTCGCCACCTTTGAGATCTTTGTGCACCTCCTTTCTCTGTTGGTGTTCTCCGTGCTTTTGGCACTGCGAGTGGACGGCTTGGCCCCGAGCCTCTCCTGGTGGAACGTATTTGTGCCCTTTTTCGCCGCCGACGGGCTCAGCACCTACTTCACCACTATCGTGTCGGTGCGCCTCTTCCAAGACGGGGAGAAGCGGCTGGCTGTACTGCGCCTCTTCTGGGTTCTCACAGTCCTTAGCCTCAAGTTTGTCTTTGAGATGCTGCTGTGCCAGAAGCTAGTGGAGCAAACTCGAGAGCTCTGGTTCGGCCTGATCACGTCTCCGGTCTTCATTCTCCTGCAGCTGCTCATGATCCGGGCTTGTCGCGTCAACTAGCCTCGTGCAGGGGCTGGAAATGGAGCACCGCCCAGTTGGAGTGCTGGATCTCCCAGTTCAGACCCTACTTGGCGTCACACTGGAGGAGCTTTGGTCAGAAATCAGTGTCTGCTTGTGCCCAGCGTACTGTCCAGTTTTCTCTATATCTAAGATTGTTTCCTCAGCTAAACTTAAAAGTGAAGCTTGATTAGTAAAATCTATTTCCTGTTATTCATGCTATGAGTTGTCAGATAATACTGAACTTTTCTGACATTTGGAAACTGTGTATAAGTAAAATATCCTGATAGACTCTGAGTATTTCCCATGGTGATGTACCCCTTTCTAAATCAGCTTGTTCACTCAGCAGCACTGACCACTGACCTCAGCGCTTGCCCCTCCATTGGTCCAGGCTAGACTTGTTAAACCATTGATAGTGTGAGAGAGCTTGCGTCACTCTTTCCTGTCCAGGGAAAGAATAGTCCTTTCTTCATTTCATCCCACACAGAGACATCAAACTGTTGCAAAAGGGCATGAATAGGATTATCTGCAGTCTGAGAAAAAACTCTTGGTCTCAAGGTATTTCTTTCCTGGCCCAACCGATTGCAGTTTCACGGTGATCCCCACCACCTGGTGGCAGGCATCTTTAGTACACCTGAGCTAGACAAACCTCTCTGAAGGACCAAAGACAGGAACAGATTCTCCCGTGCTCATGGCAATGGGTACTTTACATAAGAGCTTGTGAACAACTTGAGTTTATTGACCCAAGGTCTTTGATTTTATGTCAGTCGTGTGCCAAATGAGACCATTTGCTGAGATGGAAAGAATGTTTGTTGAAATCAACAATATATACGACATCTCAATGTTTGAGTAGGTGAACACGAAGATGTTCCTTGCTGTGTGGACAGCGGCTCACAGGGCTGAGGTGGTTGGTGCCCTGGAACATATGGTAGAGCACAATGGGTGTTAGACTAAATATTTTTTGAAAGTTCTTGTTTCTTATTTTAGAAGATGGGTAACTTGCACCACTACTGTCCCAGCTGAAAACAACAGGCCTTACTTCCTAGAGTGCCATAACAGAGCCCTTGACTCTGTGTTAGTGTACATGCCACTGGTGAGCTCTGATGACACCCTATAAAGTTGAAAAATGATGGCCTGAGTTCTGTTTTGTTTTGTTTTTTTTAATGGCCCAGATCTGAGAGTCAGAATAGTTTTTTTACTTTTTTTTTTCTAAATAGGGTGTTATGTAGCCAACACTTGCTTCAAACTTGCTTTTTTGTTTGGTTTTATGTTGTTTGTTTGTTTAGTTTTTGTTTTTTCTTTTTTTTTTTCCAGACAGGGTTTCCCTGTAACAATGGAGCCCGTCCTTGAACTCACCTTGTAGATTTAGCTGGCCTTGAACTCACAGAGATCCACCTGTCTCTGCCTCCCAAGTGCTGGGATTAAAGGTGTGTGCCACTACCACCTGGCTTAACTTCCAGTTTTATGTGATTCTGGGAATCAAACCCAGGGCATCATGTATACTAGACAAGCATTATGTTATTAGTAGTACTATTACTACTGAAACAGGAACTTTGTAACCTTGACTGGCCTGGAACTTACTCTGTACACCATACCTCAAACTCATAGAGGCTGGCCTCTCTCGCCCAAATGCTAGCATTAAAGGGATGCACCATCACACCTGGTTTAGGCAAGCATCCTACCAACTGAGCTACATTATGGTTTTTACATTTTAAAATTTCTCTGTGTGTGTGTGTGTGGGGGGGGTAGGCGCACATGCGCCATACCACTCATGCAGGTGATTTGTTAGTCTTGTGATATCAGAACACACTCAGGTAGTCAGTCTGGCCCGCTTGCAAGCACCTCTACCTGCTGAGCCATCTTAAGCTCTAAGTTTTACATTTTTAAAGGATTTAAAACAGGCTGTCGCAGTGTTTCCTGAAGTGGCTGTAAAACAGAAAGGGGAGAAAAGGGACTTGGGGCTATAGCTTCATTGTTAAGAGTGTTTACCTGTAATCCCCGATTGGGTGCGGTGGAGGCAGGAGGATCAAAACTACAATGTCATCACCGGCAGTGTAGTTGGAAGCCAGCCTGGGCTGTGAGATGCAGCAGCCTGAGAGAAGAGGGGAGTGGAGCCTAAAAGAGCATCAACAAAAGTTAATAGTTGACAGATCTGATGTGACCTGCAGAGCACAGCTTCTTCAGCAGAGCTGGATCTTTTTTTAAATCAAACAACCAAAAAAAAATCAGGGTGTGTAGCCTTGGCTCTCCTAGAACTCCTTTTATAGACCAGGCTGGTCTTGAACTCAAAGAGGTCCTCCTGCCTCTGCCTCCCAAGTGCTGGGGATAAAGGCGGGTACCACTATCACCCGGCTAGATCATTCTTGGAAAATAATAATAATAATAATTTAAGAAAAGGATTTGCTGGGCGGTGGTGGCGCACGCCTTTAATCCCAACACTCGGGAGGCAGAGGCAGGCAGATCTCTGTGAGTTTGAGGCCAGCCTGGTCTACAAGAGCTAGTTCCAGGACAGGCACCAAAAGCCACAGAGAAACCCTGTCTCGAAAAAAAAAAAAAAAAAAAAAAAAAAAAAAAAACAAAAGAAGGATTTATATGTGGGTGTGCACCATGTGTGCAATGTCCGTGGAGGCCAGAAGAGGGCATTGAAGCCCCAGGAATAAGTTGCAGCTATATAGGTTCTCTCACCAGCCCCGTCAGTTTTTACTGTGGCTGCAGAGACTGTCCTGAAGATGTAGAATGTTTGTAGTGTGCCAGGCTTTGCTCACTGGATGTCAGGAGCAGCCTTCGTCTTTAATAACCGAAAGTTTCTTGTGACATTGCCATGTCTCCTGGTGACAGAGTCACTAGGCTAATAACTGCATGTGGCCCTTGGCAGAACAGGGATTCTGATCTGTGCTCCAGTAGGGCAGCTTGGCCCTCCTCTGTCTGGGCATGGCTACTTTAGCCTGGCTGATTTGCCCCAGCTGGAAGAAAATGTGTCCAACCCAGGATAGGGATGACTTTTGTCAAAGCAAGATACAAGCTGAACTTTGGAGTGGTTTTCCTTTAATACTTTTTAGATTTTGTTTTGTGTTCCTGTTTTGTTTTGGTGATTTGGAACTGGGAAATCTGAGTAAAGAAGCATTGAGTATGGGGCTGGAGAGATGGCTCAGAGCTTAATAAGAAGCTGTGTTAGAAGCTTCTGTTGGAGCAGTGATTTGAGGGGCCGTAGCTCAGTAGTGGAGTGTTTGCCCAGCATCCAAAAGGCTCTAGGTTCAGTATCTGATGCTATCAAGAGAAAAAAAAGTGATTTGGGAAAGGCTTCCGGATAGCTGGAATTCAGTTTATAATCTCCTGTTTAATGGAATGGGCAGGCAGGTAAGTCAGCATAAAGGTGGTGCCAGATTGTAGACTGCCACGCACCCAGAAGCCAGCAAAGGCACATGTCCCTAGGCAGAATCCACTGTTTTTGCAGAGACCCACAGTCCATGAAACAGAGCTGGCTGTTGTCTGTAGGGCAGATAAAGGAAACACAGACTCCTAAACTTGGTCCCCAATTTTCTTTATTTTTCTTTTTTTTTAATTTATTTTATTTTTTCTTTTCTTTCGTTTTTTCTTTTTCTTTTTGGTTTTTCGAGACAGGGTCTCTATAGCTTTGGGGCCTGTCCTGGAACTAGCTCTTGTAGACCAGGCTGGCCTCGAACTCACAGAAATCCGCCTGCATCTACCTCCCAAGTGCTGGGATTAAAGGTTTGCGCCACCACCGCCCGGCTTATTTTATTTTTTTCAAGACAGGTTTTTCTTTGTGTAACTATCCTGGAACTTGCTTTGTAGACCAGGCTGGCCTTGAACTCTGCCTGCTTCTGCTTCCCAAATGCTGGGATTAAAGTCGTGTGTTACCACCACCCGGTTCCCCAATTTTCTAATGCCTCCAGGCAGTTGCCTTACTGTGTACGCTGGAAAGGGGGTAAAGATTGGGTAATATGCAGTTCTGCCCAAAGAAACTTCCTAAAGACTTGTCGGCTGTGAGGTTGTGACCGAGTCACTGGCCCCCTTCCCACTGTTGGAGGGAGTTCAACAGAACTGGGACTACCCTTACCCTAATTTTTGTGCTCTTTTGTGTGACAGAACTGCCTAAGTGTGTGACACTCTGCTTGCATGTGTAACCTGTTTGTAGAAATGATGCTGTTTCCTTGGTGCGCAGGGCCACAAATGGCAAGCTGTTCCAGAGGCTCACATACATAGGTCTAATCAACAGCTCTGGGATCTACAAAACCGAGGTTCTCGAAAAAACCAATTTTCTTATCCCTGAGTGGATCTCAGACGCAGGATTTCTAGGTCCTGAAGGGGCCCTCGCCTGTCTGTCCGCGGCGGTTCAAGGACTCCTGATTGGAGCAGGGCCTGCGCCCAAAGGTGGAAAGCCCGGTGCGCTTGTATACTGCCCACGGGAGCAAGGATCTCCCGGCTCTTGCGCACGGCTCTTGCCAAGAAACAGAGTGGTTGCCTGGGTGTCAAGGAAGTCGGAACTGTACCAAGGTCATCTAGGTCGCAAGGGTCTGCTAGGTGCCGTGCCAAAACCAGCCCTAATTGTGGCCCACAGGTGCCCCGTCCAGAGCGCAGAGGCGGAAGTGAGGGGCTGCCATTGAGCCGTGCCTCGCTGGGGAGCGTGTCCACTGATCTTTACCAATAGCGATTGGCCGGTGCCCGTCGTAGTCCAATAAGGACGCCTTAGGGGGAGGGTGTAAGTGAGTGTCCTCCAATCAATTGGGCCGTATACCTCTCCCATTGGCGGGCAAGTCTGCCCTTGGGTCAGAGCGCACTTGCCCAATTGGCGGCTACCAAGGGGGGCGTGGCACGGCGCGGTACTGAGGCAGGTAGCTGAGAGTCTGTCCGGCGAGCTGCAGCCTGTGCAGTCTCGTCCGCGGCTCCGTCCGCAAGCATGGCCGGCTTAGGGCGGCCGGGCCCGGGCCCGGGGTCGCGCACCGCGATGCCCGCCTGGAAGCGGGAGATCCTTGAGCGGAGGCGAGCTAAACTGGCCGCCCTGAGCGGAGGCCCGGGACCCGGAGCGGCGCCGGAGGGACAGAACGAGAAGCTGGTTCTGGCGGAGAGTCTGGGTCCGCTGAGCGAGAACCCCTTCATGAGACTTGAATCGGAGCGGCGGCGAGGGGCACGGCCGGCGCAGCAGCTGCTGGAGCTGTACCGTCGCGTGCCGGGCGTGCGTACCATCCGAGCCGACAACATCCTCATCATCGAGTCAACTCCTGGCTTCCCGCCCGCCGTGCCGCCCGCTGCGGGCATCCGCGCTGCCGAGGTAGTGGTGTACGAGGCGCCTCAGGAGGCGCCTCAGCCTGGCCGTGTCAGCCGGCTGCTGGAGAAGTTCGACTCGCCGGCCTCCCCCCGCAGCCGCGGGAGCCCGGAGCGCTCCCACTCTGGGCTTCCGCAGCTTCCCGTGGCGCCTCCATCTACTGCCACGCGCGCTCCCACCAATCGGTCGTTGGCTTCTGCCCCATCGGTGCGTCCCAGCCAGCCCACACTCCCTGTTTCGCCTGTTCCCGTTGCCCCTCGCGCGAGTCAGCGCTCCGCCTGTTGCGAGCCCGCGCACCCCGATGGTACCGCGGGTCCTGGGGCCCGGCACAGCGACTTCCTACGGAAGACGGGCAGCAACTCCTTCACTGTCCACCCCCGGGGCCTGCCCCGCGGTGCGGTCAATCACTCGCTTTCTAATGGACCCGTGACCCAGAAGTTCCCGGCCGGCCCTGTCAATGGGTTGTCGGGCTCTTCTCCTGTTCCGGGCAAGTGGAAGCCAAAGGTGGAGTCAGGGGAACCTTCCCTCCACTCACCCCCAAGCCCTGGGACCCCAAGTGCCACTCCGGTTGGGCCCCCTGCCTTGCCGGCGCCCAGCCCAACCAGTGCCACTCCCAACCAGCGCCGGTGGGTCTCCTCTGCCACCAGCGCCAATGACTCCTTCGAAATAAGGCCAGCCCCCAAGCCAGATGTGGAAACTATCCCAATCGGAGACCTTCAGGCCAGGGCCCTGGCCAACCTCCGTGTTAACTCCCGCAACTCCTTCGTGTTGATCCCCAAGCGCAAGGCCCTTGGGAACCATCCTTCGGAGGGGAGGCAGTCAGAGGAGCCAAACCAGGAGGTAGGCTGGGCCTCTCAGAGCCAGGGTCTCAGAGCCCAGCCGGTGGTGTCTACAGTGGATGGTGCGCCTGTCCTAGAGAGGAATACCTTGACTGCTGAGATGCAGTGGGCAGCTAGGGAAGAGGGCTGCCCCCGGACAGCCACCGCTGTCACAGACAGGTCTGTTAGGTGGCAGCAGTCATCCTCACCACCTCCATTCCTACCAACCACTGTTGAAGCAGAGCCGACTGAGGGCTTGGTTCCTGGCTTGGCCAAGAATGGCCAGGAGCCTGGGCTGCCAGGACTTCCAGTCACCTTTATTGATGAAGTAGACTCAGAAGAGGAGCCCTCCCAAGAAGCCCAACTGCCCTCCTCAGCAGTTGGTGGGTCCCCCCAGTACCACCTGCACCTTGCCAGGCCTGGGCACACCGCAGAGCTCCCAAACCGAGGCAGCAACACTTTCATAGTGGTGCCCAAGAGGAAGCCAGAGACCCTTCAGGAGCCACACTTCAGTCGGGCCAATGGGCAGTCCCAGCAGCAGGAGACTGAGGAACAGGACGCTGACAGCCTCTCAGGACCCCACCCTGCCCTGGAGAACACCCTTAAGAAACGCTACCCCACTGTACACGAGATTGAAGTGATCGGTGGTTACCTGGCCCTGCAGAAGTCCTGCCTCATCAAGGCTGGCTCTTCCAGAAAAAAGGTAAACGGTAGGGAGAGGGCTGCTGGCATGGTCGGTTTCTGGATAGATAACAGACTTGGGCTGTGTGGTTATGTCAGGTTCTGGGCCCTTGTGGAGCTATGACAGTTCAAGGCTGGGGTTGGTCAGTCTGCTGTTTACCCCCGAGGTTTGGAAGGAAGAGCTGGCCAGGCAGCGCGGAGCCCCTGCAACCCTTTGGAATGGTTAGTTCCAATTAATTGCAGGTCTACCTTCAGGAAATAGCCTGGCCTGTTGGCTCTCACTTGGTCTTTGATTTGAAGGTAGCCTGGCATATTCCTATGGAGCCTAGCTTGGACAGATATCCAGAGCCTGGATATGAGAATGTAAACTAGGGCAGACCCTCCTCACTCTGAGGTCAGCCTGAACACATAGCTGTGTGGAGCCAATTGGAGGTTCACAGCACCCTGGAAAGTACAGGAGCTAGAGCTTGGCAGGCCTTTGCCTCTGTAAGCATGGACTGAACTCCAGTGCTTCCTGCCAGACTCGGTCAAGAGGGCCTTGAGCAGAGAGACTCAAGGAACAATCCCCTAGAGGCTCAGAATTGGCCAGAGCCTTATTTCCTGTCTATCTCTGGCTAGTGGCTTGGAACCCTCTGGGTACAAGGAAAGCGTTCCTCAGATTCTTCCTGATTGTTCCAGGGTCCGTGTTTGTTCCCTGGGGCAAATTCCAAGACCAACCACATGTGACTTTCGGTCAGCTGGTAAAGGGAGGTGCACCTTTCCCTTCTGCCAAGATGGCACCCACAGTTTCTGCTCCAGAACAGCTAGAAGCTAGGCTGCCCAGGTTCGCCACCTCCAGCCTCAGTTTCCCCACCTCCAGCCTCAGTTTCCATGGGGATCCTTTGTGACAAGCCACACCTCCTCACTCTTTTTATTTTTCCCCTCACTTTCTGCTTCCTGACACCATTGGCCTTGGCATCATCTTCCTTGCCAATTAATCTGCTGGGTCAGGAATCTACAGTGATCACTCTTGGGGGATTCTGGTGAGGACACTCAGAGCTGTAACAGTTTTTACCATGTGAGCCCACATCTCTTCCACTCTCGTCTGTTCTTTACCCTGAGTGCTTGGCCCAGGCCCCCTCCCGTCTTTCTACTCCTTCCTTCCCTGTGACCCTGACCTTGCTATCTCTGAGGTGGCCCCCTCCCCATACTTGACAAAGAAGTGATGAAAAGCACCCCTTTGTTGAGGAGGAAGCTGAAGCTTAGGAGGTTTATGAAGCCATGGAGCTCATGGGACAGGAGCTGAGTTCAGATTCCTGTTTCTAGAACCTTTTATCCAGGGATACTCCTCCACTATGAACGTGGCTTCCTCTTGAGACTGAAAGGCTGATACTAAGCCTGGCTACCCTGCCTGCCCTGTCTGGAGGCAACTGTGGGAGTCATTCCTGGTTGGTTAAAGTGAGAAGAGCAGGTGTGATGTTCATGTAGATCTCAAAAACAAAAGCAGGGCAAGGCCCAAATACTGTTGGGAGTAGGACCCTGGCCAGCAGCTTGGGGCCAGTCTGAGAGAGTTGGGGGTCCAGATGGACGATGCTCATTACGGCCAAGTGGCCTGGGCAGGGCCTTCTGTAGCAGCACAACCTGCTGGTTGTGCTATCCTGCCTGTGCATGCACCAGCTGCCCTGCCCAGCAAGACACAGAATGCCTGTGGGAGGGGGCGGGGCCCAAAGCTGCCCAACCTTCAGAGCAGTGTGCAGGGTGAGGCCTTCTTGGACTTTGTCCTTTCCCTGACATTCCTCCTACCTGCAGCCCCTAGAGAAACCCAGAGTGTTTGTTTTGCAGCTCAAGTCATTGTCCTGGCCCAGACTTGGGCTTCCTCTTGGTTGGAGTAGGTGGGCCCAGAGGATTTTGGGGCCTCTGCACACTTTGGTTCCCTTCCCCCATGACTGGGTGACCCCAAAGCAATGCCCGTGGTTTTCCAGCGTATAGCTGAGGGGTTGCTCTTCACTGGGCCTTCTAGGCAGCAGGGTATGGTGTGGGGTAGCCTACTTGGAGAGCATATTGTGACTTCACAGGGATTCAGCCCTGCTCTGGGGAGTGAGGGCTGACTTTATTGACCAGTGTCCTTGTGAGGCAGCTTGGCAGAAACATTCCATTTTGGTTATCTATTGGGAAAGAGAGTCCCTCTCTGCACCTCTCTTCCCTCCTAGCCCCCAGTGTTTTCTCGGCAAGAGGGGTGTCCTTTTACCCCTTCCTCCCAGATTGGGAGCACCAGTGGCTACTACCTGGTTGACTGCTTCTTCCTCTTTCCCACCTCCGGTTCCTGTGCCACACCCAAGCATGTTAGTGTCCTCAGGGCTCAGGCTCCCCCGTTCCCGGTAGGTGTAAACTTCACCCCAACTTTCTGTGGCTCAGTTGTGGCCCTCAGCCTGGCTCCCATTTGAAGGTGTGTCTGTCCTTTTGGCTGGTTCCAGCAGCATCGGCTCCCCTCAGTCTGCAACTGGCTCCCCCAGTTGGCCCGAGTGTCTTTTCACCTGCCTTTCTTTATGTGCAGTTTCTCTCCCCCAAGTCTTCTTATGGGTGACCCCCTAGAAAATGGACCCTTATTTATGAAATCTCACTGGTGCAGGGTCTGCCCTCAGGAGGAAGCAGGTGTGGATATCCCAGTTGGGTGGCTCTGATCTATTGTCCTGTCACCCTTGGGAACTTTGGCTGGGGGCCAATGGGGGATGGGAGCCAGACAGTGTGTGCAAGGGAGTGGGGGCAGGGTCTGGCTAAACATCACCTTCAGCCCGGCCAGTGGAGCAGTTTCCCTGCTTTGAGTCCCAGGGTGGACACCATTTGGTAACCCAAGCTGGGTGTGTATGGGTAGGGCGGGTTGAAGGAGAACAAAAGGGCCCTGTAAAAGCTGGGAGGTTCAGCCACTAAAGGCCCCCGTGAAGGCCCAGAGGTTCCATCACCTGCCTGCTGTATGAGGTGTGCTGGGTAAAGTCCCCCAGATACTGATGACCAGGTATATACAGTGACAATCCCTGTCTGTACCTCCCCCGCCTGCCCTGGCAGCTCCACCCTGGCAGGGGTCATAAGCATGAGTCACCATGTGACCCACTGACCTCTGCTGGAAGGGAGGAGGCCTATGAACACTGGTCTGGCAGAGGAGACAAGAGAGATAGTAAGTGACTGGGGGGGGGGCAGCTGAGACTGGCAGGCTTATGAGCCACTTCCCCACCCCCAGCCTGGCCAGGCTGTGCCAGGCACTATACCCACATGGATCTATCCCCTCAGCCTCCCTGCTGGGAACTGGTCATGCAGACTAATGAGGGTGTGCTAATCCAGCTGGGCCCTGGCAGCTGGTCCTGTTTTCTCAGTAGTAGGGGGGATGGGACTCAAGGGCTCCATCTGGGGGCCACTTAGATTTAGAAGGCCCTCTACTGTCTTGGGCTCCTACTAGGGTACCTGTCTCAGAAGGCTAGTCAGGAAGGCCAGGTGACAATGTCTACCTTATCTGTCTCCAGTTCAATCTAGTCTTCAAGGACTAGGTAGGCCTCTGAGGCCAGAGCAGGGTACAGCGTGCCTTCATTATGACAAGAGTAGACATCTCCTGACCCAGGGGAGTCTCTCCAGCTCCTGTTCATATGTGCAGATGGCCAAAGTAGGGAGGACCTGCGAGAACAGATCTCTCTGAGCAGGCCCTGGTCCTAGGGCGTGGGGAAAATCTCCCAATGGGCAGAGAGGGCTCAGGGGTATTAATGGCCTTGTGGGCAAGTGTGGCCATTGGTTGAGAGGGACAGGAGGCAGGATGCCGGCTTGTTCAGGCCTCCTGCTTTTGTGGGCCCTTGTGCATTGTGGCCTGTGCCAGGGTCACTTTGCTGCCTCAGGACAGGCTCAACCTTCCTGCTAGGCTACTCTTCCATCCTGCTGGGCCTCTGGCTCCTTCCAGGGGAAGAGGGGGAACCTGAGCTGGCTGTCGGTGTCCTGTGCCTGGGAGTTTAATATTTCGAGCCCGGCAAGACTGCCCCATCTGCTGCACATGAGTGCTCATGTTCATTCCCAGCCCACTAGGCTGAGCGCAGCTGAGGGCTAGGGTACCTCAGCAATCATAACTGAATCGCGGGGACGGGGATACTCTCAGCATGCAGGAGGATCGTGACAGAGGATGCCCACAGCTTTCTGTCCTTCAGAACCAGGCTACTGGGACAGAAGCGAGAATTTGCTTGAATATGAAATTCTGGAGTCACTGAGGTATACACAGTAGGGGTGGTCATTGATGGTATTGCTGGTACCCTAAACTCTATGGAAGTGGGACTCCCCACTAGCCTGAAAAATGCATGATGGTACCTAGCACCAACTTCCTGGGTATCAGCCTCTTAAGCAGGCTCCTGCAGTGTGATGGTTGGTACTCAGATACCCAGAACGTGGAATTAGTCTTAGGAGCTGCTGCAAGCAGAGGATGGGATAGGTAGGGTCTATATCTCTTGGTAGAAGGGTCTTCTCTCTCTGTTAGTGCCTCTGCTTAGCTGGGTGGAAGGGCCCCTGCCGACGTGGCTTTTACTCCTAGATGAAGATCTCCTTCAATGACAAGACCCTGCACACAACATTTGAATACCCTTCTGAGAGCTCCCTGGCCCAAGAAGAAGAGGAGGAGGAGGAGGAAGAGGAAGATGGTGAAGAGGAGGAAGTGGGGCTTGACTCAGAGAAGTCCTTTTCCCTCTTTCTGCCCCGGGCCACATTTGTAAGCAGTGTGGGACCTGAGAGCCCCCGACTACCAGATGGCAGCTCAGGTAATCACCGCCCGTTGGGATGGGTAGGCTGTAAGTGGAACCTGGGCCACATTTTCCAGGTATCCATACCCATTCTCTTTGGCTCACAGGCCTGTCCAGCTACACTCCCAAGCATTCCATGGCCTTCAGCAAGTGGCAGGAACAGACACTGGTGCAGGCTCCAAGTGAGGTGGAACTCCCACCGAAAGAGGTCATGGTAAGCCAGGTGGAGAGAGGGGTGAACACCCAGACCCCCACGGGCTAGCCTACTGGGGAAGGGGTTGATGCCTGGAAAGGCTTAGTGGCTATATTCTATTCTTTCAGCTCACACCTGCCAGTCAGAATGATCTCTCGGACTTCCGCAGCGAGCCAGCCCTCTATTTCTGACCCCTGGAGCTGCCAGGATGGCTAAGACTTAGCCCCAGGTGTGGTGGTTCTGGAAGCCAGTCAATGCCCAGGAGCCCTGACTTTATTCTGTACCCCTTCCATCTGGCTCTTCGGGCCTTCCTCTCTCCCTGTCGCCTTCTACCTTTAGGTTCAGGTCTGAATCTCACTCCCCTTTGGGGGTGCCAAGGAAGAACAGGTGGGAATTGCCTATGGGACAGGCTGACATCTGTCCATAACATCCCATCTGTGATGAGGTAGGGAGCCTGAACAGACCTTGCACCAGAGTGCTGTCTGTCCTGCCTCTTGGCTCCTACCTTCTGGGGAGGGGCCACTGTCAGGAGTGAGAGGCTGTCCTAGCTATTTGCTCTTTGTTGAATGAATCCCAAGCTCCTGCCCTTAGTCCATGATTCTACTATGGTGGCACCCTTCATGATAGATGATAGGGTATTTTTTCCTTTCTGATATTGGACTCAATAAACAACACTGTAACAAGGCTGCTTTTGCCTTTTTTACACAGTCCTCAGTCTGAGAATAAGGTGAAGGCTTAACTTGGGTACCTGTGCAAAGAAGCAAAAGGTGGCCTTATATCTGGTGTCCTTATATCTTGAGGTCTTGCTGGTCCAAGCTCTTGCTCTTGTTCTCTCCCCACACTAAACCTGCTACTTTCTCCCTCAAAGTTAGTGCAGTGGGAAGTGGACCTACCCTGTGGGGTCTGGAACTATGTCCCAGGGATCTAGATGCCAGGTGGGAGGAAGGTGAGTGTTGTAGATGACAGGATTCACCATGGGGCCAGGAGCCTAGGAATGTAGCTACACTACTGGAATGGGGCTAAGTGGAACTTGGGAAATCTTTTCTCATGTTTGATTTGGATGCCTCCTGCCCTATGAGACTGTAACAAGGCTGTAGCAATAGAGAACTCCCAAGAGTTTAGGGAGATGCAGAGCTGCCCGCTTGGAAGCGGTGTTCTCAGAGGCCTAGGCAGCCGTGAAGATGTAGGGCTATCTACAGACATGAGCAAATGGCTTCCTGTCACCTAAGGGCAGATATAATGCTTGACTTGGCTCAGATGGAGTGTATGTTATGTTTTCCTCAGAGAATAAGCCCAGTTTTATGGACACTTTTTGTTTAAAAAAAGGGCCTCACATTGTACCCCGAGCTGGCCTATAGTTTACTATGCAGCCTAGAACAGCCTGGAACTTAAGGCCCCCTTCTTCCTCAGTGCTGGGATTATAGGTGTAGACTATCAAATCTTTCTTCTGGATCTTCTTGGTCAACAAATACTTCCAAACTTGCCCGAGAAGTTGTGGTCAAGAGCTGGGCCACAGGGCTCCTGGAAATAGGAGTAAGTGACACCCGTGGTTGGGAGCTGGGTCCTGGCAGCAGCAGCAATAGACTGGACCAAACAGAACTTTGAAGAATGGACAAGATGAAGAACCCCAGTCCATACTGAGACCTAGAACCAAAACAGCTGGTATATATGTGGGAAAGTGAGACTCCAACCCTCTGATGCCCCCCTATTCAAGGAGTCTGGGATGACTGGAAGCATCACCCCAGCCCCCAGCATTCATCCTTGGGGTGCCAATGGAACAGAAAACTCCATCTCAAGCCCCCTCCCTCTGGGAGTTGCCTTGGTCTGGACTCCACCTCTGGAAAAGCCCACCAAGCTCTGACCCCCTCCCAAGAGAGGGTCAGGACCACTCCCACAGGTTATTTAGGCTGCAGCCAAAAGGGACACATGGTTTTCGGGTTTTGTGTGTGCGTCCCCCCCCCTCTCGCTCGCTCCCCCCCCTCGCCACCTCGTTCCTGGCCACCCTGGAGTGCTGCATTTATTAAACGTGGGCATTTTTTATTAAGTCTAATTTGGTCAAACTGGAATTATTTGCATAGGCGGAGCGGCTCGTCTTAAGAGCATTCCTAACAATATAGTGTTGCCAGCTGTCTTTGAGCCAGGTTCTGTACTAACCACCATGATATAGCAAAGCCCCCACAGGAAAGTGGTTTGTGTGCTGGCCTCAGGGAAGAGACTAGCACCTTTATAAGGAGAGTTAGGGGCTAGGGCTGGCCTCAGTTCTGTGTTTTGAAGATAGGACAGTCAGGGAAAACTGCAGGCCTTCCTACCAACAGGATGCATGGTAGCTGGCAGACGATGCCACAGAGAGATCTGGTCTTCAGGGGGAAAAAATGGCAGGTGGTGGTGGCATTGCACGCTTTTAATCCTAACACTCAGGAGGCAGATGCTGGTGGATCTCTGTCAGTTCAAGGCTAGCCTGGTCTACATAGCAAGTTCGAGGACAGTCAGAGCTATTACAAAAAAAAGAAAAGAAAAGAAAGCAAAACTAGATTAATCCTTTTTGGAGAGTGAATGCTTATTAAGTTGGAG
>NC_022011.1:52098768-52126941 GCF_000317375.1 Microtus ochrogaster | reverse complement strand
GCCTCAGTTCTGTGTTTTGAAGATAGGACAGTCAGGGAAAACTGCAGGCCTTCCTACCAACAGGATGCATGGTAGCTGGCAGACGATGCCACAGACCTTTGCAAAACAACCTTTATTGAAAGGTCAGAGGCCATGGGGATGGACCCTAAGGTTTCAGTTCTGGAGCCAAGAATCTTTCCTCAGCATGCCTGGCCTGGGCCCCTAGTGGCTGAGGAGACAAAGTGAGGGGCTCCCACAGTACTTGGACTAGGACCAGGACCTTCCTGGCAGCCCAAGGAAATACAGGGGCTTCAGAGAGAGGCCCCTCATGGAGCTAACCAGGAGCTCAGGGTCCCCATGACACATAGCTGGGAACTCCTTTCCCGTTGGAGTTTCCCTGTCCTAGGGCTTTTCTCGTCACCCAAGGCAGGTGGAGGTCGGAAGTTGTCCCTCTGGGCACCTGAGATCTTGGGAAGGCATCTGAGGCCACGAAGAACAGAGATGCTTTAGGACAGACACGTCGGGGACTGGGCAGCCATAGGCCACGGCTGAGACGGGCACTCGTCAGCTGTCCTTGCCTCCACTACTCTTCTGGTCCGAGGCTGTGGCTTTAGTCAGGTTCCCAGCTTCCCTTTTGAGGACACTCAGGAGAGTCTGGGAGCTCTCCAGGATCTGGGGCCAGGGAAATAAAAGAATTGTTAATTTCTCTGGTAGGAAAATCCCACCCCTTCAGCCTCTCTCGCTGGAGTATGGGAATCTCAATCTGGCCTGTGCAGAAACCAACCGGCCACAGGGGGATGTGTGTATGTGGGTTAATCACCCACCCAAGCCCTCCTCCCTTACTGCAAAACCAAGTTGTTCTGGCCCACACTATGTACTCTTTCCCGTACACCGCTGCTCACTCCCTCGGATCCCACAGCCGGCTCCACCGTCCACCCTCCGGCCGTACTGACAGCGCACAGCTGAGAGCCCCACCTTGAGGTAGGCGGCCTCGGTCTCGGCGATGGTCCGGTCAAATTCGTTGCGAGAGGCGATCTTGCGCGCCAGGTTCTCGTTGACGCGGGCCAGCTTCTCCGTTAGCTGCCTCACCTCATTCTGCAGCCGCTGCTTTTCGTCCTCCTCCTGCTGGATCTGCCGGCACAGCTCCTCTCGCTTCTGACACAGCTCCTCGATGCCTAGAGGGGGCGGGAAGACAAGAACCGTGGGCTGCGGGCTCGTGAGCTTCGGAGCCCGACCTTCCGGCACGCCACGGGGCAGGGCCGCAGAGCGGGGCTCGTGAAGCGCGTCCGCGCGGCCTCCCGGGTGGGTCGGCCGGATCCCCGCCCGCAGCCCGCGGCCTCCCGTGCCCGCTGCTCACACTTGACCAGCTCGTTGTTGTAGTTCTGCAGCGCCACGCCCTGTTGGGTCATGGTCGGCGCCGCGCCTAGAAGCCTCAACCGCCGCCCGGCACCGCCAATCCCGCGCCTGCGCACTGCCTCCGCGGCGCGCGGACTCGCGAACGTCACGGCGGCGCGCCAGTCCCGTGCCGGTGTCATCACCGTGCGCCGCGTTGGGCGGGTCTGTTTTGTGGACGCTGATGGAGGCCGAGGCTGTGGCGGTGACGGCGGCGGAGGCGGTGGCAATTGCCACCGCCGATGACTGCGACTCTAGGCCTGGACAGGAGCTCTTGGTTGCTTGGAATACCGTGAGCACTGGTCTGGTGCCGCCGGCCGCGCTGGGGCTGGTGAGGCCTGGGAAAGGTTGGCGGGCCTGTCTGGTCGCGACTCTGCATGATTTAGGGAGTTGGGGCCTCACAGCTCCGTGCGAGCATCCTGTGATGGGTTTGCCTCCTTCCTCAGCTATCTGATTCGTTTGGTTCCCCTAGCAGCCTTTGGCTGCTGATTTTTTTCACCCCCTCCCCCCCTTTTTTTTTACTCCCACCTCCCCACCCCCCTCACGGTTTTCCGTGCTCCAGGCATCTTCCCGGACCAGCGGTGGAGTTCCACCAAAGGAGGAAGAGCTCCGTGCAGCGGTGGAGGTTCTGAGGGGCCACGGTTTGCACTCTGTCCTGGAGGAGTGGTTCGTGGAGGTGCTGCAGAACGACCTGCAGGGCAACATTGCTCCGGAGTTCTGGAATGCCATCGCCCAGCGCGAAAACTCCGTCGATGAACCGCAATGCCTCCAGCTGCTCCTGGATGCCTTCGGTCTGCTGGAAAGCCGCTTGGATCCCTACCTGCACAGCCTAGAACTCCTAGAGAAATGGACTCGTCTGGGCTTGCTGATGGGCTCTGGAGCTCAGGGGCTTCGGGAAAAAGTTCACATCATGTTACGGGGAGTCCTGTTCTTTTCCACCCCCAGGACATTCCAGGAGATGGTCCAGCGCCTCTATAGCCGTTTCCTGAGAGTCTATATGCAGAGCAAGAGAAAAGGAGAAGGGGGCACAGACCCCGAGCTTGAGGGTGAACTAGACAGCCGGTATGCCCGCCGCAGGTACTACCGACTCCTGCAGAGCCCTCTGTGCGCAGGCTGCGGCAGTGACAAACAGCAGTGCTGGTGCCGACAGGCACTGGAGCAGTTCCACCAGCTCAGCCAGGTCCTGTGAGTACCTCCTCCTTGGCCATGCTTCTGTTTCTCTGGATGCCCATTTGTCCTGAATTCAGTAGACCTCTATGTAGAGCTGGTAAACTGACTGGTGACGTCTTTCCGTCTGTACCTGTTTTTATTTATTATTTGAGACAGGGTTTCTCTGTGTAACAGTCCAGGCTGTCCTGGAACTCACTTTGTCTCAGAGATCTGCCTGTCTCTGCCTTCCAAGTGCTGGGATTAAAGGTGTGTGCCACCACTGCCCAGCATAGCCAGGGATTACTGTGTAACAAGTTTACACTTGGTCCTGGACCTAGGTATGGGGTGTATGTCCTGTGTATCCCTTAGGGAAGAACCCTTGTAGGGAAGGGACAGATGTGTGTTGTGGGTTCTCCATGAGCAGGGATCTCCTCCAGGCACAGGCTCAGTCTGCTGGAGCGGGTCAGCGCTGAGGCCGTAACCACCACCCTGCATCAGGTGACCCGGGAAAGGATGGAAGACCGCTGCCGAGGAGAGTATGAGCGCTCCTTTCTGCGAGAGTTCCATAAGGTGAGACTCTTCTTCCTGGGCTGTGTCCTGTCAAGGCAAAAGTGGATTTTCCACAGACATATCTAGCAGTAGGCATATTGACCAGGAGTAGTGACGGTTGAGGTTATTGTGTTGCTGGGTAGAGGCCAATCCTAGACAAGGTACTAAATAGGTCCTGTGGCTAGAAGAAGAATCCTGGGCCAGAGATGGCTCCAAGAGGTTTCCCCAGGCAAGGATGGCAAGATAGGCCAGCCAGACCCTCCTCTTTCCACTGCCGTACAAAATGTGTGCTCGCTTAACAGTTCCTCCTGGATTAACCTACAACCTAGTACCTGTACCCTAGCATAGAGGTTGGGTGTCCCAGTGGAGGCCTCTGGTTGCCGATACTATTGGGGTATATGGTGTGTAATTCTGCTATGGGCTTCACAGCATTGTGAAAAAGCTAGATTCAGCCCCATGAAGCTGTCCACCCTGTTTCTGCTTCACTCCCAACCTCCCATTTTTCAAATGTCTATCCCCTGTGTGCATATTAGCTGTAATGGGGCCTGGTCAGAGTGGGTGTCCCCACAGTGATAGCCTAGAGTCATGAGCTTGGAAACTCTTGGAGCGACCACATTGAGCCCTGGACAGTGGAGTGTAGGTTTGGTGCTTTTGGCTTCCAGACATGGTGGAGGCTCCTTTAGGATACTGCCAAAAGTGTGTGGTTACTGGGTCAGGCTGGCGCTTTTAATGTCATCACACCTCACACACACTGGTCTTCCACAGTGGATCGAGAGAGTGGTTGGTTGGCTTGGCAAAGTTTTCCTTCAGGACAACCCCAGCAGGCCCTGTTCTCCAGAAGCTGGGAACACACTGCGTCGTTGGCGCTGCCACGTGCAGAGATTCTTCTACCGTATCTATGCCAGCCTGCGCATTGAGGAGCTTTTCAGCATCATCCGAGGTTGGTCCTGCCTCTGACCCTGCAGTGATTGCCTTTGCTTTTCCTTCAGCTGTTGGCAGGGTGGTGCGCTGAACAGAGCTAGACCTCCTGACATGGCTCAGAGTCTAGAGCAGCACTTCCTGGATATCCACTCCTGTTTCTTTCATTTTGGCTCCTGCTTGGGACTGGCCCCTATGTGTCAGTCTGTCATGTTGATGCAGTGTCAGCTGTAGAAAGTGAGTAGGATAGGGCTCATCAGTTAGGATTTGTTACTGTCATAGAAGAGTCAGGTTCGGTTACCAGCATCAGGGGGTCCAAAACCCTCTTCTGCCCTTCACTGCTGCCAGGCACATGGACCACACAGACAGATAACATTCCTTATCCTTACAAGCAAATGCTCATACATATAAAAATTTTAAGTAAAAAAGAGTTTGAAGGCAGTCCTCATTAATTGCAGGAGTCATTTGATAAAATTGTTTTTCTTTTCCCAAGAGACTGAAATTTAAATTTCACAGCTAGTACAGCATGGACAGTTCAGTTGTCTCCTTTTGTTTTGTTTTGTTTTGTTTTTTAAAGACTTATTTATTATGTATACACTTTTCTGCCTGCAGGCCAGAAGAGGGCACCAGAACTCAATATATAGATGGTTGTGAGCTACCATGTGGTTGCTGGGAATTGAACTCAGGACCTTTGGAAGAGCAGCCAGTACTCTTAACTTCTGAGGCCACCTCTCCAGCCCCCCCCCCCCATGTCTTCTATTGTACACCACAGGAGGGATGACTGTGTTGTGTGAGTTAAGGCAGCTATGGGTATCAAAGTCTTTGAGAGTTAGTGAGGCAGTCAACTGTGCCTCTGGTCAGATGAAACAGTCATCTCTGGTCAGATTGGCCTCTAGTGAAGGTTACATTGAAAATTACATTTTAGATCTGATGGGTGACTCCTGTCTGAGCCTCTGCCAGATTGTGTATCTTGTTCTCCCCCCATCTCTCTGTCTATATATATATATAACACGCATACACACTTATACTGTACATATACTATATATACATATGTATCTGTATATATAAACCCTATGTATATATTATATACTATATACAATACCTTTTTAGTGTTTATTATGCCTTTTTTCTTACCTATTCCTGTGGGATGGTTCTCTTTCAGACTTCCCAGACTCTCGGCCAGCCATTGAGGACCTTAAATACTGCTTGGAGAGGACAGATCAGAGGCAGCAGCTGCTTGTGTCCCTCAAGGTGGCCTTAGAGACTCGACTCCTTCACCCAGGTACCATATGTAGCCACTGTGGACTGGCCACTCAAGTAGCTCTCAGGGCTCACATGAAGTTCTTGAGAAAGGAACAGGTTAAGAATGAAAGCAATTTATATTTATTTATTTGTTTATTTATTTATTTATTTTGAGGCAGGGTTTCTTTGTAGCGTTGGAGCCTTCCTGGAACTCAATCTGTAGACCAGGCTGGCCTCAAACTCACAGAGATCCACTCGTCTCTGCCTCCCGAGTGCTGGGATTAAAGGCGTGCATCACCACCACCCAGCTTAAGAAGCAGTTTTTGAAGTCTTTGGGAGAGCTGGGTTAACCCTGAGCTTTATCCATCTTTGGAGGAAGTCAGAGCCTGTCTGACTTGATCTAAAGGTTATAAGTGGTTTTTGTATTATTTTTGTATTTCTGTGACCAAATGCATGGCAGAATCAATTTCAGGGCAGAAGGATTTCTTCTCTTGGTCTCAGAAGGTTACAGTCCATCATAATGGGAAAGGTATGATGGCAAGCCACAGACAAGAAACTCTAAGACTTTAGGAAGTAATGTGTTTCCACTGGTTCAACCCTGACTACTAAAGGCTCTTTTTTTGTTTTTGTTTTGTTCTTGTTTTTTTGAGACATGGTCTCTTTATTTGATTAGACTGCCTTGAACTCACAAAGATCTGCCTGTCTCTGTCTCCCGGTTGCTGGGATCAAAGGCATGTGCTACCACACATGGTTTGGTAAAGGTTCTTGGTCCTTTAAAATCGCACCATGAATTGGTAATCAAGCCTTCAAAATATGAGCCTAGCTTGGAGGTGGCAGCACATCCTTTAATCCCAGCACTCGGAAGGCAGAGGCAGGCGGGACTACAGAGTGAGTTCCAGGACAGCCAGGGCTACTCAAAGAAACCCTATCTCGAAAAACAAAAACCATGAGCCTGTTGGGGCCATTCTAGAGTCAAACCCATAGCAGACTGCTCCTTGGAAAATTCTGGAGACTGTGATTATAAATCAGTTGAATCGGGTAGGGGCAAGAAGGTAATCTGCAGTCTCCTTGGATGAGGGTCACATGGTGACCTTCAGATCACCCAGCCAGTGTGGTTAGTTGCCTACTCAGGTTTTGGTATTCAGGAGGCCGCTGTCCAGGCTGCTGTATGATTTCTATCCCTAATCCCCTTGTAGGTGTCAAGGCTGCTGTATGATTTCTATCCCTAATCCCCTTGTAGGTGTCAACACATGTGACATCATCACTCTCTACATTTCTGCCATCAAGGCGTTACGTGTGCTAGATCCTTCTATGGTCATCCTAGAGGTGGCTTGTGAGCCTATCCGTCGCTACCTGAGGTGAGTGCCACTAGCACTTGGGTCACTCCTGCTGAGCTCCGGTCCTGACATGCCGTAGACATGGATTGGCTCAGGGTAGGGGCCTCTTTTCCTTTTACTAGTGCAGGGTAGTTGTCTTTTTCTACCACACATTGTCGAGGTGTGGTGTGTGTGTCAGTGTCAGGGCCTACTTCCCTGATCCCGGCAGAGAGAGAAACTTGTGTGTTTGTGTGTGTGTATGTGTATCAGGGTCTACTTCTCCGACCCTGACATAGAGAGAAGCTTGTCTAGGGCCTAGCCTTGTTGATCCAATCTGTCAGATTAAAGAAGAGATTTGGGGCCGGGTGGCATTGGTGCACACCTTTAATCACAGCATTTGGAAGGCAGAGGCAGGCGGATCTGTGTGAGTTCATGAGCGACCAGCCTGGTCTACAAGAGCTAGTTCTAGGGCTGGCTCCAAAGCAACATAGAAACCCTGCCTTGAAATACCAAAAAAAAAAAGGGGGGGGGCTTGGTATCTGTACAGCTTCGACCTTCAGAGCCTCTGACCTCTCTGGCAAAGCTGGCCGGAAAGCTCTCAGGCAGCAGAGTTTCTAGGTTTAGGGATTAGTGAACCAGGTACCAGATGAGAAGTGTTAGGTGCCTGCTCTGGCTCGGGTTTTCTCCTTCCTAGTCATTGAACTCATCTCACTGTCTTAGCCCCTGCTTTTTTCAGAGTAGTGCTGCTTTAGTTTTTTGTTTTTTTTCTATGAAGCCAGATGGGCCTGTCTTTAGTACATGCCAGTTAGCACTGGGCACACTAGGATGGGTTATACCAGGTGTCATGATGCCCTTGTATATTGTTGGTGACAGCAGCATTCAATTCGGATAGGACACGAGAGGACACAGTACGGCAGATTGTGGCTGGGCTGACAGGGGACTCGGATGGGACTGGAGACTTGGCTGTTGAGCTATCTAAGACCGACCCAGCCAGCCTGGAGACCGGCCAGGACAGTGAGGATGATTCTGGCGAGCCCGAGGATTGGGTGCCTGACCCTGTAGATGCTGATCCAGGTTAGTTTACCTATTGGCCTCACCTTGGCCCTCTGCTAGTTTCTTTGGAGGTCTGTTGGGTTCTGTCATATATGTTGCTACCCATGCCTGGCTATATCAGAATCAGCATTGTCTCAAGCTTGAGATGAGAGGTCAGGGCCTTGCTTAACACCAGCTTGTTCGCTATCTCTTCCTCACTGTCTAGCCACTCCAGTTAACTATAGTTGGTGCCCTTGTGGGACATACATGAAAGAACAGATTTATGGGAAGTTTGTACCCCACTTCTGTCTGTGATTTTGTCCTCAAGTGTATTAAGGTGGCACCTCTGGCCGAGTCCCATCTCTTGCTTGGCTACAGTCTGCTGGGTTTTCAAAGGCTGTGTGTTCTTTGTCTTGCTTAGGTCTTAGCATGAACTCTATACATCTTCAGTAAAAGGAAAACCCAAGGACCTTTATTGTATTCCTTATGGCTGATTGAGGATCCAGGAGGTGCTTGTGAGATATGAGACACTGTGGGTAGAACAAGTGCCCCAGAACCAACCCTGGGTCTACTAGGAGACATATTACTCCCAGCTGCCTAGGACATTGAGAGCAAGCCCTCCAGGCCGTGAACTCTGAGGTGTCACTGTCCTTGTCAAGGTTCCAGTGGTATGCCCCTCTCCCCAATGCTGTGCAGGAAAGTCGAGTTCCAAGCGACGCTCTTCAGACATCATTAGCCTCCTGGTCAGCATCTATGGCAGTAAGGACCTCTTTATCAATGAGTACCGCTCACTGCTTGCAGATCGCCTCCTCCACCAGTTCAGTTTCAGCCCTGAGAGGTAAGGCAAGGGTCTGGTTGACCTCCAGGGGGCGCTAAGGCCTAAAGCCTTCATTCAGTGTTTGGAGGAAAACAATTGACTATTTACTGCCCTTATTGGCCAAGGTGACCGAACTCTGGCCCTAGTGCTTCCTGCCTTTCCTCCAGCCCAGGGTGTCCTAGGCAGAGTGGGTGTCCTGGGAAGGCTGCTTAGGGTACCAGTTGAAATGGAGGCACACTGCAGTCCCTCCCAGAAACTTGTCCTTCCAGGGAGATCCGTAATGTGGAGCTTTTGAAGCTGCGCTTTGGTGAGGCCCCCATGCATTTCTGTGAGGTCATGCTCAAGGTAAGTGTCCAGGACTCCCCAGCCAGTTGTTTCCCACTCCCTCCGTTCAGCTTAGGACATTGATGAGATGCCCCTTCTTAGGACATGGCAGATTCCCGCCGCATCAATGCCAATATCCGTGAGGAGGACGAGAAGCGGCCTATAGAAGAACAACCGCCATTTGGGGTCTATGCCGTCATATTGTCCAGTGAATTTTGGCCTCCCTTCAAAGATGAGAAGCTGGAGGTCCCTGAGGACATCAGGGCTGCCCTAGACGTTTACTGCAAGAAGTATGAGAAACTGAAGGTACAGCCAGTAGGCCTCTTGCTAGTTTGTATCTCTGTGTATCAGACCCTTACAGTGGGTGGTATGGCCAAGTCCAAGGATCCTTTTTCCTGAGCTTGTGGTCAGTTTTGGTAGGGAAGGCAAGAGTGTGACACACTCCACAGGTGACGATGCCTTCTGTAGGCCATAGAATACAACCTAATGAATGCTCTGACCCAGAGGTGCTGAGAGGGTGCAGGCATCCAGGTGGCAAGCACCCTAATTGAAAGAGCATATAGGGGGGCTGGGCGATGGTGGCGCACGCCTTTAATTCCAGCACTTGGGAGGCAGAGGCAGGCGGATCTCTGTGAGTTCGAGACCAGCCTGGTCTGAAAGAGCTAGTTCCAGGACAGGCTCCAAAGCCACAGCGAAACCCTGTCTCGAAAAACCAAAAAAAAAAAAAAAAGAAAGAGCATGTAGGGGTCAGGCTAGGAGAAACTAGGTGGCCGTGCAGACAGGTCTGGCTTGGGAACACCTGCAGCATCTTGTTTGTGATGGGAAAGTCCTGAGTCTAGATGTGTTTCTGCCTGCAGTCAGGAGGAAGCCTGTTCTGCTTCAGGCTCAGGATCTGTGCTCTGGATAAGTCCTGAGAACTTAAAACCTGCTTCCTTCAGGGGGCAACAAAGTGGAACCAAGATGGAGGGCCCTGATTGGGGAAGTTATAGAAGAGGAATGTTTGTGCCAGTAGCTATGAGATGAGAGCCTTGCTGCTCTTGACCCTGTCTCGGTTTCTGGAAATGTCTAGGTATATAGTGTTTGTGACCTTTACTGACACCAGGTGAAAGTGTGAAAGTGTGGTTACTGATCAACAGTGTGGCCTGCTGTGGCCTATTCCACGGTGATGTATCTAGTTACAGTGTCTGAGTGCCCTGACCCTAACCCTAACCCCTAATCCCTAACCCACTTCCTGGTTGAGTGGCCAGTCCTGTGTACTCAATGTCCTCTCCTACCATCCCTCTGACTACTTTGATAGTATGAAATACCTGTTGCTTTTGCTGGGTTTTCACCCTGGTTCCCAGACATGGCTTAGTCACATCTTGTTAGAGTAGCCGTACTCCAGTGTCCTTTATCTCATTTTTGCTGGGCACTGGGAGCTCTGGTAAACAGGGCTGTGCTAAGAGGTTAGGCCTAGGCCACGATTCCTTCGTCTTTCTCCACAGAGCTCCTAGAGGAGATCTTGCTGGGTCTGTGGATGGCTGACTGTATAGCCCATGTTTTGTGACCATTTTGCAGGTCACGACTGTCGAACCAGTGCTGGGAAGCTAAACTGGCTGTAACCAGGGGAAGCCACTGATACCGCCTCCTTTTCTATCCTTGAATTGGGTTTATTGATGTCTCTCCCTTAAGAGCTGCAGAGGTCCCAGAGGGACTCAGAGCATCACTTGGCCACCAGAACAGCAGAATCAGTGTCCTGGGCACCACTTTAATAAAAAACTGGAAATTACAGGGTTTACTAGGTTAGAAATACATTAATATTGGGTTGTACTTCCCCAGAATGCTCTAGGACAAAAAAGTTGCTTCCTGCCTGTTGCAGTTTTCAGTAGCCCTGGCTGATCCAGGTAAATGTTTTTTTTGCTTTATTTTGTTTTTCAAGACAGGGTTTCTCTGTGTAACCCTAGCTCTCCTGGAACTCGCTCTGTAGACCACTCTGGCTTTGAACTCACAGATATCAACCTGCCTCTGCCTCCTTTCTGCTGGGATTAAAGACGTGCGCCACCACTGCTATGTTGGTAAATAGCATCTTTATGTCCAGGTTTTCTCTATGTCTGTTTCTCTCTTAGGATGCTAGCTATATCAGATTAAGGACCCATTCGATTCCAGGACAATCTCATTTTAGAAGAGTACGTATTTAATGACTCCGTATTTGGAGCTAAGGGGCCAAGAGTCACTGGAGTTAGGTATTTCCTGTTTCTTTGACGATAGCACAGTTTGGCCAATGACAGTCTGTGTTTTCTAAAATTAATTGTCTTCCCATGAGCAAAGTACATTTAGCCAATACCAGTATCTCCAAAGTTAACCATTTCAGCATCCACTCTTAAATCAGTGTCTTCCAATCGAGTGTGATGGTGCACATCTGTGATCCCAGCCTAACTACATACTGATACCTCTTTCTAAAAAAGTCTTAGCCATGTGAAGCAGGTTTCCTCTCCAGCTTGATGTTGTGAGGTTGTCTTGTTCAAAGCACGGTGATAAGACAAGTGTAAGTGTAGTTTAGAAGTAGACATTCCCAAAAGGAGAAAGGTTATGAGCCCTAAAGCACATCTGAAGCCCAACTAGAGAAATTGAGTTTGTTTTTTTTTTTTTTTTTATTTTCGACACAAGGTTTCTCCGTAGCTTTTTTTGGTTCCTGTCCTGGAACTATCTCTTCTAGACCAGGCTGGCCTCGAACTCACAGAGATCTGCCTGCCTTTGCCTCCCGAGTGCTGGGATTAAAGGCTTGCGCCACCACTGTCCGGCGAGAAATTGAGTTTGATAACAGCTCTTTGACTCAGTGCTCTGTCACTGATGGCTTGGACACTGCAAACTCCATGGGAATCCACCAAGGTTTTTGAGTTTTGTACCAGCAATAATGCTAACTGTTTGAATGAAAGTGACAAGAGATAACACAAAAGTCCATACTGACATGTGGGCTTGCTTGGCAAGCCAAGAGGACAGAGGGCTGTTACCAAACTCAAACAATTTCTCAGCAGTAGGCTGGTCCTGAGCCAGGTGTGATGGTGCATGCCTGTCACCCCGCTCTTGGGAAGCAGACACAACAGCAACACTACTGGTTGAGGCTAGTCTGTTCTACATAGCAAGTTTCAAGACAACTAGGGCATTATAGTAAGGCTCCAGCTAAAAAAAACAGGAGGTACAGGCCGGGCAGTGGTGGCGCATGTCTTTAATCCCAGTACTCTGGAGGCAGAGGCAGGCGGATGTCTGTGAGTTCGAGGCCAGCCTGGACTACAGAGCTAGTTCCAGGACAGGCTCCAAAGCCACAGAGAAGCCCTGTCTCGAAAGTGGGGGGGAGGGGTAGCTTCCTGGATAGCCCATGTGTTACTGGTTTCTACTGAGATAATCAGTTGGATCTACAAGTCACACAGACTAGCAAATGACTAGCTACAATCTGGCAGTTTTCTGACAGCTGTTTTTCCCTCAGGGTCTAGTACTGTGTTCCCTGTTTCCATCTGAGCCCTCATCGAAAGGTCCTCAGTGCCCACATTTCTATACCAGTGTTGTTCCCTGTGGTGTTTTCCATGGTGTGTGCATCCTCTAGGATGACAGCAGCCCTTGTTCCCAAACCATCACCAGCATCATCCTTACCTTCGATATTGTACCAGTTGTCTCCAACAAATCTAGGCTCCAGCATCCATGCACTTCCTGTTGTGCAATCCCAAAGCCACTTCAATATTCCAGCTATTTATTTATGTAATAGTATTCCTCCCTAAAAGCAGAATTTTTTTTTTTTCCTGGAACTAGCTCTGTACAACAGGCTAGCCTCAAACTCAGGCTAGCTTCTGCCTCCCAAGTGCTGGAATTAAAAGCATCCACCACCACCACCTGGCAGAATATTCATTTTTTATGACTACTATAACAGAGTGTTAGGGACTGGGTAGTTTTAAACAACAGAAGTATATTGTTTTAGTTCTGGAAAGTAGAAGTCCAGTGTGAGGGTGTTGGCAACACTGCTCATTCTGACGCCTATAAGAAAGCACTCTTTGCTTTCCCAACTTTTGGTATATACTCTATGCCTCATCTCTACTACCTTCTGTGCCTGTGTTTTAGCCTTGTCCTTCTCTCTCTCTTTTGTTTTTTGTGACAGAGTTTCTCTGTAGCTTTGGAGTTTATCGTGGAACTCCCTCTGTAGACTTCAAACTGGCTGGCCTCGAACTCACAGAGATCCGCCTGTCTCTGCTTCCTGAGTGCTGGGATTAAAGGAGTGCGCCACCACCGCCTGGCTTAGTATCCCCTCTTAACTAATTACATCTGTATCAACTCTGTTTGCAAATAGCTCACATTCTGAGGTACTGAGGGATCAGACATGAGAGGGACACAACTTACCAGCAGTACCCATTGTTATATTGTGGTTGCTCAGGAGCTAGGCACTGGAACCAGGTCTCCCACACTTGCTACTGCCTGCCAGGGATGGCATTGGTACAGGCCATTGGTGCAGGAGCCATTCCTTTCCAGATAGTATGCCATTGGAGCCTGTGCCTTGTTCATCTGGACCTGGCTGGAACCCACTGGATTATTCTTACTGATTCCTGCCCAGGCTATGCGGACCCTCAGTTGGAAGCACACCCTGGGCTTGGTGACAATGGATGTGGAGCTGGCTGACCGTACCCTGTCTGTTGCAGTGACCCCAGTGCAGGCAGTGATCTTGCTGTATTTCCAGGACCAAGGTGAGTCCCTAGAACCCCATCTGGTCTGCCTGAGCACACTACCTTGGGACCACTAGGCACTACTTGTCTAATGAGCAGTGAGGTGATACACTGTCCCTGTGTCCCATCATCGTCCCCTATCCTCCCCTTCTCAGGAGGGCAGGATTTAGGGGTAGCAACCATTCCTTTTACCCATGAATCAAGCTGGACAATTCTCATCCCTCTGGGGGTCCAGCTGGTTAACTGCATTGGAGAAGGTAAAGCTCCAGTGTACCCTGCGTTCCTGTGATTCTGCACACAGCCAGCTGGACCCTGGACGAGCTGAGCAAGGTGGTAAAGATGCCTGTGGCACTGCTGCGGAGGCGCATGTCAGTGTGGCTGCAGCAGGGTGTGCTGCGGGAGGAGCCTCCAGGCACTTTCTCTGTTATTGAGGAGGAGCGGCCTCAGGACAGGGACAACATGGTGCTGATTGACAGCGATGATGAGAGCGACTCTGGCATGGCGTCCCAGGCTGACCAGAAGGAAGAGGAATTGCTGGTGCGTTGGCCACTTTCATAGTGGGCTGGGGGTGGGCCAAGAAGGTGACTTGTCTGACCATCCCTGGCTTCTGTTCCTAGCTCTTCTGGACGTACATCCAGGCCATGTTGACCAACCTAGAGAGCCTCTCTCTGGAGCGCATCTATAGCATGCTCCGAATGTTTGTCATGACTGGCCCTGCTCTGGCTGAGATTGACCTGCAGGAACTCCAGGGCTACCTACAGAAGAAGGTCCGCGACCAGCAGCTCATCTACTCTGCAGGTGTCTACCGCCTGCCTAAGAGTTGCAACTGATGTCCCTCTTCTGAGCTCTGACCCATAGCATTCATGCCTGTGTGGCCACTGGATAGACAGTTAGGGTACCTTCTTACCCCCCATGTGTCTGTGCCTAGCCCCCATCCGTTCCCTGCCTAACACCCAAAGTACAAATTAAAGTAGATTGGTTCATCTTTTCCTGTAGTTTTTTGAACACATACACATACAGGCTTGTCCCCCATAACCACCCTACATTAGCTCTATAGGGCCTGTGTTCCTAGCAGCAGGTAAGGCAATAGATTCCCTGAAGCTGTCTTCTATAGGCTGCCTAGGACCCACGCTTGTTTGGGTAAAAGTAAATAGGGTTAGCTCCCCAGACTCTCCTGAGTTAGACTTATAGCCCCATCCTGCTTTTATGGTCTTTAAAGGAATCTTGGATCTTCACTTGTGTGTAGCTTATGTGGAGTTAATGCCAGGCTTTGTGTTGTTAGGACATTTGCACCCACCAGGTCTTCCAAAGTGAGGCAACCTGAGTCAGATATACTCCTTGTGTCCAGCAGACAATAGCCACTTAAGGACATAATCTAGTGGCCAGAGGATTAGATCTTTGTCCCCCTTTCTTGCACCAGATATTACATAGTACGCGTATGTATTCAGATTCTTTGATGTCCTCAAGATTTGCAGTCAGAATTTATGGATAAGGGCAGGGGTGAGAGTAGAACCAGGAACCAATTTAATCCTTTCCCTCAAGTTAGGGCTCAGCCACCCTGAAAAGCAGGCTGTGTCCCAGATGCTAGCTGAGGACAGGCTAGGACCTGATGGGGCACAATGTGGACTCCTGCTCCCCTGTCCCAGAACACCTGTTTGCCGGCAGGAAATACCCGGACCTGAGGCACCATCCTCAAAGGGAACAAAAGCTCTTTGGAATCATTGCTTGCACATCCTGATCCTTGCCCAAGGTGGATCCCAGGCCACAAGCCACACCCAGTCTCAGCTGCTGCCACTACCCCTAGACTATGCCCTTCTTTGTCCCTCATCCTCAGCTACTGGCTTTGGCTTATTCTGTACTTGGGTTCTGAGCAGAAATCCCCTTCAAGGGTTTCACCTCACCTGGCTGTTCTAGAGGAATCTTCTCTCCTCAGGTTTTAAAGGACTGAAGGCAGGTATTAGGCACAGGACCTTAGCCATAGCCTGAGGGTTCCCATAAATGTAGCAAACCTTGTTCACGGTATTTCAGAGATGAGATTTTTCTCCTCTAGTCCCAGTTCTCAGACCCTGCCCTACCCCACTTAACTGTCAGGTGGTGGGCAATGGTGGCGCATGCCTTTAAGCCTAGCAATCCAGGCAGAGGCGGGTGGATCTCTGTGAGTTCGAGACCAGCCTGGTCTACAGAGCTAGTTCCAGGACAGGCTCCAAAGCCACAAAGAAACCCTGTCTTGAAAAAAAAAAAAAAAGCCAAAGCTACAGAGAAACCCTGCCTCCAAAAACAAAACAAAACACAACCTGTTAGAGGCCATGAAGGTGTTCCTATCTGGTTCATACACCTGGCCACAGATGGGTGTGTCTTTGTCCTAACCAGGATATAAACTTGCTAGGCTGGCCTGGTAGGGTGACAATGCCAGCCCCTGGGCCTCAGGCACACCATCTGCCCTGCATTCCTTTAGACTAAGTTTGTGGACGAATCTTAAAGACCAGAGAGGTCTTGGTTCTCGTTTAACCAATACAAAGCTCATGTCAGGAGTTGTTTCTCGACTAACCCTGTAAGGGTACCTGTGTCTGCTGTCAGGGATGTCCCCAGTGATGAGGGCCAGTGGGTTCAAGCTGTGCCCTCCCCTCCTGGCACCGTGTTGGCTCCAGCTGGCAGGAGGCTGGGCTCAGCTGCAGGGCTGACATTTCCTCTTAGTTTGCTTGGCAGATCCTCATAGAGGAGAATGGCAGCAGGGTGGGGCTGCGCCTGCATCTCAGCCTGGGACAACAAGTTCAGGACAGAGCTGTAGGTTAACCCTGACCATGCCAGCCTGTAGGCAAACTAGTTCCCTTGGGCAGCGGCTGATTACAGAGTCAACAGACCCTCAGAGCATCGAGCTCCGACTAATAAGAGGTGTGAGCCAGAGACTGCAACCCTTTCTGAGCCATCTGCTCCCTGGGGGTGTTATTCTAAGGCTATGGTATGGTGTCCTGCTCAGGCATATGTAGCCAGTGACTCTCCCATCCCAATAGATGATCAAGGATTCCTTAGGATACCAGCAGTCCCTTAACCCGGACTAAAGGCTGTATGAGCTCAGTCCTCCAAAGCCAAGGAGGGCAGCTGAACACATACCCCACCTCCCATAGCTTCCTTGTCCCCTACCTGCCTCAACTTGGGGAGGGTTTTGTTAACGGGAAGTCTGGTAGAGCTCTAACTCTACTCAGAGGTCAGATGTGGACAAGCAAACTGAGGTCTTGGTTCCCAACACCAGAGGGCAAAGTAAGGTTCTCACCCGTTTATCTAGAGCTGCTATGTGTCTGTAAAACTGTAGCCCTACTATCCCCTGTCGCAGATCTGGCTAGAGCTCGCAAACCCTGTCCCCTTTACCTGCTCCATCCAGGGCTGTCCACCCAGGACTCCTAGAATTCCAGCATCCAAGTGGTCTGGGTTCTCTGAGTCCCTGCCCCCACACCCTCTGCCTCACAGCCCCACTGTGAGGTCAGCACCTTCCAATGAGTTCCGTCTAGAGGTGTGTGGTGGGGCTGGGGGCTGAACATGGCCCCCTGTCCCCAGCCTGACTCCTGCCCAGCTGGCAGCCCCCTTGGTCTGATATGTTTGTCCCTTTTGCTCATCCCTGCTGCAGGTGCCTCCTCCCACTAGCCCCCCAGCCAGAGTCTCACCCTTTTCCAAGCAGGGCAAGCCACCTGTGTCCTGAGAGCCACTGGGGTGGGGGGTGGGGGACGACCTGAGGTCGTCCACAGGCAGGTGACTGGCTCCTGGTCTTGTGGCCTTGTTTCTGCAGCTGGAACCTACTGTGAATGCAGCCTTGGCCTCAGCCGTGAGGCCCTTATTGCTCTCATTGTGATACTGGCTGGTGTCAGTGCCAGCTGCTTCTGTGCACTCGTTATTGTGGCGATTGGTGTCTTTCGGGCCAAGGGGTGCGTGAGCTTGGGGTTGGGCACAACGGGAGTGGGGCCATGCTACTGGCCCTGGGCTGTTAGCCATGCCTTTGAGGGGCCTCTTCTTGGGGTGGTGTGTCATGAGAGGCTGGGGGTAATATTTTCCAGGGTGTGTGGGGGGTATGGGGGTTCCAGGAAGAGGTTCAAGGGGGCTTCCAGGCATGTGGGAAGAGCATTTCTCCAGAATTCACACCTGCCTTTGTCCCCCTCAGTGATTCGTGCCCCGGACACACGGAAAACAGGTAAGCACACCAGGAAAAGCCTCAAGGGTGAGCTGTGCCCTCTCTCTGCCCGCTCCTGAAAGTAGAGATCACAGTGGTATCCAGAGCAATGTCCTCAAGGGCCAGCTTCTCTTGGGTGGCCAAGGCCCTGCCAGATCATGCTGACCCAGCCCATCATGCAGGTTGATAGGGCCCTTTGGGGTCCGGGCAGATCGCATGGACCTGCGCTCGGTGCACATCGAGTCCCGCCTCATGGACCGTGACCTGGAGGTATCCATGATGCCGACCTTGGACAACCAGGGCTTCATGACCATTCCCATGGAGGTTCCGCTAGAGGAGCCTCCTCCACCACCTCCACCTCCACCTCCTCCACCGCCACAGTAGCGGAGGGCAGCTAGGCTGGGGAATTAAACAGTATTTAGTGATTGTGTGCTGTCCTTCTTGCAAGTCCCTCGAGGTAGTGTTTGTCATAGATCACGGAAGGTGTCTCCACCCAGGGGCAGAGCCAGGGTTTTCAGCTCCTAGCCCAGCTGGCCAGTTCAGCTTTTCTCAGCTGAACCTTCCTACTGTTGGCCTTACAAAGATGACTGACCCTGGGCCCTTCCTACTTCCCAGATTTCCCAAGACAGGACCTGTAGCTAGCAAGTCCAAAGGGAGCTGCATTGCCCAGACTTGAGCCAGCACTCCTTTCTACTAACACGGCCCTCAAGGGCTCCAAGGGGGAGAGGGTTGGGTACACTCCCTCTTTTGCCTTAGGTTTGCCATCCCTCCTACACTTTTAAGGTCTTTCCTTTGCATTTATACCTCCACCAATCCTGTCAAGGGACTGGACAGACTCTATAGGGTCTTTTTGCTGACAAGGGATGAAATTGAGACTGGGGTATGGAGCAAGGCATTGTGGGTCACATTCTATGTGGAGCTGGTGGGTTTGACCCTGCTCTTTAGGTCTCAGTGGGGCGTCCAGTGGTCTCATCAGCTCCACTATGGGTTCAGAGCCAAGCCAAGACGAGCCCTGGACAGGTGGTTGGCAGTATTGGGCTTTGGCTCTGTGCCTAGCCCCCGCCCAAGGCGAGGAACCAGTTGTGGGACAGAAGCTGTTGTGCTCTGGCAGGAGAGTTAATACTTCTGTAGGTGAGGAAGGGACAAACTCCAGGTCATCTGCATTCCGAAGCCGCACAGGGATCTAGGTCCCCTTGTCTTCTCGAGCAGTCCTCATGCGGGGCTCTTTTTTCTTGCGGCTTCTGCCGCAACTGTCTCTACTGCTGCTGCTGTCGTTGAGGCGAGTCTGGACACAGGAGCACGTTGGAACTGCCCCTTCCAGATCCCCGGTGGTCCCCGAGTGCCCCGAGGCTTGTTCATGTTCACTAGGTGGCAAGGCCAATTGCTCCGCACTCGAGCTGCCCACGGTACCAGCGGGCCTGAGCTGGAGAGTAAGCTCACTGCTTCTGGATCACAATCGCGTCAGCGCGCTGCCTCCAGGTGCCTTCGCTGGGGCGGACGCGCTACTATACCTAGACCTGCGGGAGAACCGGCTCCGGTCAGTACACGCTCGAGCTTTCTGGGGTCTGGGCGTGTTGCAATTTCTAGACCTGAGCGCCAACCAGTTGGAAACCCTGTCTCCTGGCACCTTCGTGCCGCTCCGCGCGTTGCGTTTTCTTTCCCTAGCGGGTAATCGGTTGGCATTTCTGGAGCCTTCGATCCTGGGCGCGCTCCCATTACTGCGAGTGCTCAGCCTGCAGGACAATTCACTGTCTGCGCTCGAGGCGGGTTTGCTGAATAGCCTGCCCACGCTCGACGTGTTGCGCTTGCGTGGCAACCCCTGGGCATGCAGCTGCGCGCTGCGTCCGCTTTGCACCTGGCTGCGCAAGCACCCGCGTCCCTCTTCAGGTGAGCCATCTGGGGCGCAGGACAGATAATGTTTGATGCAATTGCTGCCATCTGATGCCGCTCCTGTGTCCTGCAGAAACTGAGACCCTGTTCTGCGTGTCTCCAAGACGCCAGACGCTCAGCCTACTGACAGCCTTTCCGGACACGGCCTTCAGACACTGCGCTCAGACACTCGCAGCGCGAGACCTGGCGGTGGTATATGCTCTCGGGCCGGTCTCTTTCCTCGCCAGTCTGGCCATCTGCCTGGCATTGGGCTCCGTGCTCACTGCCTGTGGTGCACGGCGGCGCCGCGGCCGCACCACGGTACGCCCCTTACTAAGGAGACCGCTGGACCCCGAGGGTCCAACCTCCCAGGAGGATGCTGGGAGCCCTGCGGCGGCTGCAACACAAGCCTAAGCTGCGGTTGTTTCTAGCCCTCCCCCAGTGCTCTGCACTTTGAAAACTGTCCCCAAATTCCTGGCCTCCCTTCAAACTCCCTGTAGGCGTCAACAATAGACAAAAAAACCGGAAAATTTCTGACATTCCTTTAGGCATCACCACTGAATACCGGGGTTGGGGTAGCTGTGCGCGCCCGGTGTCTCTGGGGCAGAGGAGTAGCACGCTACTGCGCACCAGCGACACGGGGAAGGCACGCGCTTGGACACTGGGAGAGCAGGTCATGTACAAGGTGGTGGGTGAATGACACCCGAATGGGAGGCGGATGGCGCTCCCTGGTGCCCAAGGTGCGGGGCTCGTTGCGAGCCAGCGTCTGAGGAAGCCTATTGTGGCTGCAGGCAGAAGAGAAGGCTCAGCCCTCTCGGAGTCTGGAGCCCTGGACAACTGGGAGCCAGAGAGCACCCCTGGGAAGCGCTGCCAGCAGGGCAGTGAGGGCTGACACTGGGAAATGTCAGGGCCAGCCCTGCAAATGGGGTGGGGAAGGGTCGTGGGAGGGTGGTGCAGCAGGAGAGAGAGCCTTCCAACCCGAGGAGGAAGTCAGGTTGCAGAGAGCAGGCGCTGGAGGAGGGGTGGGTGGGTGACCTAGCCAGCTGGGGCCATGGGCCCCCACTGTAGCTTAGGGTGGTGGCTGGAGGAAGGATGGGGCTGCCATTTCTGCTCCACACCCCTCCGGCCGGGGCCACTTAGGCCCCTCACCCCACTGCTCAGAGACCCCAGGGCCCTGCCTCTGCCGGAGCGCCCTGTGGCCCTGCCCAGCCGGCTCAGCTCTGGCCCATCCTCAGCCGCTCTGGTCCGCACCTTGGTCCTGCAGGGGCTGCCTGCCAGGCAGCAGGGCAGGCGGACGGGAGGCCCAGGGTGGGCAGTCTCTGGGGCGGGTGGGCTTCCCTCAGGCCTTCCCGAGCAGCAGGACTCATCAGTGTCCTTGGCCGGGCTAACTGGGCAGGTGGGCGCCTCCGGGGGCCTCACACCACGGTGCTGACCGAGGGATCTGAGAGGTTGAGCGGGCCCGTGATATCAGTGGGATGGTACTGCTGTAAAATAGAAATACACAGACAAGGCGGCCCGTTAGCTCCGACGTCGGGGGCACGCGCGGGGCCGGGACAGGGTGGACCGGCCAGCCGGCCGACCGGCGGGCAGGCGGGCACGGCCTGGGGGAGGCTGGGGGTGCTCCTCCCCCGACCCCGTCGTGCTCCGGGGTTCTGCGTGGGCCAGGCCGCTGTCCCGTGCGTCTGTCTGTCTGTCTGCGGGGGAGGGGCAGAGGAGGGCGGGCGGGGCGTCTCAGCTCTCCCTATGACGGGAACACAGCTGCAGCTGGCCCTCCTCCCTCTCAATAGCGCGTCGCGGCAGCACTGTGTCTTTTTGGTTTTGCAAAGCGCCGCGTCCACCCCCGGTGCTCTATAAATAAGAACCAACAATCAATACCTGCTGGCCCTGCCGGCCACCAGGGATCCCAGCCCTGAGCGCCCAGTGCTGCCCTGGCCCGGACCGGCCACAGGACAGGGGCAAAGGATCTCAGCAGCTGGACCGACCCCACCCCACCCAAAGGAGCCCCCACCCAAGCCTCCCTCTGAACAGCACCCAGCCCCAGAGACAGGGTGCGAGCTGGGTTGCCCTCCCCCACCCAGCCCACAGTGGCAATGCCCAGAGGTCAACCCTGCAGGGTGGGGCCAGCTTCAGATGGCCCGGAAGAACGGGTCCCTGGTGCCCAGGGAGGCTCAGGTAAAGACTGAACTGAGAACAAGTGCCCAGAAAGGAACCGTGTAGATTTCTGAGCTTTACCTGGCCAGTTCCAGATGGGGCCCCAAGACTGAATGACACCCTCTGAAAGTGGCCTGCCGCCTGCAGGAATTTTGTACTCTCCCCACTTTGGCCACTTGGCCCCAAAAGTACAGATAATCCTCTCTGTCGGATTTCCCCTTTCCCACACAAGTTTCCGCCCACAGCCCTGCTCTCCCTCCCCGGCAGCCCCTTGTGGGGATCCTGGCTCAGATCTTGTAGCATAGGCCATGCCCACTTTCCCTGGTCTGGGAGACCCTGGAGACTGTCTTTGCACCAGCTCCTGGAGCCTCACGGTGGTGCAGCCCACAGACCCTTCGGCTTCACCCACTCTTCCTGTACCAGGGCCCTCAGAGAACTGAGCAGCCACTCCTCATAGGTCTCTCTGGAGCACTCGAGTAGTCTGAGCCTGGCACTTCCATTGCTCTGCACCAAATCCTGTCTGTGTGTCTTTCTTCCTGAGCATAGGGCTCTACCACAAACCCAGATTCCTCATGGGACACAAGCCCCTTGTGGGTGACACTGGCTAGAGGGGCTGCTTCTTGGCTAGGACCAGGGTGACTAGCAAAATGGGGATCCTTTGGAGGATTTTCTTTTGAGTATGCATTTCTGGTTTGGTGGCGTGCTGCCCAAGGCAGGGGACAGGGTTCTGAAGGCAGACGGTATGGTTCTGACAATGGCCTCGTGGCAGTGCTTGGGGGTCTGAGCTGAAACACTGGTCTTAGTCTCCCCTTCCTGGGCCTCCCTCTGAGTATTACTCTGTGTGCTCAGGCCAGGGTTTTCAGGGACACCCTGTCTATGCTCAGATCACCTGGGTGCTGCTGCCTCACCTCCATCAGGGACCTGTTCAACTTGGCCCCACCCCACTGCCCACCTGGCGGTCTCCCTGTGACCAAGGGTCAGTGCCAATGCTAGGCCCCAGTCGTCCACCCAGATGGACCCAGGCCCAGCCCCCAGCCCCCGGCCCACACAGAGACCACATGGAAGATGCAACACGCATGGCTCTGGTGAGACAGGTGAGACAGGTGTCTGGGGGGCGGGGCCAGTGGCCAGACAGACGGACGGGATGGGACATCACAGCTACACCCTCCAGAGCTGTTGCAGAGCAAGAACGAGGTGTCAAGCCCCTCGTGGAGGCAAGAGAAACAGGGATGAAACAGACGTGGCGTGGTATCCTGGCAGGGACAACCTGGGACAGGGCTACTCTAGTTCCCAGGGTCTGAGTAGCCCAGAGAGATGGTGAGGCTGACTGACTGACCAACAACATGACACGGCTTCCAGATGGTGTGTGGGTCATGGCATGGGGAGGGAGGTGGGCAGACTAACGTGGAGACACATGGGGAAGCTGAGGACCAGTGAGGGCTCGAGGAGAGTTCCGGAGAGTTCTAAAGGACGGCACCCTTGTATGGGTGGAGGGTGGGTGAAGGACTGACTCGAGGCATCGGCACGGATGGCCAGGGTTGGAGGCGGGGACAGGGGTGGGATGGTGAGGGTGAGGGAGACAGACATGGGGCAAGGGAGGAGTCAGAGACGCGGGACTGGGGTGCTTCCCCCTTACCGTGTCTTTGGAGGACCTACGTCTCTTGAAGCTGGAGGCCAGGGTGGAGGTGATAGCCCTAAATGTGGCTTTCTTTTTAGGGTCGGGCTCTGCTCTACCACTCTTTCTATCCTAAAATGAATATGTATAAGTGATTAGACGGCTAAGGGTGGCGGCCACACCTGCCCTTGCCTGCTCCTTGGGGGCCGCTGCCAGGCCCGGCCAGCCACTCAGGCCCTGTATCCTGCCTGCCTCACTGTGCTGGACAGACTGACCAACAGCCAGACTTTTGAGAGTGGCCTCTTCTGCCCGGGGTTGGGCCTGTCCTTGCTTGTGCTGGGGCTGGGCTTGGGGTCCTGCTGGCACTCTTCCTAGAATGTTCGCCTGGCTCCCTGGCTCCTGGGTGGCCCTGGCTTAGAGGCATCCTGAGGAGGAGGAGCCCCTGAGGACAGGAAGAGCTTCCTCTCGGGGGCCACACCAGCCCCTTTGTTCAGAGGCTGCTGACCCCAAAAGGCACACACCAGGAAGGGGCCAAGGACCCAAGGAGGTGTCCAGTTGGAATTGGAGTGATAGACAGAGGTAGATCCGGGGGCACTGGCCTGGAGTCTGATGGCCAGCATGGCCCTGGACAGCTGTGGCCAGGTCCCCAGGGGACCTGTAGGGCCAAAAGCAAGAACGGGTGGATGAGAGATGTGGGGGCTCCAAGAGCCCTGTCCCCCCCAACAGCCCTCACTGTAATGTCAATGTCAGCTCAGGACACAGCTCCAGCAAGACACCCAGAGAAAGAGAAGAGACAAGTGAATCGGAACCTGGCCATTGGCCGCTAGTCTTCAGGCTTGTGTGAACCTCACTGCCCACCCTGTCCCTTTCCCTGGTGGCTTCTGACCATCCCACATGCAGCCTTATCCCTGCCAGCCACAAATCCACACGGATGTGGCCTGAGGCACCAGGTGAGGCAGATCAGCCCCTTTTAGATTGGAGTCACAGAGCTGGACACAGAAAGAAAAGGGGTCTCCAGAAGGGGTGTCAAAGGAGCTGGGATGTAGCAGGCCATATACATCTCAGATCACGTACTACACACAGGCGGGCCCTTGTCTTACCCTGCCTGATTGCCTTCCTATGGATTGGGTGCCAGTAGGTGACTCTGGAAACAGAGGGGCCAGGCAGAAGCTTGGAGCAGGGTTCATGGCCTCCCTTGGCCCAGCTTGGCAGTGGGTGGCCACCTGCAGGCAGCTCCTGCCTGTGCTGCCCCTGTGTCTTGGGAACACTCACCACTGCCCCTGGCCATGGCTCCTAGCACCAGTCCTGCCCATGAGCCAGAGCCAGTGCCACGGCCTGTAGGGATAGAGTAGGGCCGTGGCCTGGCGGGGCCCTGGACGCCAGGCCTCGGAGGGTGGCCTGTCCTACCTGCAGGTTCTTCCTCCACACGTTCACTGCTGCAAAAGCCAGCTGCATCTGCTTCCTACGGGCATCCTTGTGTCTTTTGTAGGCGATCTCGATGAAAATCAGGAAGATCCCAGCCACGATGCCTCCAGCCACCAGCATAAAGACCCCTGTGTGAAGTACCCAGTGCCTCATCTGACTGCCCAGAGGCTGTAGCCCCCAAACAATCCATCCCGGCATCAAGGCAGCACGGAGGGCCCACCTGCCATGTTCTCAAAAGTGAGAGTCGCAGGAGCATTGCTGCGGGAGTCACATTCCTGATACCGAACCCATGTCTTATCCAGATCCTCCATGAAGCCATTCTCATGGGACCTGAGTAGGGAAGGGGAGAGGGAAGGCAGGGCTGGAAGCAGGCGTGGGACTGGGAATGGGCAGGGCTTGCATCTAGGAGTGGGGCTGTGTGAGTGTGGGCAGGGCTCACAGGGGAGGCAGTACCATGGGACAGACTTTTCAGCCCAAGTGGGGCTTTGGTTTGTTTGCTTGCTTGTTTGTTTAGAGACAAGGTTTCTCTGTAGCTTTGGTGCCTGTCCTGGAACTAGCTCTTGTAAACTAGGCTGGCCTTGAATATCACAGAGATCTGCCTGCCTCTGCCTCCCGAGTGCTAGGATTAAAGGCGTGCGCCACCACCAGGCTGCCAAGTGGGGCTTTGGGAGTTAGGAAGCTTATAGCCTTTGCTGGGCTGAGAGTGGGAAGGTTCTCTTATGGGGCTGATGCCTGGTTTGGGTGGAGTTTCCTTTACGGCAGTTGTACCAGATGATGTCAGTGTCTGGTGAATAGGCGCTGGCCTGGGGTAGAGTGGTTTGGTGTTTTGCCGCTTGGGCACTAGAGACAAGGTCCAACCTTGTGGGGAGGCTCTTAAAGCCAAGAGGAGAAGGGAAGAGAGGGCCCCAACACAGGGCAGACTCACTTGAGTATGGACAGGGAAACATTCTGCTTCCAGGGGCTGTCCTTGCGCATGCCGATGCCGAAGCCCGAGCGGAAGAACAGCTCACCCGTTGTCACTAGGTCACATTTCTGTGACGCCTCGAACTCCAGCACCGCTGAGTCCCAGATGAAGGCATGGAGCTTGCTGCCGGCAGAGGTGGAGTCAAAGGAGCCCCGCACCCTGCTCACACTTCAGTCCAGACACCCTCCACTGTGTTTCCTGAGTGAGCAGGTCCCCTTTGCCTGGCCCTTTACCATCCCACCCAGCCAGGGCGGCCTTTTGTGTGCTCGCTCACTTGTCCCGCACAGCCTGGATGGCCTCTGCTGCGCTCTCGTAGTTGTGTTTCTCCATGTGCCGATACATGGTGCTCAGCTCCACCTGCCTCCGGAAGTAGATGTCCACTGAACTCTGCTTCACAGTCGCATAGATGAACTTGTCCGAGGGGTTTCTGAGCTGCAGGGACAGAGGCCTCAGCTCACGGCTGCCCCCTAGGCTCCACCAGGAGCAGATACTTCCTCTCAACCTCTTCTTGACACATACACACACAGACACACACACACACACTGCCCCACAGCCCTGGGGCCTCACCCTGGGGTCATTGATGCCTGTGATACGCTCCTCAGGCCGATCCAGCACCAGGAAGGCTGCCAGGTTGGCAGTATAGGAAGCCACGATGATCATGGCAAAACCAGCCCACACCATGCCTAGGATCCGTGCAGAGAAGCTCCGGGGAGCACCTGTGGGCAGAGACTTAGGTCAGTTCCCCGGAAAGCAGGGGATGCAGCCGGGAAGGACAGTGGCTTCGTCTCACCTTCCCCGATGCCAGAGTTGAGCAGGACACCCCAGGAGAACCACATGGCGGAGGACAGGGTCAGCGCGTCCTCCTCTTCCTCCTCACTGTTCACCTTGAACCGGCCAAATGGACTGCAGAGTGCAAAGGGGAGGTGGGAGAGAAAGCGGGAGAGAGGACAGGAGAGGCAGCTCTGCCCAGCCCTGCCAGTTCTGCCCACCCTCTAGACGGAGGGGTCCAGCTCCCTCCACGGCACTCACCTGAAGCGGTCTAGCAGATAGAGCATTACGGCCACCACGTGCACCGACAGCCCCACTAGCAACCACAGCGTGCTCTGGAAGGGCTGCATGAACGAGTCCAGCGTGCTCCGGGGAATCTCCTGCAGGTGAACAGGGAATCAGCATTGCCTGGGCCCTCCATGCCCCCACTCCATCCCCACTTGAGCCCTGCCTACCTTCTTGACCAGAATGGTCAGGCCCTGGTACTTGAAGGGCTTGGAGAACTCTATGTATTGTGCACGCTCATTGTTGATGGTCAGCGGTGCCACAATCATGTCTGCTTGACCACTGAGCAGCTCTCCCATCATCCCATTCCACTCCTTTTTGTTGCTGTTGTTTACCTGCGAAGCGACAGAGCCAGTGGGGCTGCAGACAGGGTGGGTATGGTTCCCCGAACGAACAAGCATTCCTAGACCTTAGTCCTAGCACACGGGGGGTCGGAGGGGGATGACGACATCTCCTGTTCCGTATCTAGCTCATCTCTAAAGCCCAGCCCCAGCCCCTTTGAACAAGGCTCTACCCACCCCCAAAGACTTTCCAATGAATCCATCTCAGCTCACGAATCCCACTAGCCCCTCCCTCCAGGCCTCGCCCCTGCCATCCACTCCATACCCGCTCCTGTGTGCCAAACTTGCCATCTGCCACCAGGTGGACCTCATAGGTAAAGTTCATGGTCCGTGCCAACTTGATGAGCAGGTCAATGCAGAAGCCATAGCAGCACTGAGGCACCGTGTGGCGTGCTGTGGACAGTTAGAGAATAGTATCAGCAGGCTCCCGATTTCACTGCCCAGTACACTGCCACACTCTACCCGGCACTCACGGCTGCCTGGCGAGGTGTCATTGGGCCCTGTGCAGATCACCTTCTTGACTGGGTCACCGTTAACCGTGAATTCCTCCTTGCATGTCCCATCACTCAGTGTGGGTTTGACGTACACAAAGGGCTCTTGGTGGATTGTCACTATCTGGGGGAAAGACAAGAACCAGCCTGGGCCACCTGCCCTTGGTTGTCCCCAGGGCTGGCAGCTTCTTGGCACACAGCAACCCTCGTCTCCATCTTTCTTCCGGTGCTCTGTGAAATCCCCACCCGGGCCCTGTCCCACTGGTCAGAGGTCAGTCCACAACCTTCTGACATGGTTAGCATCGGTTCTGCCCTCGGGGTAGGGATACAAGTCTGGTGAGGTGCTGAAGTGGGGTACAGACTTCCCCAGCCATCGGCCCTGGCTCATCAAAGTGCCTCCTGCAATGCTGTCCTCTTCTTGTAGCCCCTTTCCTCTGATCCCAGTTCATATATCACAGTGTGACTGTGTAGTATTTACTGTGTGGACTGGGCACGATCTCTGACCAATCACAGAGGAGAAACTCTGCATCCTTGCCAGGGCCACCCTGGCCTCCACTGGCAGGTAGCCTTCAGTCTTTGACCCTTGTCGGGGGTTTTTTTTGGTTTTTTTTTTTTGTTTTTTGTTTTTTTTTTTTGTTTTTCGAGACAGGGTTTCTCTGTGGCTTTGGAGCCTGTCCTGGAACTAGCTCTGTAGACCAGGCT
>NC_022011.1:52075569-52098588 GCF_000317375.1 Microtus ochrogaster | reverse complement strand
TGTAGACCAGGCTGGCCTCGAACTCACAGAGATCCACCTGCCTCTGCCTCCCGAGTGCTGGGATTAAAGGCGTGCGCCACCACCGCCCGGCTCCAGCTTTATTTTTTTACTTTTAAAATTTATGTTATTCAATGAACACTGGTGTGAAGGTGTTGGATCCCCTGGAAGTGGAGTTACAGACAGTTGTGAACTGCCATGTGGGTGCTGGGAATTGAACCCCAGGTCCTCCCCTAGATTACCTCTCCAGCCCTACTCTTGTCTTTTTAAAAAATCCTTTTCAAGGGTTGGAGAGATGGCTCAGTGGTTAAGAGCACTGGCTGCTCTTCCAGAGGACCTGAGTACAATTCCCAGCAACCACATGGTGGCTCACAATCATCTGTAATGAGATCTGGTGCCCTCTTCTGGCCTGCAGGTATACATGCAGACAGAATACTGAGATTATTGTAAAAAAAAAAAAATTCCTTTCCAAGGTATGTTTACATGTATGTTTGTGTTCCTGTGTGCTCATGGCACACAGAAGCCAGAGGCCAATGTCAGGTGTCTTTCTCTGTCGCTGTCTATTTTTATTATGTAAGCATTTTTATTTTATTTTATGTGTGTGCCTGAGTATATGCATGTGTATCACATACATGTAAGAGCCCACCTACAGAAATCAGAAGGAGGCATCAGAAGCCCTGGAACTGGAGTCACAGATGGTTGTGAACTGCCATGTGGTGCTAGGACTTGAATGCAAGCTCTGCAAGCTCTGGGGACTGTCTCTGCCCGCTCACTATATCAACATCATGGTTAACAAGGAGTACAGTATGCAGCCACACCCAGACTTTTACATGGATGCAGAAATCCAAATTCATGCTACTCATTGGGCTATTTGCCAATCCCCTTTTTTTTTTTTTTTGAGAAAGGGTCTTACTATGTAGCTCAAGCTGATGTGGAATCCCTATGTAGACCATGGTGGCCTTGAACTCACAGAGATCCACATGACCCTGACTCTTTTTTGTTTGTTTGTTTGTTTTTTCAAGACAGGGTTTCTCTTTGGTTTTTGGAGCCTGTCCTGGAACTAGCTCTTGTAGACCAGGCTGTTCTCGAACTCACAAGATCCGCCTGCCTCTGCCTCCCGAGTGCTGGGATTAAAGGCGTGCACCACCACCGCCCCACCTGACCCTGACTTTTAATACTAGAATTAAAGGCAAGTCCTACCAACTCCAGATTTCTTTTTAAGACAGGGCTGCATACAGTCCAGCTGGCCTCTTGCTATGTAGCTGAGGATAACCTTAACCCCTGATTCTCTTTCATCTACCTCCAGAGTGCTGGGTTTAAAGGCAAGTTCCACCACGCTTAGTTAATGTTCCTCTCCCAGGGCTGCCTCTTCAGCACACACTTCGGCTTTGGCCCTCTTCCCTCCCCTTCCCCTAGGACCCACAGTCTGGAGGCTGGGGACAGGCACAAGTCTGAGGTACTGGAAGGGAACACAGCTGGCTGCTGAGGGCCTCGATGGGATGTGGAGAACAGAGGGGTAGGCAGACCGAGGACTGGACGGCAAAGCTGGCTGTGGTGACAGGCAGTGGAGGAGGAACACTCAGCTGGGAGTCTTGAGAAGAGTCAAGAGAAGGGGACAGGACCATATTCCTTTTTCTATACAAGTATAGGTGCTAGTGCTGCCAAAAACTTGATGAGGGGACGTGACAAACGGCTCAGCAGTTAAGAGGACCTGCAGTTACAGATGACTCAATTCTGTTCTTACCACCCACAGAGCGGCTTACAACCATCCATTCCTATTTCGGGGATTCTGCGTTTTATTCTGCCCTGGGGGCACCAGACATACACATGGTACACATGTATGCATATATGTATGTATATATTACACACGTATATGTATACTATACACACATATGTGTATGTATGTATATATGTGTATATATACTATGTACACATATGTGTATGTATATATATATTATATTCAGGAAAACACTTATACACATAAAATAAAATGTAACAAATCAATGATTCCAGAAACATGGCTAATAGCCATCTGCACCTTGATGGGTCCCCTTGGTTAGTGATGTTTGTTATTTGTTTGTTTTGTTTTGTTTTTAATTTTCAAAACAGGGTTTCTTTGTGTAGCCTTGGCTGTCCTGGAACTAGCTGCGTAGACCAAGCTGGCCTGAACTCACAATGATCCACCTGCCTCTGCCTCCCGAGTGCTGGGATTAAGGGCGTGTGCCACTCCCCAGTGCTTTCAGACTTGACAACATCAGGGGCCTGAGCTGCAAACAGATATGACACTGGCTTTGCAAGCGACATGCTGATTCATCCCGGGAGGAATGGAGGCGGGCACTCGCCAGGTGAGACCGTGGCCCCAGATATTTGATGGCACTGAGAGAAGGGTGGCTGGGCACGCGGCACTTCAGATCCTCTCCTTGGAGCTCTATGGTATCAGAGCTGGTGTGCTGTGTCTCAACAGGAAGAGGAACTCAGAATAGTTCTTAGGCAGAGGGAATGGATGAACCCAGGCAATGTGTGAATCAGGCTGGGAAGAGGTTATGAAGGAGGAAGCCAGATCAAGAAGGGGGTTCTTGGGATCCCAGGGAGAAAGGGGACACCAAAGAGCATCAATTCTAAGCTGAACTCTGCCCTGCAGCCCAGAGTACCCACCCACTGTCTGCCCCCACTAATCAGTTCTTCCTCAGACTTAGCTGGAGCTGGGGCAGGATAAAGTGCTAGAAAGAGCCTGTTGGGCAGAAACTGCTGCTTCTCAGGCCGGGCGGTAGTGGCACACGCCTTTAATCCCAGCACTTGGGAGGCAGAGGCAGGCGGATCTCTGTGAGTTCGAGGCCAGCCTGGTCTACAAGAGCTAGTTCCAGGACAGGCTCCAAAGCTACAGAGAAACCCTGTCAACCCTGTCTCGAAAAACCAAAAAAAAAAAAAAAAAAAAAAAGAAAAAGAAACCGCTGCTTCTCCTTCCCCTTGCCTCCTCTGCTGCTGCCACATGTGCCAGAACCAGCTGCTAGCAAACTCATCTCCACGTCCTTTGTTTGTGTGCTGTGCCCACACCCCCTTTCCTCCTGGCCTGAAGGAGTAATGAAGTGTTGGCGATGGGAAGGTTGGAATATTTCAACGGGGTCCCCCACCTTTAATCTCGTGGACATCTGGTACCCTCGAGGCTTCTCTGTCTCTCCTCCAGGCCAGATGATCTTCCGGTCGTTTGGGATGACCTGGGGGTGGGAGTATGAGATAGAGGGTGGCCACGCAGGGGTCTCGGCCCCAGGACCCTAAGGCCCCAGCCCCCACCCCCTCATGACCCCCACCTACATGGGTGCCATTGTAGATGCCCACTTGCACCAGTTTTCGGTTCTGCAGGTTCATGATGCTATAGTTGGCAAACTTCCGGTCCCCATCCTCATTGAATTCCACACGGCCAGTCACTCCATCCGCGTACTTGGAAGACATCAGTACCCTGGGAAGAGAGCGGGGCTTCGACTTAGCCACAGCACCTGCTCTTCTTTCCTTCTGAGCAGCCCAAGCTCCCGCCCCTTCCGCCCCGGTTTTAAGGAAGGAAAGATTAGCAGATGGTCGCTCCACACACTGAGTGGACACTGTGGTGTGTGCCTCCCGGCACCAGATGGACAGCACAGCTCCAGCTCCTGAGTGGGTTGTGGATGCCCGACCCCATGTCAAGGGCTTCTCTGAATGAGGACGTATGACTGCCAGAGCCACCATCCTGGTTTTACAGGGGAGGCAGAAGCCCAGAGGACCTGAGGCCCACTCGCCATCAAATGGTGGAAATAGAACGAACCACCTCCTCGTCTTAGCCACTGGGTAGCTTTCCTGGCTGTATGTTTGCTCACTGGAACATATCCGTGAGTTTGTGGGCATGCAACCCAAATGTAGGGGTCACCCCTGTGAGTGTGCTTGTGGCATACATATGTCATGTTCCTCTTCGGGTTCCTGTGTGCATTCATTGGTCTGTGTGCGTGTGTGTGCAGCCTGTGACTGCACGGATGGCATGGGAACGTGTGGTGGCGCTGTGGACAGTGGCTCTGGGGTTAAGTTCTGCAACCATTCCTTGGTCAACCTTCAATCTCTCGTTGTCAATGGATGCCTACTCTGAATTTCTGGGTCCGTAAAGAGTCCCAAGCCCCGCCTGCAGCAAGAGCTTTCTTCTAGGGCACCAGGCACTGTGGGAGTTAGGTAAAACCTGCAGTGTGGGGTGGAGAAGCGGAGGCAGTCACAACTTCAGTGACAGCAGAGGTAAGGGCGCTTGTGGTGGGAAAAGGGAGGGTTATCATGGTGAAGACAGAGGATGCGGTACTAGGAATGTGGACAGTCATCTCCATAGGGGACTAACTATAGCATGTTCTAGATAAGACTGTTGCAAGTCAGGCATGGCGGTACACTCAGGAGGCAGAGGCAGGTGGATCTCTGTGAGATCAAGGCCAGCCTGTCTACAGAGCAAGTTCCAAGACAATAGGGATACACAGAGAAGCCCTGTCTTGAAAAACAAAACAAAAGACTGGCTGGACCACTCCTGTCAGAGTGAACCATGCCTAAAGAACGCCCCTTCTGCCTGGGCAGTAGTGGCACAAAGCTTTAGTCCCAGAACTCAGGTGGCAGAGGCAGATGGATATCTGAGTTTTGAGGCCAGCCTGGTCTACAGAGTGAGATCCAGAACAATCAGGACTACACAGAAAAATCCTGCCTCAAAAAAAAAAAAAGAAAAAAAAGAAAAAAAAAGAAAAAAAAACCAAAACCCAAAAATCCAAAACCACCCTCCCCAAAAAGAAAGGAAAGAAGGAAGAAGGGGACAGAGGGAGGAAGGAAGGAAGAGAGAGAGAGAGAGAGAGAGAGAGAGAGAGAACCAAAAACAAAACCCCCAGCCCTTCCCACCTCCTAAGGGATGACTCCTCCCACCTACTGAGAGCAACCCCGCCCACCTCTTGAACAGTGGTCCTGTCTTCCAGATGTTGGTGTTGCCCACGCAACCCCGCGGTGGGTCGGTGATGTTCTCCTTCTCTAGCAGCTCGTGGACTGCCTGCGCTACCACGCCCACGGCGTCGCTGATGTGGGCCGACTCGTTCTTGCCGTTGATGAGCTGCAGTCCGATGATGCCTGCGCGATCCCGAAGCTTAGAGACTGGACAGATCATCAGCCCCAAGCGACCCCACAGTCCAGCACTCACCATCTGGGGCGTAACGCAGGGCGTTCCCCGAGATCTCGCGCTCCCCCACCAGCCACACGTACCCAGAGCCCGTCATGTTCAGCATCGCGGCTGCGCGGTACACGGTGGCAGCGTCGTCCTCGCTGTGGGGCAGACCCGGGTGACGAGCCAGGACTCCAGCTCTCCCTACTCCCGGCCACAGCCTCTCCCTCTCACATGCTCCGGGGGAGCGTGCCTGTGCCCACCACCCTTCCTGCTGTCAGGCCCAGAGGTCTGCATAGGCGGTGAGGCTGGACCCAGGGCCTTTCCAGTCTTCAGCTGCTAGCCCCCTCTGCCTTTAGGAGGCAGGAATAGGGTACAAGATGACTTTCTGAACTCGGATAAGACAATGGTAAATGGCAGAGCAGGGTCTGTGCCTAGGCAGTCCACTCCAGAACCTGTGAAGCAGTGAGCTCTTGGCAAGCCAGGGGTCTGATGGACCTCCGTGCTCAAAGGTGTGGAATGACATGGTGAGGGCTCTGGGCCGAGGAGATGCCAGTAGAATCCCATTCTCTAGTTGCTGAGCTGAGCATCCCGAAGATACCATGGGACAGAAGAAAGACCCCTCTCACAGTGGTCAGGGCCACCAGGACAAGCCTTGCCTTGTGGGGACATATGGTCCTTAGAGTTTGAGGTTCACATAAGTAATTCCTGTGGACAGTGAGACAGGGGTCCTAGCCCCTGAGGCTGGGTCTCCCTGGTCATAGCAATGACCCTGAGGTCTTCCAGGGCTCCAGTAGCCACTAAGAGTCCTCTCCTCAACCTGCATCTCTCAGACTGCCATTCAAGGCCCAGCCATGACTGGCATTTTGCTTCACCAGTGCATGTTTAGTAGGTGCAGTGAAGCCAAGTGGATTACCTGATAATTGGTTATTTTTCTTTTAAAAGTTTTTATTTTAAATTTATTTTATGCGTGTGAGTGTTACCTCCATGCATTTATGTGCACCAGACAAGTGCCTGGTGCTTGTGTCAGCCAGAAGATGGTGTCAGGTCCCCCGGAATTGGAGCTTTGAATGGTTGTGAGTCACTGGGGGTGCTCAGAACTGAACCTGGGTCCTCTGCAAGACCCAGATGAGGCCATCTCTCCAGTCCTTGTTGGGTTAGGTGTATACCAGCTGATCTATGCCCAAGATAAGCCACACTTCCTTAAAATCCTGCCCCCAACTTTTTCAATGATTTTAACCAAAAGAAAAGCTCTAAATGACGGTACTGTTAATGAATATAAGCAACATTAAAAACAACGAGGCAGTACCTCAGCAAGAATATATGTCAGAGCCAAAGTGGTGGCATATGCCTTTAATCCCGCCACGGGGAGGTAGAGGCAGGCAGATCTCCACAAGCACAAGGCCAGCCTGGTCTACATAGCAAGAACAATAGAACATAGAGAGACCCTGTCTCAAATCAAAACCCAAAAGAATATACGACCATGCTGCAGTGCACTGAACATGGAAGAGGTCACCCAGCGCCACACATGTCAAGAAGGTTGTCTGATGTCAGCTACACCCACCAAATCAGACAGAGAGCCCCATCTCCCCAACATATCTCAGACCTACGCAATGTCACTCGATGGGATTCCAACCAATGCAATGCTTGTGCACAAAAGGTCTGATCAACCCATCAAACCTCATCAGACCATTTTACGGGAAATAGTGATGCCAACAAAGGCAGCATGAGGAAAATAAAAATGAGGAGTTTGGGGAATGAATTTTGTGTATCTGACAGACAGTCGACCCGATTAATAAGGTCAGTTTAACGAGGTCTGCAAAACACTTAGCCTCTCTTGTGCAGAAGGAGCCGGGACGTGATGAGCACTGGGTAGCTGCTCAGCGGTGGCGCCTCACTCACCAATGTGCACAAGCTTGCAATTCCACAGGTTCTTTAGGGTTTAAAAACCAGTGTGAATTGTGGCTCGAACTCAGTGTGTGGGGGACATGTCGTGAGGTATAAGCGGCATGAATATGGTGTGTGCCAGGGTGGGCGTGTTTGTATGTGAACGCTGTGTGCTCAGTGTACCAATGGGTGATGTTCACAGTTCATATTCATGTTAGTACCTCTGCCTACCATGACCCTTCTGCTGCTGCCTTCTTTGCTAGAAACCATGTCTGGCAAGTCTGTCTTTAACCCTTGGGTATTCAACATGGAGAGGCTTTCTCACCCTATGTCCCTTCAGTTGTAGTGGGTGGTCCTGGAATTATTGGCCTTGAAGAGGTGAGTGTTCGCTGCTGGGGCCTGGCGTGGTGGGATTCTACGAAGGGTGGTCCTCTGCCTTGTGCCCTGTTCATCTGCATTATAATTCTCAAGCCAAGCAGGACTACTTGCTTGAAAGACCCTGATAGTCTAGTAAGTCTGTTTTAATAGGACGGCTTCCTTAAGTAGCCTTGACCTGAAGAAAGCCTTCTTGCCTGACTGCTGTGTGTATTCATTTGCCCACCATCCTGAACATTCTTTTATCCAACTTGAGCAAATCTCCCTCAAGTCCTACGATGAGAACTACAAATAATCAGAAAATAGGAGGTGTGGTGGGCCTTTTCCTGAGCAGAGCTTTCTTTGGGCATCCTGGGCTGGGCTTGCCTTCCAAGGGACATATTTCCTTCCTGGCTCCTTTTTCGGGGCATATTTTTCTCTCTCTCCCCCACTCCCTTTCTCCCTCTGATAGGGTCTCATGAGGCTGAAGCCGGCTTTGAACTTGCCAAGTAGCTGAGAATGATCTTGAGCTTTGATCCTCCTGCCTCCCGAGTGCTGGAATTACAGGTGTGCACCGCCACACCTGTCTTTATTCAGTGCTGAAGATTGGGGCTAGGACATCATGGTTCATGCTAGCTAAGTGCTCTATCAACTGATATGGATGCATCTCTAGTCCCATATGGATGTATTCTTAATCTATTCCCTTTCTTTCTTTCTTTCTTTTTTTCTTTCTTTCTTTTCTTTCTTTCTTTTTTGTTGTTGTTTTTTTTGTTTTTTTTTTTTTTGGTTTTTCGAAACAGGGTTTCTCTGTAGCTTTGAAGCCTGTTCTGGAGCTAGCTCTTGTAGACCAGGCTGGCCTCGAACTCACAGAGATCCGTCTGCCTCTGCCTTCCAAGTGCTGGGATTAAAGGTATGTGCCACCACCGCCCAGCCTCTTTTTTTCTTTCTTTTAGTTGCTGTTTTGTTTTTTGAGACAGGGTTTCTCTATAGCTTTGGAGGTTGTCCTGGAACTCGCTCTGTAGATCAGCCTGCCCTCAAACTCACAAAGATTCGCCTGCCTCTGCTTCCCAAGTGCTGGGATTTAAGGTGTGCACCACCACCACCCTGGTTTTTTGTCTATTCTTTAGAAGCCCTGTACCATCCCTCACCCCAAAGTATACAGTTAGAATCAATGGTTCTCGACTTATGGGTTGTGACCCCCTTTGGGGGGATTGCATATCATATATTTACATTACAATTCATAACAGTAGCAAAATCACAGTTATGAAGTAGCAACTAAATAATCTTCTGTTTGGGAGTCAGCGCAGCATGAAAAACTGAATTAAAGGGTCACAGCATAAGGAAGGTTGAGAATCACTGACCTAGACTGAATAGCCAAGGCAATGAACCAGGACTCTGCAGTGTTCTTTGCACTGTTAAGTGCCTGCCACAGTGTATGTGTACATGCGTGTGTGTGTGTGCGCGCGTGTGTAGTGGGACAGTTGGCACCTGCTTGCTGATGCTCCTGGAAGAGTTGGCCACACCAACATGTAACAGATACCACCCTCAGAGCGGGGCAGCTAGTGCCAGCCCAGCCATCTGAGTGAAGAAACCGTCTATCCTCCAGGCTGAGTCCTGGCTGCCACACCCCACAATCTGTGGAAGTGAGTGGTGTGTACCAGGTTTCGTGCATAGAGAGGGGTTGCTGACCGCATCTACAGATAGACATCTATCCTGTGTCTGAACACAGCTGGTCCTGTTCCTCTCGTGTTACCATGGCAGCAGGATGTAGGGTATTTTCCTCCGAGCTGGATGACATGTTTTTTCCTCCACTCTGTCAGAGCCCAGCAGAGCTGGGTAGACTAGGGACTAGGTCCACCTCAACCTCCCTGTTGTCAACGGGGCCGCCACCCTCCCCTTCCCATCCTTCCTTTCCTTGGGTCTTTTTTTTTTTTTTTTGGTTTTTTTGAGACAGGGTTTCTCTGTGGCTTTGGAACCTGTCCTGGAACTAGCTCTGTAGACCAGGCTGGTCTCGAACTCACAGAGATCCGCCTGCCTCTGCCTCCCGAGTGCTGGGATTAAAGGCGTGCGCCACCCGGCTCTTTCCTTGGGTCTTAGGCACGAGTCTCTCCCTTTACAGGAAACACTAGTTGGTCACGAGTAGGGGGTTTTACTGTGCACTGTCACAGTAGTGAGATGCGGTGGGAGACGGCCCTTCCAGGACCAGCCTGATTTTCTCCATCAGTGGTTTCGGACCTCGGGCTCACCCTCACCTGTACACTGCACATCATTCTGTGGGGCACCTTCCCTGTCCTCAGCCCTCAGGATGTTTACATAACTTCATCTCCCGACTTCCGAGCATTGTACCTCCAACCCTCAAAGCTCAACTTAGGGCAATGGTTCTATGTGACTAAAAGATAAGAATCCAGGGAGGGATGAATGGAGGATGGGAGTTGCCTAGGCTACCGGGTGAGTAGGAGGATGGTGGGGTGGGGTTGGGCTCTCCTTGGTGAAGTTTTAGTTTTCTTTCTCTTTCTTTTCTTTCTTTCTTTCTTTCTTTCTTTCTTTCTTTCTTTCTTTCTTTCTTTCTTTCCTCCCTTCCTCCCTTCCTCCCTTCCTTCCTTTTCTTTCAAATTGAAGCTCATTTTTCTCAATGGTGCCCCCAACTCAGGCCACATGTTGGACCTGTGCCCCAGGCAGAATCCCAGTGATGTGATGAGGAACCGAGCCTACTCACCTCGCAGATAGGATGATGACCCTGGCTTCCAGTTCCCGGGCCTCCATCAGCAGAGCCGTCACGTTCTTGGTTCCCGGGTCGAACTGCAGCACCTTCTCGGCCTGTGGTGTGAGAGGGAGCATTAGCAGACAGCCGGGAAAGGAAACATTGTGCCTCAGTGGCAAGAGTGGGGCCAAAGCTGCTAGGAACCCCGAGGCAGCTGAGCTAGAGCTGCTGTGGCCTGTCCTTGCCACCTGCACTGTGCGCCTGCCTCCTGCCTCCTTGCTGGCCTGGCCTTGCTGCCTGTCCTTCCTTCAGCCTGCTCGATGTCCTGGCCTCACGCTCTGCTCTTCTCGCTTTATGCTTGCTCCAGGTCTCTCTTTCCATCTCACTCCTGTCCTTATTTCTTTGCACTGAGCATGCAAGCTGAAGTGGACCGAGACTCAGAAAGAGACGTGCAGCGGACAGGAAATAGAAAAGTTTTGGAATGCAACTGGGAACAGAGATGGGGCTGACTTTTTCCAAAACCTTGGGAGATCTCAGCTCAGACCTGATTCCTCTTGCTCCTAGAGGAGCAGCCCAGACTCTGAAGTGACCAGGTGGGCAGGCTCCCTCCCGGGGTTCCACTAGGAAACCCTGGCGGACCTGGAGATTCGCATGCACTTCCCAGAGCAGCGCCTCCTTGTGGCCGTGCTTGTCTTAAGGATGCAGGCCAGGGTCACGGCGGGTGGGTCAAGGGCACCCACACCGCCCACCCCTGCCCTCTTCTGCTTGCTTGCTACCTGCCTCACCACCTGTCTCTCCTCACTGCTCAGGCCTGCGGCTCGGCTCGGCGCGGTGGGGCCAGATAGCACCCAGTGGCTGAGGCACCGCAGGCCGGGACTCGCTAGTCGGTGGGTGGCGTGCACGTCCATGCATATATACCTTGGGTCCGCGCTTGTTGTCATAGGACAGTTGGTCGAGGTTTTCATAGTTCCTTTTTTTACTCTGATGAATAATGTGCACAGAGAAAATATGCAGACACAGAAGAAGATTATAAACGGTTGAAAATGACGGCGCTAAAGCAATCACACCACCTCCTCGGCACGTCTGCAGACGGGCACGTACCTGGAGCTCGCAAACACCGAGACCCGGGTGGGGGCTGGGGGCTGGAGTGGAGCTGAGCGTGGAGGGGACACAGGGGCAGGGGCCACGGAGGCTCCCTGCCATGGAGCTAAACTCGTGGAAATCGTCACTTTCGGGAGAGAGGGCAACCCTGTCCACACCACCCTTAAGGGGGACCCGCCTGCCACCCCCACCCCTGTCATGCACCTGCTGTGTGGCCCCAGCAGTACCCACCCCCACCCGCATCGGTCCTGAGTGAAAGAGGAGCAGCTTGCGGGGGCCCTGTCCCCATGACCCTCCCACCCCCTCCCGCTTCTTCTCCCCCCTGCTCTCTGGAGACTAGCTGTTATGCTCACACCCAGATGCCCACATTTGTGTCTGAGACTGGGTGTGACTGGCTGTGCATATGTTCGCCTGTATGCTTGTAGGGGTGACACGCCACTGTGGCCCTCATAGAAGGTAAATCTGTGACAGACTGTGGTGGAAAGTCAGTGTAGTCTTTTTTTTTTTTTTTTTTTTTTTGGTTTTTCGAGACAGGGTTTCTCTGTGGTTTTGGAGCCTGTCCTGGAACTAGCTCTTTCAGACCAGGCTGGTCTCGAACTCACAGAGATCCGCCTGCCTCTGCCTTCCGAGTGCTGGGATTAAAGGCGTGCGCCACCATCGCCCGGACAGTGTAGTCTAAGTATATGTGCTCGGACGTGTGTGTGCGTGTGCATGTGTGTGTGTGTGTGTGTGTGCGTGCGCGCGCGTGTGTGAAATCTTGTAGTTATAAGTCAAGACAAGCACACAGAGGAAGCCCTTCTATGTGATCCCCTTGGGCAGCGCAGAGGCATATGGAGATAAGTGAGGCCTGTCTTTCTAAAAGGTGTCGCATGCCACTAAAATATCCAAGAACTGACTGGCAGTGTGTATGTGCTTTCGAGTGTGTGAGCAGGTGGTTGGGTGTGCAGGGATACGGCTGGTGAGCATGTGAGCGTGTTGGTGGTAGTCTGTGTGGCTACAACAGACGTGGCAGAAGCATGAAGGAACCTGCCATATGCCGATAATGGACTCTCTCTTCAGAGAGGTGGAGCCCTTGGTGCCAGTAACCAGCCCTCCTTCCCAGACTCTATGGACTGCAGTAAAGGGTTTACCCTGGGCCTGTCTCTAGTCTCGATGCCTCCCCCACCCCCGGCCCATGCCCTTACTCCCTCCTATGGCACCTTGGGTGCGGGGGACAATGGTTGGTGCTAAGTATGATGAGGCCAGCTATGATTTTGCAGGCAGAACATGCTCCCACCCATCACCCTCCCTCCTCTGCCTTTTGGGGCCCCTCCCCAGCCTGGGCCTCCTCCTCCTCTCTGCTACCTGAGAAGCACCACCTGACTCTTGGTGGTCTAGGTCCTGGGACTGAGGTAGGGTCAGGGGCCAAATCCCTATTAGGGTGCTGGTGGGGAAGGGCATAGGGGTCACTTTGACCCCCCCCACCCCAAATCCTGGCTGTGGTCTCTGGTTGTCCAAAGATTGGAGGGGCCAGGTTGAGATGGGAGTGTATATGTGTCTTGGGATCAGTGTCTACATAGTCCCTTGAGGGATACAGAGCTCAGCTCCGAAGTGGGAGGGAGATGGAGAGGGGAGGGGTACAGAGTAATCCTAAAAGGATAGTATGAGGTGGGGGTGGGGTTGTAAGAGAAACGGGGCTTCACTTAGGGCCACAGGCAGCCACAAGGCAGCAGGCTTTTAGAAAGATAAGGCCTCTGTGAACATATGGATTGTATACCAGTAGATAGAGGATCCCAGTGCTCTGGGAGGTGTGCGTGTGTGTGGGGGGGGAGTGTTGGGGTGGATCGCACTCTGTAGCGGGAGTTCCTGAGAGGTGGGTGGGACTTAGTACCTGGTGGAGAGGGGCGGAGCGGTTCTTGAGTTATGAGTCTGATTGGGGCCTGAGCTGGGCTAAGGGGAGGCCTGAACTAGAGGGGGTGGGGCGGGACAGGGGTGTTTGCAGAGCTCCAGGTGGTCCAGCCCTCGCGCAGCAGGGACTGACACGAAGGAGATTTCGACTAATGGCAAAAGCGAGTGAAATGAGCCGAGGACAGGCCGGGGCGGGCGCCGCCAGACGCGGTGGTGCTGAGCATGCAGGATGGAGAGAGAGTGTTCACAAGGAGCCACAGACATGGCATGGCCCGCCTGCTCCTGCTCAACAAGGACCTCTCCAGGGTGAGGGCCTCACCTTGGACTCGCGCTCCTCCAGCAACGTCTCTAGGCGCTTCTGCGCCGCCCGGCCCTCGTGGTCGTCGCTGACCAGCAGGATGATGTGATTCCAGTTGTAAACGCGCATCATCTCAAACCAGACGCTGGACTGGTGGGAGTAGGGCGGCACCGTCCGTAGGAAGCTCAGGTGAATGCTCTGTGCGGGGGACAGGGAGGCTGAGGCCCGGCCAGGCGAAGTAGGCTTTCCCTCTCCCATTGATGGGACCACTTCTTCCCATCTACCCTTCCCCTTCCCCTGTGGCATCTACTGTGAGAGCAGAGGTTTGGCATTTTCCCAGTAGCACCCTGTCAGGGATGAAGTATGTCTGGTCCTAGGGTGACTGCCACCTTCCCACCAGCACCTCTCTAAAAAGACTGACTGTAGAAGCTTCTCCAGCCTCAATGGGCCTCCCATGGTTCTCTCTCCCTTTTCCATAACTGTATTTTGGACTGAGGTACAACTCAGTGGTAGAGCATTTGCCGAGTGCAAACAAGGCTTTGGGTTCTATCCAAGGCACTGGTAAGAAAATAACAACTACATTTACTAGTAAGTCTTCTTTCTCGGGGTCAAACATTGCTGCCGTTCTTCCCCAGAACCCAGAGGCTGTGGCTCACTGGTTGCTTTGCTGCTTAAAATACTCTAGCTACAGCTGGGCAGTGTGGTGGGGGAGGGGGGCACACCTTTAATCCCAGCACTCGGGAGGCAGAGACAGGCGGATCTCTGTGAGTCTGAGGCCAGCCTGCTCTACAGAGGGAGTTCCAGGGTAGGCTCCAAAGCTACAAAGAAACCCTGTCTTGAAAGAAAGAAGGAGGAAAAGGAGGAGGAAGAGGAAGAAGAGGAAGGAGGAGGAGGAAGAGGAGGAGGAGGAGAAAGAAGAAGAAGAAGAAGAAGAAGAAGAAGAAGAAGAAGAAGAAGAAGAAGAAGAAGAAGACGACGATGACAACAGCAGCAGCAGCACCAACAACAACTCTAGCTGCCAGGGACTGTCTATGTGTATCCATGCCCCTGTGACTTGGTCCTCTGAGGCTTCTAGGTTGGGTGTTTGTTCATTTTGCCAGTTGCCTCTTGGTGGCCAGGGGCAGTGTTCTGGAGTGAAAGAATGTTCACTGCCTCTGCCACCAGCTGCAGGCAGGTTACATCAGAGTTGGTACTGCCTGTTGGCGCTGAGGTGGTCTTGCTGGTTTGTGTGATGGGCAGGGGGCTGACTTTGAGTTGGGACAATCAGGGACCAGAATGTGGCTGTGATGTTTGGCTCCACTGTTGACCACACACAAACCCAGTGAGTTGGCCCATGGTCAGTCCCTAGGTTGGTCCAGCTGTATGGGGCTTCCTAGCTTTTTGTTTATTCTTAGCTATTTTGTTTCTTCTGGTCATTCCTCTGTCTCTGTCTCTGTCTCTCTCTCTTTTTTTCGAGACATGGTTTCTCTGTGTAGCCCTGACTGTCCTGAAACTCACTCCGACGACTAGGATGACCTTCAACTCACAGAGATCCGCCTGCCTCTGCCTCCCAAGTTCTGGGATTAAAGGCGTGCGCCACCACCACCCAACTGTCATTCCTCTCCTTTACACATGAGGGTGAAAGTGTTCCAGAGGAAAAATGGTCAGAAGGCATAGGATGAAAACCTGCTCCTCACAGGCTTGGGAAGAGTAGCCCCTCCCTCTGGGGCTCTCCTACAAGACCCTCATCTGGGGGCTGGAGAGATTAAGAGCATTGCCTCCTCTTCCAAAGGTCCTGAGTTCAATTCCCAGCAACCACATGGTGGCTCACAACCATCTGTAATGGAGTCTGGGGCCCTCTTCTGGCCTGCAGGCATACACACAGAGAGAATATTGTATACATAATAAATACATAAATATTTTTTTTTAAAAAAAAGATCCTAGCCGGGCGATGGTGGCGCACGCCTTTAATCCCAGCACTCGGGAGGCAGAGGCAGGCGGATCTCTGTGAGTTCGAGGCCAGCCTGGTCTACAAAGGGAGTTCTAGGACAGGCTCCAAAGCTACAGAGAAACCCTGTCTCGAAAAACCAAAAAAAAAAAAAAAAAAAAAGATCCTCCTCTGACTCCCTTTTTTTGGTCACTGAAGGGCAGAGCCACCACATGCTTGGGCCTGAAAGGCCAGTCATCCTGCCTTAGGGCAGCCTTTTCCAGGATTATAGGCTCTTCCAGGAAGACTCTGAGATGTATGTGGAGACCCAGAGGCCCACTGCTTGGTCCACTAGCCCTCTGGCTGAGCCCAGGCACCAGCTGGTGGTCTCTAAGCTCCTGGATTTCTACAGGCTTCTTGAGTCTCCAGGAAATGGGGAGCAGGCTCTGGGGCCTGCTAGGCGACAGGGTGGCTGAATTGCATTCCAGTTGACAAGTTCCGCAGAAATCACAGCACGTGGAAGATTGTATGACCCAGAACAAGTTCCCTGTGTCTCTGGGCTGTGGTTTTCTCCAACTCAGCAGCTGCTCTTCAGCTTTGGGGCCAACTGATGGAGGCCATCCCAGTCTTTGGGCCACAAGATCTCTGCAGAATGCTGCGCTGAGATCCTTTAGTCCCTGAGACATGAGTCTCCTGCCACAAGCTGCCTGCCTGTATGTTTACCCTGCCCACCTCCTCCTACGTGCACTTCCGTCCGAGGCTGGGGTGCACAGCATCCCTTTCTACCCTGAGCACTCCTGCATCCGGGCACCTGCTTCTGCTGCTTCTCTCCACCTCTTCCGCTGCTGCGCCCAAAGCCTGCCTGTTCTAGGACGCTCCTGTTTACCCCGTTTTCTAGCCCAGGAAGCCCCCATTCTTCCCAAAGGGGATGTTATTGGTCTTTTTGATTGTCAGCAGGAGCCAGCCTGAGTAAGGGGTACCCGCTTGAGCATGTGTGAGCGTGCAAGGAGAGGGAGGGTGAAGATGCTAGTGTTGTGTGAGAATGTGTGGGGCTTGTGAGAGTGTGACAGCATGAGCATGCGGTGACTGAGTCTGCATGTTACTATGTGGTGAGTATGGACACATATGAACATGTATGTGACTGAGTTGTTATAGGCATGCATGCCAGTATGCTTGAGTATTGCGTACCAATATCTATGTGATTCAATGTGAGGTATGTATGTGCGGTTATGAGTGAGTGTGTCATTAAAGTTTCCCCAAGGGCACCTCACCTGTATCCAGTGTCCAGAGCCAATCCGCCTGTCTCAGCTACATGTGGCCCTGGAGCTATCTGGAGCTGACGATGGGAGATAAAAAATAATTGAGCCGGGCGGTGGTGGCGCACGCCTTTAATCCCAGCACTCGGGAGGCAGAGGCAGGCGGATCTCCGTGAGTTCGAGGCCAGCCTGGTCTACAAGAGCTAGTTCCAGGCCAGGAACCAAAAGCTACAGAGAAACCCTGTCTTGAAAAATCAAAAAAAAAATAAATAATTGAGTCTGAGTCTGGGCGTCAGGCTTACCTTGTCAGAGTAGATGGACATTCGGGTTGTCAATCCCAGAACGGGGATTCTGTAGAAACCAGCTGTGTAGGAGACGGGAGTGGGGGTGAAGTGGTCGTTGGGGGTAGGTGGGTGGCTAACTAGGATTGCGTAGACCTGTGAATACAGGAGACAGAGTCAGCTTTGTGGGAGTAGAATGGACATAATACTAGGGTTTGAGACCCAGACGTAGCAAGAGCTGGAACTGCAGGCCAGGAGTCCAAGTGGTGCCATTTGTGCCCACGGTGCACACATCCAAGAGACAGGAAAATGAGCCAAACCACAATACTCTGGTGATAAGCCCATTGTGGAGAGGGAGCAGCACCAAACAAGACTCTAGGGGATGTAGATGACAACACCACACACACACACACACACACACACACACACACACACACACACACAGATGGCAGATCCTTTCTCAGCCAGCCCTCTCTGCCCAGGGCATCTCTTGTAACATCAGGAGGGGAGCAAGTTTCTGAGCAAAGTTCTGGCATGGCCTCTACATTCCAGGATGTAAGGACTGATTCTTACTCCCCTCACCCGACATCCAGCCCGCACCCTTTAGGACACATTAGTGTTTGTAGGCATGTATGTATGTATGTGACTATGGGTGTTCATGAGCACATGCTGAAACATGTATGCACTATGTGCATCACACATCCATGTTTACATATGCCTATCATGATGGAATCAGGGTTTCTATGTGCATTGACCATACCAAGCAGTGTGTCCATGGATGTGCAAATATGTGTGAGCATGTGCAGATGATTGTGTCATGTTGGGATGCAGCGTGTGTTAGTGCGGTGTTCATGTACACGTGTGTGAGCAGACATATTCATGGATGTAGCATGTCCTATGAAAAGCATGTATGAACAGCCTTGGCACAGTCCCTGCTCTTCTCTTACATAAACTGGTGCATTGCAGTGACCCTCATATGGCTTCATTGGAATTCAGCAACCAGCTCAGCCAGGGGCGGACAGTTTCAACAGCCACATGTCCTCCCCTGCAGCACACTGAGCTCTGCTCCCACACTGTGCCTTGGTGGCTCTGGCATGCGCAGTTCTCACTCCCACCCCTGCAGAGCCTGTTTCCTCTGGCACCTGGGCCATCCATTGCAGACTCATGAATTGGGGGAAGGGAAGAGGGGTAAGGAAAGAAACAAAGATGGCCCCAGGCCTCATCCAGTCAGTGGCCTGAAGTGCTCCTCCGTTTGTGACCAGAAGGTCTGGACCCACACTGACTGGAGGGAACAAATCACTACCGATAGTCACATGGCAGCACACATGGTCCTTCTGAGGACCGGTCCAGGTGACAGGTGACCACCTGGGGGAAGCGACAGACACAGATGTTTGTTCCAGGCCTCTCCAGGTGCCAGTTAAATTGAAGTGGTCTAGTAAGGAGACTGAGAAGGACCAGGGGAGGACGGAAAGAAATTGGGACAGCGGGATGGATGGTGGAGGAGCAGGGGAAAAGGGAAGTATTGGTCACCTGGCTGGAGATGAGGTCCTCACACACTGACAGGGCCATCTGTATGGCGTTGGGCTTGTGGGTGACAGAGGTGGCGTTGAGCTGTATCTTCCAAGAGCCGTGTCGCTTATTGGCCTGGTTCACGGCCTCGCGGAACATCTGCTCGTGCTTGCGCGTGCTCAGCACCGCGCCGATGTTGACGATCTTGGGGTCGCAGGCGGCGCGGGCGAAGGAGCAGGAAAAAAGCAGGGCGAATGTCAGCAGGTGCATGGTGCTCATGAGCTCCGGGCGCGGCGGGCCTGGTTCTGGGTTGCGCGAGTGCGACGACCCCGGTGTACGACCCGCGGGCCGCCCGGGCGGTCAAGCACCCGCGAGTCCTCCAGGAGCCTAGGGCGAGCGCGGCGGACGCTGTCCGAGGTGCTGAAGCGTGTTCGGCGCTGCTCGAACACCCGCGCGGAAAAGCGGAAAGGACGGCGGCGTGGGCTGAGCGACTGGTCCCGACGCTGCGGCTACTGCAGCAGCTGCGGAGTCGTGAGCGGGACCTACGCGTCCTACCCCTCCCACCGCCCCCGCTTCCTGACGCCGAGTCGAGCGCGCGCCCTCTTGACGCGCGCGCCTGCGTTGGCGTGAGTGCTTTGAGCGCGCGCGAGCGAGGAGCGCTCCCGCCGGTGTGTGCACGCGCGTTCGCGTGCAGCGACCCTGGGACGGTCGGTCACTCGCGTGGTCCCAGACCTGCAACAGTTGATTGAGCTGGGAAGGCTAAAGGGGTTTCTTATAAGCGCGTTCTCCTGCACCCTTGCGTGTATTTCAACGTGAGGGAATGTGTGCTGTGCATGCTTGTCTGTGCGTGCACGCGTAAGTCCTCACCCATAGTTTGTGATATTTCGGGACTTGATTCTTCCAAGGACAGGGAAAGGCCCTATCCCTATATACCTCTGGAGGAAGGAGGATATTGGTGCTCTCCTCCCGACAGGGCTTGGTAATGGGGAGAGTTGGGCACACCGGTAATCCAGCTCTCTTGAGAGGTTGGGACTTGGAAGTCTAGAGCTCAAGGCCATGCTGGGCTACAAGGTAACTGGCCAGTCAGTGAGGGAGGTGGGGCAGCCACACCTTCTCGGATCCGTGACTTGGACTTCCCTCTAGAGGTTAAGAATAGGGGTGTGGCATTGGCTATCCTACCATAGAGTAGTCTAGGAGACCAGAGGGAGACCAAAATCAGAGGGAGCTGTTTGCAGTAGCAAACTCAAGGTTAGACTTCAGGCTCCTGCCTGGCGTGTCTGAGTTAGGTATTTCATATTTCCTGCTTCTCTCTGACTTCTCTCTTAATGTGGTGCCAGGGCCTCTTCTTCCAGCTGTGAGTTCCCGGAGCTCCTCTTGTTCCTCTGGGGCTGGCATTCCTAATTCTTTGTCCCCCTTCAGCCCTATAGATTACAGCCCTTCCCAAATTCAAAGAACAGCTGAAGCCCCACCCCTGCCAATGACATCACTATTTCCAATAGCAACCAAGGCTTTCGCTGGCTCCACTGTAAATGCTTCCTAGGGGACAAAGCAGGTGGTCTCCACACCTAAGTGCTGAGCAGTGCAGGGGGAATCCTGGACCCTCCGGTTCACACTCCTGGTTACTGTCACTAACACTGTCTTCCTGGAGCAGAGGACAGGCAGGCCTGTAGCGTTGTTCAAGCCCCCTGTCTTGGATACCTTTCTTCTCTCTGCTGCCTGGGGGGTTACATGCCTTCATACTCTGCATTGAGGAATGAGCTCCAGCCTCGGAATCCTGTTGCTCTAACAGCTTTCAGAAGGCCGAGAGTTAACACTTCCTGCAGATGAGTTGGGGCCACCTCCAGACAGCGATGGCTTCTGGCAAGTCAGGACCTGAAGCGTGTGTAGGGGTGGGCCTGGGCTCTTCCTCCACGACAGGGCAGGGGTCACCAGTCCACCCCACACCCCCAGAGGAGCTGAAGACTGCACTTACTGGTACAGTAGAGCCCACTACTGAATATTCAGAGATCAGTAAGCAATTCTTCCCAGCCAGGAATCTGAAATTGACCACAGTGGAGTTAATTAATTAATTAATTTGTTTGTTTATTTGTTTATTTTTTTTGAGACAGGGTCTTTCGGTGTAACAGCTCTGACTGTTTATTTTTTTTGAGACAGGGTCTTTCGGTGTAACAGCTCTGACTGTCCTGGAACTTGCTTCATAGACAGGCTGGCCTCGAACTCACAGAGATCCGACTGCCTCTACCTCCTGAGTGCTGGGATTAAAGGCCTGAGCCACCACTGCTCCCTGAGTTACTTATGTATACCATGGAAGATTTACCAATCAGCGGGGCTTCCTGCCCCACTTTCTGAGAGCCCGTTTGCCAACATACAACTGCCCCTCTCAAGCTACAGGTCCTCAATCTTTTGGTATAAACTCCTTGGGAAGGTCCCAGTGATGAGGGCAAGATGGAGGCTTCACCTACTCATCATCTCTTTCTACTCTGTTCCCTATTATTTTGAGACCTTCTATCCCCCCATCATGGCTGCTACAGTCATAGAAGCTACCAATCTTGCTTCCCCCTGCTCTAATAACAGACTGACTAATAAACTGGCTTGGATTGGGACCTCTCTAGGCCCCAGGGAGACAAAGGCTATGAACATAGCAGAAAATGATTGGGAGATGGGTGCCCAGGTTGGGACTGAAGCCCAGTTCTGCCCCTAGGCCACTATGGTCAGTCCTGCTCTGCAAAGAGCACCTGGGAAGGAAGCTGTGGACGCTCATGGCTCTACCCATGCTCCTCTGCTCTGGCGATTGCAGCCCTACCATGAGGGGTTTTCTCTCTCAAACTCCTAGTTTAAGTCAGTCAGACACAGGACCCATTGACCTCAGTTCACGGACAAATACAGACTGGAGCTGGGTGGTGGTGGTGCGTGCTTTTAATTAAAAAGTAGAGCAAAACTAAATAAAACCAAATATGGATTTGGGGATGGGGGGGTGAGGCTTGAGACGGGGTTTCTCTGTGTATCTCTGGTTGTCCTGGAACACACTCTGTAGACCAGGCTAGCCTCAGACTAGAGATCTGCTTGCCTCTACCTCTCAAATGGTGGGATTAAAGATGTTTTCCACTGGGGCTGGAGAGATGGCTCAGTAGTTAAGAGCACCAGCTGCTCTTCCAGAGGTCCTGAGTTCAATTCCCAGAAACCATATGGTGGCTCACAACCATCTGTAATGAGATCTGGCGCCCTCTTCTGGCGTGTGGGCATACATGCAGGCAGAATGTTGTGTACATAATAAATAAATAAATAAATTTTTTAAAAAAAAAGATGTTTTCCACCATCATCTGGTCAAATATGGATTGTTAGTCAGCCCAGGCTGGCCCATTGAGGCGAGTCACTGCAACCCAAGTTCAGGGTCACCCTATGAATGCATTTTCACCGAGTGAAAGCCAGTTTGAAAGGAGGAAGCTAACAATTCTCAAAGAGAGGAGAGGTAGGAGCCATGTGTAGACATCTCTACCTGTACTGCCCTCTCAGCTGCTGGGAGCTTCTTCCGCTTGGACGGTGGGCAGGGCTGGCCACCAAGTAAAGTGATCTGGGGCAGCCAAGGGCCTCACGGAGAACAGCCAGTTACCAGCAAGAATTCCGAACCAGCCTCAACCATCTCCGACATCATCCCACATCGTAGTCCACACTGCTCACTGTCGGCCTCCACCACCGCCCCTCCTCCCTGTCCCCGCCCTCTCTAGCATTGCAGTAGAGAGGAAAGTCTCAGAACTTGGAGGGCTCCAGGTGTCAAGCTTACGGTTATCACACATTTTGAAATAGGCACAGAGCAAAGGATTCAGTCCTTAGGTGCCCTTTCAGGGTCTGCTACTGCAGACTTGGCGGTTGGGGCTACCTTCTTCATGCACATGTTACATCAGCCAACCGGACAAGAATGTCCTCTTTTTTTTTTTCCATTTTTTTATTGATTTAAAAAAAAAAGATTTATTTTATTTATACAGTATCCTGCCTGTAGGCCAGAAGAGGGCACCAGATCTCATTATAGGTGGTTGTGAGCCACCATGTGGTTGCTGGGAATTGAACTCAGGACCTCTGGAAGAGCAGCCAGTGCTCTTAACCTCTGAGCCATCTCTCCAGTCCCTTTACTGATATTTATTGAGTTCTACATTTTTCTCTGCTCCCCTCCCTTCCTCTCCCCTCCCCCCTTCAATCTTTCCCCAAGGTCCCCACACTCCCAATTTACTCAGGAGATCTTGTCTTTTTATACTTTCTACTTCTCATGTAGATTAGATCTATGTAAGTCTCTCTTAGCGTCCTCATTGTTGTCTAAGTTCTCTGGAATTGTGGTTTGTAGGCTGGCTTTCTTTGCTTTATGTTTAAAAAACACCTATGAGTAAGTGCATGTGATAATTGTCTTTCTGTGTCTGGGTTACCCCACTCAAAATGATGTTTTCTAGATCCATCAATTTTCCTGCAAAATTCAAGCTGTCATTATTTTCTCTGCTGGGTAGTACTCCATTGTGTAAATGTACCACGTTTTCCTTATCCATTCTTTAGTTGAGGGGCATTTAGGTTGTTTCCAAGTTCTGGCTATGACAAACAATGCTGCTATGAACATAGTTGAGCACATGTCCTTGTGGCACGATTGAGCATCCTTTGGATATGTACCCAAAAGTGGTATTACTTGGTCTTGAGGAATGTTGTTTCCTAATTTTCTGAG
>NC_022011.1:52071982-52075314 GCF_000317375.1 Microtus ochrogaster | reverse complement strand
GAGAGAGAGAGAGAGAGAGAGAGAGAGAGAGAGAGAGAGAGAGAGAGAGAGAGAATGGGAGCAAGCTTGCAAAGGCTCAGAGGCCTGAGCCATAGGATCCTCTGGAGCTGCAGTTACACCTGATGTGGGTGCTGGGAACAGAACTTCAATCCTCTGGGAGAGCAATGTGAACACTTAACCCCTGAACTGTCTCTCCAGCCCTGCTCAGCGGTTTCTTAACAAAACCGAACATAGTGTGACTGAACAATCCAGCAATGCCACTTGCTGGTATTTATAACCTACATGCTCTGAAAACTATGTTCATACAGAAGCCTGGTTTGCCAGGTTTTTACTGGATTTCACCTGTTTACTGCCAGAGCAGCTCCATTCACCTTGCTGGAACTTCGAAGCAACCAAACCGTCCTTCAGTGGGAATATTCGTTACAGTTTGCATCACTGCAGTCGGACGACCTGACAGGGGCAGCTTACAGATGGTTGTGAGCCACCATGTGGTTGCTGGGAATTGAACTCAGGACCTCTGAAAGAGCAGACAGTGCTCTTAACCTCTGAGCCATCTCTCCAGCCCCCTGGGTCTATTTTCATTCTTCTACATGTTGACATCCAGTTATGCCAGCACTACTTGTTAAATATGCTTTCTTTTTTCCATTTGATATTTTTTGCTTCTATATCAAAGATCAGGTGTTTGAAGATGTGTGGATTGATATCCAGGTCTAAGAATGTCCTCTTAAGGGTTGACTGGAACCTCCATCCTCTCTGGATCAAATAAAAGATAAAGATAACAAGGCCCCATTTCTCAGCAGTTTATGTACGTGAGTGTATGTGCAAACTGTGCATTTATATGTGGAGATGTACGTGTGTGTAGTGTATTGTGTATGTATTCATGTATGTGGGTACATGTGTGTGTAGGCATGTGTGCTTGTGCACATGTTTGTGTGTGGGGCAGAGATCTATATATGGTGTTTTTCTCTATCACTCTTCACTTTATTTTTTAACATATGTGCATGCCTGTGCAAGCATGTGGAGGTCAGAGGACAACTTGTGCAAATCGACTCTATCCTTTCAGTGCATGAGCCTCAGGGATAGACCTCAGGTTATCAGAATTGTCTTCATGACGATGCCCACTGAGCCACCTTGCCTTTCAGCTAACTTTTTTTTTTTTTGAGACAGGGTCTCTCACTGGGTCTGAAGCTTACCAATTTGAGTAGATGAGCTGACCAACAAGTCCCTAGGATCCTCCTGGCCCTAGCACCCCTACTCTAGGGTTGCGGGCACATGCCGACATGACCTGCTTTTTAACATGGATCTGGGGCCCACACTGAAGTCCTCAGGCTTGCACACAAGCTCCTCACCGGCTCTTATCTCCCCAGCCTCTGGCAGATCCTATAAGTAGGTCAGGAGCACCATTGCCGTCACCTTAGCTGGGATCTGTATAAAGGCATGCTTGTGCTTTAATGCCCTGGCATCCAGGGCCTGGGAAATGGTGATGCTTGAGCTTTTCAACTCCTTTCTCTTTGTAACTGGGGTGGGGGCAGGAAGCCCCATTGTCTCCTTTCCTGGCAGTCTGGAGACAGGAGACAGGAGGCTCCCCTGAGAGTGCTGCCTGGAGGGCCCAGTTTTATATTGCACAGCTGGGCACTGAGTTTGCTTATTAGTGGTACTCAGGCCTAACTTTAGAAGACTCCCCAGGAAAACTGATCAGACTTCTGATTAAGACCAAATGCTACTCTGTGTCCCTCACATGCAAGCTCCCAAAGTCCTTTTGCTCCTCCCGCAATCACTCATCTAAATAAGGCTTTACAACATTTCCTGGGGATTACAAGGGGCTCTCTCTCCTCTGCTAGGGTAGGACAAATGGCTCAGTGTTGACTAGTTTTATGTCAGCTTGACACAAGCTGGAGTCATCTGAGGGGAGAAAACCTCAATTAAGAAGACGCATCCACAAGATCCAGCTATAAGGAGTTTTCTATTTTTCTTTTTTTGGGGGGAGGGGGGTTTGAGACAGGGTTTGGAGCTTGTCCCGGAACTAGCTCTTGTAGACCAGGCTGGCCTCGAACTCACAGAGATCTGCCTGCCTCTGCCTCCCGAGTGCTGGGATTAAAGGTGTGCACCACCATCACCTGGCTAAGGTGTTTTCTTAATTATTGATTGATGGGGGAGAGACGGCCCCCTGTGTCTGGTGTCGTCCTTAGTCAGGTGGTCCTGGTTTCTATAAGAAGGTAGACTGAGCAGGGCGGTGGTGACACACACCTTTAATCCCAGTACTTTGGAGTCAGGACAGGTGGATCTCTGACTTTGAGGCCACTCTGGTCTACTGAACAAGTTCTAGGACAGGCTCTGAAGCTACAGAGTAAACCCTGTCTAAAAAAAAAATAATAATAATTTAGTTGGGCTGCTGAAAAGACGGCTTAACTAGTAAAGGCTAGGCTCACAACCAAAAATATGAATTTGGGGAGCTGGAGAGATGGCTCAGTGATTAACAGCACTTGCTGCTCTCTCCCAGAGGACCCAGATTCAATTCCCAGCATACACATGGTAGTTCACAACTGTCAGTAACTCCAGGGAATCTGACACCTTCATATCAAATACACATAAAATAGCCAGGTGGTGGTAGCACATGCCTTTAATTCCAGCACTCAGGAGGTAGAGGTAGGCAGATCTCTGTGAGTTCAAAGCCAGCCCGGTCTACAGAGTGAGTTCTAGGACAGCCAGGGCTGTTACACATAGAACCCTGTCTCAAAAAAAGAAAAAGAATGAAATCTTGGTTGAATATTGCGTGTAGTATGTAGTCATGTCATGTCTTTTCAGAATTGTTTGACACTTTGATTTTACAGTCACAGTGCTGAGTTCATTGTTTCATATAAACATAATATAAAATGGGAGTTGTCACTTAGGGCTACTATCAATATTTTTTTTAAGATTTATTTATTTATTTATACAGTATCCTGCCTGTAGGCCAGAAGAGGGCACCAGATCTCATTACAGATGGTTGTGAGCCACCATGTGGTTGCTGGGATTGAACTCAGGACCTCTGTAAGAGCAGTCAGTGCTCTTAACCGCTGAGCCATCTCTCCAGCCCCCTACTATCGATATTGTTAAAAGTCAGCTTCCAATTCCAAGCCTAAACTCACTTAACAATTGTTTTAAAACTCCAGTCAGAAATTCAGATGAGGGGGCTGGAGAGATGGCTCAGGGGTTAAGAACATTGTCTGCTATTCCAAAGGTCCTGAGTTCAATTCCCAGCAACCACATGGTGGCTCATAACCATCTGTAATAAGGTCGGGTGCCCTCTTCTGGCCTGAAGGGATATATTGTATACTAAATAAATAAATATT
>NC_022011.1:52069225-52071445 GCF_000317375.1 Microtus ochrogaster | reverse complement strand
AAAGAAAGAAATAAAACTTTAAAAAATAGAACATTTTTCATGCTATTGAAGAGGCCTAACTGAACATTAGTACAGTCATGACACACTTCAGACTAATAATACTGGGACTAGGCCTCACCCTAACAGTAAGCAGGAAAACCCACAGAGGGCACCCTGTGGGGGAACCAATCAAAATGGAGACAAACAAGTACTTGATGCTCCAGAACATTAAGAATAGCTTACCTAATTTGCAGACAGGCTGCCAATTTCCTTGTAGCAATGCCAGTACCAATCCCTGTTTGATAAGACCTCTGCCCAGTCAGGAGTTCAACCCCCAACTGAATCCATAATTCCCCTCCCCTCCCCCATCCTTCACTCCTTAAAAACCCTACCATAGCTGAGTTCAATGTTCTCTGATCCAATTGCTGTGTCAGAACAGGCAGAGGACCCAAGCTCAAGCTTGCAATTAAAGCTCTTTGCTTTTGCATATACTCAGACTCCTGGTGGTCTCTAGGTGGGTGGGGGCTCATGGTTAGTATTCAGACGTTTGTGCTGGCCTGCCCTTAGCTGCCTGATAGGATGCTCTTCAGTTGCAGCTACTAAGAGTACCTTCTGTGCACATTCGCTATGTTCCCTTTAAAAAGTGAGGCTTGCCTTCCTCGTGTGTGTGTTCCTTTCTCTCTCTGTGTTTCTCTACCTGACTCTCTCTCCCCTTCTCTCTCTCTCTCTCTCTCTCTCTCTCTCTCTCTCTCTCTCTCTCTCTCTTCCTCTTTCTCTTCTGCTATTCTTACTTTGTTTTTTTGAGACAGGGTTTCTCTGTAGCTTTAGAGCCTGTTCTGGAACTAGCTCTTGTAGACCAGGCTGGTCTCGAACTCCCAGAGATCCGCCTGCCTATGCCTCCCGAGTGCTGGGATTAAAGGTGTGCGCCACCACCGCCCGGCTCTTCACCACTCTTGTCCCCAGGACTGGTCTTAGTCCCCCTGTCTGCATCCCCTGTGCTCCTTTCTCTGCCCCTTCTCTCCCCTTTTATTTATTCCATTTAATTTACTACAAATAATTAGAAATTTTATATCAACTACAGTATTTTTATTTTAATTTTGATTTTTTGAAATAGAGATTTTCTGTGTAACCTTGGCTGCCCTGGAACTTTCTTTGTAGACCAGGTTGTCCACTGGAAGCAGAAGCCAGGAGCAAATCCAACCCTGGGAGTCAACCCAGTCCTGGGACACTGGCAGACCAGGAGTGAGCCAACGACCTGACTCAGAGTCTGCGACCACCCTACAATTCACAATCCCAGAGAACTTAGACAACAATGAGGACACTAAGAGAGACTTACATAGATCTAATCTACATGGGAAGCAGAAAGTAGAAAAAGACAAGATCTCCTGAGTAAATTGGAAGCACAGACACCTTGGGGAAGGAGAGCAGAGAAAAATGGAGAGTTCAATAAATATCAATTAAAAAAAAATCCAGCGAACGGGACTCTGTTGCTACCCTCTGCTGGTCTTTTTGTTGGCGGTGGTTGTTTTTGTTTGAGACAGGTTTTCACTATTTCTCCCAGACTGGACTTGAACTCACCTAGTTTTACTAGCCTCAAGCTCAGTCATTCTCCTGTCTCAACCACCAAGTCTGGACTTGAACACAAGATGCCGCTCCCTTAGCCTCCAGAGTGCTGGAATCATAGGGTGTGCATGATTGCTGCCAGATTTTAAACTGCTGTCTCACATGGGCAGTTCTGGATTTTCCACTTGGTGAGTTGGTCTTGGCAACTTTAGGAATTCCCCTAGTTCACTTAAGTTTCTTGATGTACGAGTATATTTGCCTTAGTCTCTTATATCTACTTATCTCTCCCTCTCCCTCCTTTTCTTCCTCTTTTCCTTTTTTCCCCTGCCTTCTTCCATCCTCCCCAACAGGGTCTCATTCTGTTCTGACTTTCAATTTGAAATCTTCCTGCATCAGCCTCCTAAGCACTAAAATTATAGGTGTGGGCTAAAGGTAGCCCCCACCCCAAGTCTGTTAATGTGGAAACTTTTAAGACTTTCCATCTCTTCTGTTGTGAATGTTTTTTTGTTTTTGTTTTTTGAGACAGAGTTTCTCTGTGTAGCTTTTGCGCCTGTCCTGGACTTGCTCTGTAGACCAGGCTGGCCTTTAACTCACAGAGATCTGCTGGCCTCTGCTTCCTGAGTGCTGGGATTAAAGGCATGCACCACCACTGCCTGGCTCCAACCTTTTTTTTTAAAA
>NC_022011.1:52061521-52068755 GCF_000317375.1 Microtus ochrogaster | reverse complement strand
AGGCTGGTCTCGAACTCACAGAGATCCGCCTGCCTCTGCCTCCCGAGTGCTGGGATTAAAGGCGTGCACCACCACCGCCCGGCTCACCTCCCCTTGTATTAAGGTTGGAGAAGGCAATCCAGTTTGAGGAAGAGGATCCTAAAAGCCAGCAAGAGTCAGAGACAGCCTTGGCTCCCACTATTATGAGTCCCACAGGAGAACCAGAGACCTCTGCAGGTCCTGGTGTGACCCACTGAAGGAGTAGGCCTGAGCCAAAACCTCTGTGGGTCTGGGTGCTGAGTCTGGGACCTCTGAGGAAGTAGACAGGAGTTAGAGACCTTTGCCAGACAGGGCCCAAGCCAGGGACCTCTGCAAAAGTGGGCCTAGACCAGGGACATTTACGGAAAAAGGTCTGAGCTAGTAACCTAGGTCAGAGCAGGCCTGAGACAGCAAACTCCACAGGAGCAGGTACAAGGGAGCAACCACTGAGAGAGTAGGCCGGAACCAGAGACCTCTGTGGGTCCAGAAGTAAATCAGACTTCTGAAGGAGTAGGCCTGAGCCAGGACCTCTGCCAGAGAAAGCCCAAGGTAGGTAGCAACCTTAGCAGAAAGAGCCCCAAGCAAGCAATCTCCATGGGAGCAGGCCCTAACAACCCCTCATATTGCAGAGTAAACCCTGTGAGCACCAAGCGACCTTCAGGAACATGGAGTGATCAAAAGGGTGACTGGAACTGTGGCCCTAACTGCACCACGAGGAGCAACTATTTGGGCCTTGGATCCACTGGCACCTGTAAGATTTATCACCAGAGTCACAGACAGCCCCAACTACACCAACCAGAGGAAAAGATAGGTAGACAAGGTAAGAACACATACAACACCACAAAGAGCAACTAAACACCAATAAAAACTAGTGGCCCTGCAACAGCAAGACTTGAACAACCAAATATAGATGAAGCAAAACAAAATGACCTAGAAAATAACTTTAGGAGAATGTTTAAGGCCCTTAAAAAGAAAATGAAAATTCCCTCAAAGAAATGGAGGAAAAGCCAGGAGGTGGTGGCACATGCCTTTAATCCCAGCACTCGGGAGGCAGAGGCAGGCAGATCTCTGTGAGTTCGAGGCTATCCTGGACTACAAGAGCTAGTTCCAGGACAGGAACCAAAAGCTACAGAGAAACCCTGTCTCGAAAAATCAAAAAAAAAAAAAAAAATGGAGGAAAAGACAAAAAATTGGAAGACATTGAAAGACTTTGGGGAACCTTAGCATTACTGTACCCCCCCCTTTCTGGGAACCAGGGGACCCTGGTAACCAACCACGGGTGCACTGGAGCTTTGAGTACTTTCCATCCCCTTTGTAGTCTTTCGTCAGTAGACCTAGACTCTGGAACTGGGGTGAGACGACCTGCAGATAACCTGCAAGTGTTCCTCCTTGTTCAACCAACCCAGCAACTGCCATAGCTTTGATCAATTAGAGTTAACTGACCATTAAATGAACTAGTCAAAATAGTTGACAAATGATTTCTAGACTCTCCCTTTTGATTCTGTACTACCCCTCCCTGATTTTGTGGTTTTTTTCCTTTAAAAGAACCTGTAATAGCCAAAGCAGGGGTCCTTCTCCTCTTGAGGTTGAGGGACCTCTGCCGCAGCAGCAGAATAAAAATTCCTCTTGCTATTGCATCAACCATACTGAGAGTGGCTCTTGGGGTGACCTCCTCCTTGGTGGGGCTTTAGGGCCCAACAACATCAAGAAATCCCTTAAATAAAACCAAGAAAAAGCAATCAAACATATGAAAGAAACTATTCAAGACTTGAAAACTGGGCCAGGTGGTGGTGGCACAAGCCTTTAATCCCAGCAACTGGGAGGCAGACGCAGGTGGATCTCTGTGAGTTCAAGGCCAGCCTGGTCTACAAGAGCAAGTTCCAGGCAAGGCTCCAAAGCTACAGAGAAACCCTGTCTCGAAAAACCAAAAACAACAACAACAACAACAAAACCCAAAAAACAAACAAAAATAAAACCAAGATATTCCATGACAGAGCCAGATTTAACCAATACTAACCAATACCTAGCCACAAACCCTATCCTACTAGAAGAAAAACTCCAACCCAAGGGAGTTGGCTACATCTACAAAACAATAGATGATCTCATAGTAGCAAATACCAAAGAAGGGGAAAACACAAAAAGATAACATCAACAACAAAGAAAACTAAAATAACAGTAGATAGCAATCACTGGTCATTAATATCCCTTAATATAAATGGACTCAACTATCCCTTAATATAAATGGACTCAACTCACCTAAAAGGCTAACAGATTGGATATGAAAACAGAATCCATCCTGCTGCATACAAGAAACACACTTCAACCTCAAAGACAGACCTCAGAGTAAATGGTTGGAAAAAAATTCCAATCGAATGGACCTAAGAAACAAGCTGGTGGGCTGGAGAGATGGCTCAGTGGTTAAGAGCACTGACTGCTATTCCAGAGGTCCTGAGTTCAATTCCCAGCAACCATATGGTGGCTCACAACCATCTGTAATGAGATCTGGTGCCCTCTTCTGGCCTGCAGGGATACATGGAGGCAGAATGTTGTATACATAATAAATAAATAAAGTTTTTTTTTTTTAAAAAAAGAAACAAGCTGGCATAGCTATCCTAATATCTAATAAAACAGACTTCAAACTAAAACCAATCAAAAGAGACAAAGAAGGACATTTCATATTAGTTACAGGAAAAATCCATCAAGTGGAAATTTCAATACTGAACAACTATGCCCCGAATACAATGGCACCCTCATATGTCAACGAAACACTTCTAAAGCTTGAATCATACATTAAACACCACACACTAATGGTGGGAGACTTCAACCCTCCACTATCACCACTGGCAGATCTGTCGAAAAAAAATTAGCAGAGAAATAAGGGAACTAACAGATGGTATGACTCAAACGGACTTAACAGACATCTACAAAACATTCCATCCAAACATAAAGGAATATATCTTCTTCTTAGAACCTCATGGAACCTTCTCAAAAATTGACCACATACTAGGTAACAAAACAAACCTCAACAGATACAAAAAAAATTGGAATAACCCCATATATTGGATCACCATGGCTTAAAATTAGAATTCAACAGCAACACTAATTCCAGAAAGACCACAAACACATGGAAATTAAACAATGCTCACCCGAATCATCAATGGGTCAAGGAAGACATAAAGGGAAAAATTAAAGACTTCCTAAAATTCAATGAAATGACCACACAATAAACCCAAATTTATAGTACGCCAGGCAGTAGTGGCGCACGCCTTTAATCCCAGTACTCGGGAGGAAGAGGCAGGCAGATCTTGTGAGTTCGAGACCAGCCTGGTCTACAGAGCTAGTTCCAGGACAGGCTCCAAAACCACAGAGAAACCCTGTCTCAAAAAAAAAAACAAACAAACAAAAAAACAAAACCAAATTTATAGGACACAATGAAAGCAGTGTTAAGAGAAAAGTTCATAGCACTAAATGCCTACATAAAGAAGCTGGAAAAATCCCACACTAGTGAATAACAGAACATTTGAAAACTCTAGAACAAAAACAAGCAAACTCACCCGGGAGAACTAGAAATCAGGAAATAATCAAATTGAGAGCTGAAATCAACAAAACAGAAACAAAGAAAATACAAAGAATCAAGAGAAAATCAACAAAATAGACAAACCTTTATCCAAACTAATCAAAAGGCAGAGAAAGAATATCCAAATCAACAAAATCAGAAATGAAGAGGGGGACATAACAGTCATGGAGGAAATTCAGAGAATCATTAGGTCATATTTTGAAGACCTGTACTCAACCAAATTGGAAAACTTAAAGGAAATGGACAACTTTCTGGATAAATATCACTTACAAAAATTAAATCAAGCCGGGCGATGGTGGCGCACGCCTTTAATCCCAGCACTCGGGAGGCAGAGGCAGGCAGATCTCTGTAAGTTCGAGACCAGCCTGGTCTACAGAGCTAGTTCCAGGACAGGCTCCAAAGCCACAGAGAAACCCTGTCTCGAAAAAAAAAATTAAATCAATATCAGATAAACAAATTAAATAGGCCTATAACTGCTAAAGAAATAGAAACAGTCATCAACAGTCTCCCAACCAAAAAAAAAAAAAAAGCCCAGAACCAGATGGTTTCAGTTAAGAATACTACAAAATTTTGAAAGAACTAATCCCAATACTCCTCAAATTGTTCCACACAATAAAAACAGAAGGAACATTGTCAAACTCTTTTTATGAGGCTACAATTATCCTGACACCCAAACCACATAAAGACATTACTAGAAAAGAGAATTACAGACCAATCTCACTCATAAACATTGATGCAAAAATATTCAATAAAACACTAGCAAATTAAATTCAAGAACACATCAGAACCATCATCCACCATGCCATCAAGTCAGCTTCATCCTAAAGATGCAGGGATGGTTCAACATAAGAAAATCTGGCCGGGCGGTGGAGCGCACGCCTTTAATCCCAGCACTTGGGAGACAGAGGCAAGCGGATCTCTGTGAGTTCGAGGCCAGCCTGGTCTACAAGAGCTAGTTCCAGGACAGGAACCAAAAGCTAAGGAGAAACCCTGTCTCGAAAAATAAAATAATAAAAAAAAAAGACAGAAGGAAAATCTGTTAATGTAATTCATCATATAAACTGAAAAATGAAAACCACATAATCTCTCATTAGATGCTGAAAAGTGCCTTTGACAAAATACAACATCCTTTCATGATAAAGGTCTTGGAGAGAGCAGGGATACAAGGAACATACCCAAACATAATAAAGGCAATATATAGCAAGCCAACAGCCAACATCAAACTAAACTCACAGCAATCCCACTGAAATCAGGAACCAGAGAAGGTTGTCCACTCTCTCCATATCTATTCAATATAATTCTTGAGGTCCTAGCTAGAGCAATAAGACAACAAAAGGAGATCAATGGGGATACAAATCGGAAAAGAAGTTAAACTCTCACTACTTGCCGATGATATGATAGTTTACATAAGAGACCACAAAAATTCTACCAAGAAACTTCTACAACTCAAAAACACTTTCAGTAATGTAGCAGGATACAAGAATAACTCCTTTACACAGATGATAAATGGGCTGAGAAAGACATCAGAGAAACATTACCCTTCACAATAGCCAAAAATAGCATAAAATATCTCGGAGTAACTCTAAGTGGAAGATTTGCATGCCAAAAACTTTAAATCTTTGAAGAAAGAAATTGAAGAAGACACCAGAAAGTGGAAAGATCTCCCATGCTCTAGGGTAGGTAGAATTAACATAGTAAAAATGGCAATCTTACCAAAAGCAATCTACAGATTCAATGCAATGCCCAGCAAAATTCTTCACAGACCTTGAAAGAACAGTACTTAACTTCATATGGAAAAGCAAAAAACTCAGAGTAGCCAAAACAATAAAGGAACTTCTGGAGGCATCACAATCCCTGACTTAAACCTCTACTACAGAGCTACAGTACTGAAAACAGCCTGGTATTGGCATAAGAACAGACAGGATGATGGAGGCTGGAGAGATGGCTCAGTGGTTAAGAGCATTGCCTGCTCTTCCAAAGGTTCTGAGTTCAATTCCCAGCAACCACATGGTGGCTCACAACCATCTGTAATGAGGTCTGGTGCCCTCTTCTGGCCTGCAGGCATACACACAGACAGAATATTGTATACATAATAAATAAATATTTTTTTAAAAAAAAGAACAGACAGGATGCCGGGCGGTGGTGGCACACGCCTTTAATCCCAGCACTCGGGAGGCAGAGGCAGGCAGATCTCTGTGAGTTCGAGACCAGCCTGGTCTACAAAGCTAGTTCCAGGACAGGCTCCAAAAACCACAGAGAAACCCTGTCTTGAAAAACAAAAAAAACAAAAAAAAAGAAAAGAACAGACAGGATGACCAATGGAACTGAATTGACGATGCAGAGACTAATCCACACAACTACAGATACCTGATATTTGATAAAGAAACAAAAAATATCAAATGGAAAAAAGAAAGCATATTTAACAAATGGTGTTGGCATAACTGGATGTCAACACATAGAAGAATGAAAATAGATCCATATCTATCACCATGCACAAAACTCAAGTCCAAATGGATCAAAGACCTCAACATAAAGCCAGCCACACTGAACCTTATAGAAGAGAAAGTGGGAAGTACACTTGAACGCATTGGCACAGGAGACCAATTCCTAAATATAACCCCAGCAGCACAGACACTGAGAGAAACCATTAATAAATGGGACCTACTGAAACTGAAAAGCTTCTGTAAAGCAAAGGACACGGTCAACAAGACAAAACAACAGCCGACAGAATAGGAAAAGATCTTCACTAACCCCACATCAAACAGAGGTCTGATCTCCAAAATATACAAAGAATTCAAGAAATTGGACACCAAAAGATCACATAATCCAATAAAAAAATGGAGTACAGACCTAAACAGAGAACTCTCAACAGGGGAATCTAAAATGGCTGAAAGACACTTAAGGAAATGCTCAACATTCTTAGCCATCAGAGAAATGCAAATCAAAACAACTCTTGAGATTCCATCTTACACCTGTAAGAATGGCCAAGATCAAAAACACTGATGACAACTTATGCTGGAGTGGATGTGGGGTAAAGGGAACATTCTGCATTGCTGGTGGGAATGTAAGCTGGTACAGCCCCTTTGAATATCAGTATGGCGATTTCTAAGAAAACTAGGAAACAGCGTTCAAGACCCAGCAATACCACTTTTGGGTATATAACCAAAGGATGCTCAATCGTGCCATGAGGACATGTGCTCAACTATATTCATAGCACCACTGTTTGCCATACCAGGACCTGGAAACAACCTCTGGAGTAGTAAGGCTCAATTATGGACACAGACAGTTGTGTTGCTTGGCTGCTGGCATAACGGTACTATGAGAAGGCTGAGGTTACCTCATTGCTCTCTGTGGCTGAATTGATTCTCCTCTCTCAAGTCCTTAACTGACGCTAAATTCGGAATGTGGACAAGGATCTGTCCCACAGTGGATTATCATTCATTCTTGTCTGGCTTGAACTGGAAGATTTTCAGCTACAGGTTTATTTTCCTAACAAACTCCTCCTTTCGTGGGGCGTTGGTGGCGCACGACTTTAATCCTAGCACTTGGAAGGCAGAGGCAGGCAGATCTTGTTAGTTCGTGGCCGGTCTGGTGTACAAAGTGAGTTCCAAGACAGCCAGAGCAGTTACACAGAGAAAC